>NW_027185797.1:36437937-36467400 GCF_028583685.1 Petaurus breviceps papuanus
TCTCTCTCTCTCTCTATATATATATATATATATATTCTTGTTTCCTTGCAAGACATATTTTTATTAATGCAGATATAGATAAGCCACATGGCAAAACAAATCAACACAGTACACACACACACACACACATACATAAATATACACAAACACACACACATCCCATATTACAAAAAGACATAAGAGCCCCCAGCTTCATTATTCTTTTGACTGAATTATACTGTCTTCCAGAATTAAAAACTTGATCAGGAATTGAAGAAAATTGGGCCCTAGTCGAGTTCTGTATTACTGTTGCAGCTTGGGGTGCTGGGAACCTAAAATATAATGGTACAGGGGATGTTGGGCTCAAAAAAATTTGCCCCCTCAAGCCTTCTTACAGTCAAAAGAGCAAAGTTTTATTTTAATGCCAGTGAGATTCTTAGTGAATATGCACAACTTTAGGGGGCTAAAAGTGAGATTTATATAAAAGACATTGAGAAAATCTGGATGGGATTGAAGACTGGCAGGTAGCCTGGGATGTTCCAGGTGTGGGCAATGAAAGGAGTTAAGTTGTCTGCTGGATCTTGGAGAGCCACAGTTAAAGGGAAGTTAAAAGAATTATTGAACATCTAGGTAGGCCAGAAGCCTCAGGTAAAATGAGAAAGTTCAAGATCAAGACATATCTTATGCCAGTGTGGGAAAGTTCACGGACATTTAAGGGTCTAAGTCCCAAAGGTATGGTATTTTCCTTTAGGGGTTCAGGTCCCACAGCATCATCATTACCTTCCCTCCTGACCATAAAGCCCATTTCTGCTGTTGATCATTTTAAGGGAGGGAAGGGGATCAGATACTAGGAATGAAATGGAAAAGACACAAAAAAGGCAGCACTGCCATCCTTAGGAATCTTAGCATTATGGAGGAATTCATATTCAGAGACTGCTTAGGAGGAGGGTAACTTGAATGAAAAAGAGTGCAGATGCAAGGCCTGGGATCCTGCAGGACAGTCTGGAAGCCCAACCCAGGCCAAGGTTATTAATGGAGATACCCATAATGTGTTAGTTCTACCTGTGCCTGTGACATCGCATGTGCCTCTGGTCTCTTGGAGCCCAGGAAAACTTCTCTATTCTCTGTGTTTAGCTGATGATTTAGCCATTTGTCATTATTCACTTGTAATTGCAGATGGGGAATTCTGAATCAGACGTTTTCGTGTGGGATGAATGTTCGCTCTCTTAGATGTGTGCCTTTTTCCCTTGGCAGACTAACCTCACTGGTACTTCTCATGACATGGTAATTACAGCTCAGGAGGCAGATGTGCTCACACAACCCAGGCCTTATAACTAGGATTTGCCTGTGCCATTGCACAAGCACACTGACACACATACACACACACACAAAGGGGCATGTTCTGTTTGGTGCAGCCCTTTCCCCCATTCTAGAAGAAGAGAATAATCAGGTGAGTGTCTTCTTACATCCCTCTTTCACATTGAGGAGCTTAGAAGCAGAAAATCCCTTCCAGGACACAATTAGCAGCAATGTTTTTCAGGCCCCATCTGACCACAGACAGAAAAGGGACCAAGAAAAGGCTGTGAAAGTAGCCTTGGAATTTTTCCTTGGTGTGTTAGTGCATCCCAATCTTCACTGAGATTCTCTCTCCTTTTCCTTAACCTCATCACCTCTCATTGGCAACGACTCAGCTTAGTGGTGTCCCTGCCTTGAGAGCTCCCTAGATATTTATTCAATACATTTTGTCAGGAGGTATTTTACCAAACTCCACTCTCCTCACATCATTCCTCAGATCTTTTTGGCTTTTAAAATTTCTATTTCTGTCTTTTCTGCCCATTGACTATTATGTCAACTCTTTTCTTTCCTCATAGACAGAAACTTTTGTTTTCTCCTTCCTACCATTTCTTGCCAGTCATTGCCCTTCCTTTCATCTCCCTTTTTCTCGTCTCTCCCTCCTTCTGCTCTGAGTTGTTCTGATTTCTATTACTTCTCTCTCATATGCCTTTTTTGATACCTTTATCTTTTTCTTGTTGATTTTTTCATTTCCTCTCCCTCTTTTCTTTAACTTTGCTTACTGACCTTTTAGGTAACTAATTGCTTTCTTCCTTTTGCCCTTGTTGGTGATCTTTTCTTTTCCTTTTTTTGACAGCCATCCCTTTCCATACTGTGGCTTCCTCTGAGATCTCCTTTCTTACTTCTTACTTCTTTGCTCAGATCAGAAGTCTCCTTTCTTTTCGATCTTTTCTAACCATTTAGAGTGAGGGTGACCTAAGAAGAATATTGAAAGGGAGCTCAAAGGCAGGGTACTGATTTAATATTCTCATAATCCTAGTCTCAGCCTTCCTATGCTTAAATGGCTGTCATATCCTGCATCATAAGTCTGAAAATCATGGGTTACATGCAGGGGATGGAAACCCTTCAGTTCTTTTACAGTCTTCCTTTTCAGTGAGTAAGGGAAGCTACCCATTTCTCCTACCAGTACAGAGCAGAACCCAGGGTGTAAAACATAGGGCAGAGTTTGGGGATGAGATAAAGTCTAGAATACTAGGTTAAAGTCATGTTCTTTTGGGACTCTTTCCTAATTGCCTTTATTTACATTAACCTGGGGTAGTTGTCTGGGAACATTTCATAAAAAGTTTTAGTTAGATCTCATCATCCCAAATTGGGGTATCTCATTGTCCCTTTGGGCAACATAAATGTCAATTATGGAGGCAGCACCATTGACACATTTATATGACCACTCATTTAGTCAGTCAGTTCAGAAATATTTATTAAGGGTGTGTCAATGTGAATTTTAAATGAAAAGCCAATACAAGAATATAGAGATTTTTAATCAGAGCAAGTGAGATGCAGCCCTATTGCCACTACTTTTTACAATAATGTGCTGTCCACTCACATTCTTCTCTCTTTGCCCACTGCATTGTACATCTATATGTATTTCTTTAAAATTCTATATTAATAAGAAAATCCTTTATGTATTTACACTTGTGTCTATGTTTCTCATTGTTCCCCTTAATTGGAAATGTAGAGTTTGTAACTCCTTGGTCAACTTTCCCTTAATTTTAGTCCCTGGAATCTTTCCTATCTTTCCTCTGAACTCTTGAAAATGTTTTTCATGCATTTCTTCATGTATGAGCTATAATCAGAAATCTTTTGGTGACTTTAATAGGGAGTGGTCATTTGCTCCAAGATTTCACATCATTTTTACCCTGATCATCAATCTTTTCCTGTTAATTAAAACGAAATCCAAAATAGGATTTCCATTCTTTGATTCTTTTGATTTTCAAGAATAAATTCATCTTTATAACATGTCCAAATTTATTTGTTGTTATGCCATAGTAGAAAGAGTTGTCCAGGAGAAGTGTAGATATTGAAGTTATCCATTAATATGAAGCTATGCCTTGGTGCCAAGGTTGGGATTTATTTACTGAGCTATCTTTATATCCTGGATACTTCTCTTCCCTTTTCTTCTTTTTCTTTTTTTTTCTTTTTCTTCTTCTTTTTTGAGTAAAATTCTTTTTACTAGATTTGAAGGAAATACAGCATGCATATTCTCACAATCCTTTGAGAAAATAAAGGAAGGAAGTGTTGGAAATACCAACTTGGAAAAGTAAAAACACAATTGATAACAAAAATCTGATATCAAAAGAAATTTATTAAGAAGAAATCCAAAGTAACTGAACACCTTCTGGCCAGAAGTGGACTCCATTCTTCTTGTGGAAGGATACAAATACAAAAATACAAAAGTCAAGCAAGTTTTATGCATTAATTTGATGCAGGCACTACCTTCAGAAGATTGATTGGTTCATTCTCTTTTGAGTACACCTCCCCATTATCATAAATTATTACTAATGAGGCTCTAATTCTAGGCTAAACATGTTAGATAATATATATATATACATATACATATATATGTATATATATACATATACATATATATATATATATTAATTACATGAGTTTCATTAAGCAAGTGCCATAATAACCCTGGAATACTGACCTCCTCATAGGTTTGACCTGACTGTGTCCTTATCTGGGCCTGAGACTCCAAGACCCATTTCTGCTTCCTAATTGGCCAAACCCACCTCTTGCCAGCTTTTTATTTTTCAACTTTTATGTTGGTTAAGAGTTCTATGGGAACTGGGAGTCTGGCTTGTCCCCAAGGCTGCTGTCTAGTCTGATAGCCTTGGTTTTCTCTTCGCCTTCTTTCAGCAATTACCTGAACCAAATAAGATAATGTTATTTGGTTTTAGCTCCTACTTCGTCTGTGTTATGTAACTGCAATTGGGTCTTTACTGAGGAAAAGTAATTCTTTCATTCTTCTCTAATTGACTCACTATCTCGGTATGTACAGGGGTACTTCCCAAACTTGTCATCTATCCTCTAACCTCCCATAAATCTCCCCTCCTCTTCCAAATAAGAACTTCACTTCCTATTTGATGGAAAAAGAGACCATTAGGCAAGAGCTTTTTCTTATCCTCTCTTCTCCATCTCTGATCACCTAGAATGCCATTGCAGCTTGTCTTCTCCAGCAGATTATTCCCTCTATCATCCCCACTCTCTCACTTATGTACAATCTTTCCTTATATTCTGGCTGCTTCCATAGAACCCACAAAAAATCCCTCATCTCCCACATAGAAGGGGAACAAAAGAAAGAAAACAACTCACTTGATCTAATCCTTTCCTGTAAGTTATGATTCTTTATCTCTTTGCATTTTTTGCTAAACTCTAACAAAGAAGTACCCGCTAAACAGTGATGGTCTACAGGCATCTTTCATTGTCTTTTGTTCTCCCATAATATTTTCCTTGGGGATCTTATCACCTCCTAAAAATTATATTATCATCTCTATGCTGATGATTCTCAAATCTGCTTATCCTAACCTCACTGCTGAAATCTTGTCTCATACTCCACTTGCCTATTGGGCATTTTGAACTAAATGCCCAAAACTAAACCCATTATCTTTCCTCTAAATCCTCCCCTCTTTCAAACTTTCCTATTATTTTTGAGGGCACCAACATCTTTCTAGTCACATAGGCTGACAAACTAGGTTTCTTCTTTTATATTTATACTCTCTTAACCTAATATATCCAACCTGCTGTCTAGACTTCTTTATTTTTTTCTTTATAACCAACTCCTGCCTACCTCTAATACTGCCAACACCCTGGGGCAGGACCTCATTACCTCACACCCAGACTATTATATTAATATGCTAATTGGTCTCCCTGTAAAAAGTCTTTCTCTTCTCCAGTTCATCTTCCACTCAATCCCTAAAGTTATCTTCCTAAAACTCAGGTCTGACCATGTCTCTCTCCAATCCAATAGAATCCAGCGGTTCCCTATCCTCTGCTAGATCAAATACCAGATCTTCTCTTTGTCATTCCAAATCCATCATAACTTACACCTCATACCCTCTGCTCCTCACCCTCCAGGTATGCCATGATTCAGTGATATTGGCCTTCTGGGTGTCCTTCATTCTGGAAGAGGATCAACAGCATTGGGAAGGTGATGTTCTGAATTACCAGTGAATTGGATTTAAGTGAGGCAGGGCTGTGCAAAGTTATCAGACTCACTCTCTCCTTCAGAGAAATCTAGCTCCATAGATCAGAACACTGAGCGATGACCCAGGATGCAATGGGAGACCTTGACCTTTGTAAGCTAAGTTCTTTCCCAGGTCTAGGTATGTGTGAGGTAACAGTAATTCAGTGATTAAGACTGGGTAAGAAACGAGGCCAAAAATTTGCCCCTTTAAATTATACCCAAAAGAAACAAACAAAAATCAGTCTGTAAAGGGAAGACCTTCAGGGTTTCTGGCCAGAACAGAATCAACTGCTATTTATACTCCATCTGAGCCAACAAAACCAAATGACCAGCAGAGGTTTGGGCTGGGATTTGTTATTGGCCAATCAGTGAGAGCCAGAGTGATTTGGGTTTAAGGCATAGTCAAGTAACTCCATTTGAATCTGAATGGGCTTTATCAAAGCCTGGTTTAATAGAGATCTATTTCTAGAAATTTATATTCTTTTTGGAATAGCACCCACATGTGAATGCATGATTCCCCATGTGGAGGGAGGAAGGAAGGGTCAACCAGACCAAGCCAGCCTGTAACTTACAGATGGTCAGAGCTGAACAGATCAACCTAGGAACAGGAATCAAACCGAAGTTTAAGTTCAAAGAGAAGGAACCAGCTTCAAGAGAAGTCCTCCTTTCTAAGAAGGGGGGCTCACTCACTTAGGGCAGGCATGAGGTTTTTAAGTATGAAGCCTTCAGTTACCTGGATCCCAACACAGACATTCTTAGGCCTTGTGTGAAGTCTCCAAGTTGTTAGGGTCATTGAGCCTTATGATTGTTCAGCAGGGCACAGAAACAGGGTTAGTGTGGCCCAGAGCAGAAACAAGGCACCTGGCTTGGTTCACTTGGTGGTTCCAGGTTCCATAATTGTTAGCATGACAGGGGACCTGCTTGATCAATTTTGGCAAGTCAAGGTCCCTGAAAAATAGGGACGCTCCAACAAGTCTAAATAGTTAGCATAATTATTAGACATGTTACACATAATTATTATACATATTGTCAACTATTACTGAGTTTGCTCTAAGAAAGACAAACAAAATTAGGCTGTATGTGTTTATTTCTCTCAAAACTTGTGGAACATTCCTATAGAGATGTGCATGGGAGCTCATTGTGAGCCTTAAAATGAGCCCAAGGACAGATAGACAAAGGTGATTTTATGTCATCAGAGTGATTCCTTCTCACCCTTCCCTCCCTCAGTGGCTCAGGATGGCTGTGTCAGCCAAAATTATCGTCTCTATATGCTTTCACCATGATAGGAGAAGGGAATTTCTTAACTGGATTGGTTGTAAATACAACAATATAGGAGAAATGACAAAGTGTCAATTGAAATTATAGATCCAGGATGTCTGTGTTTCTTCTATCATTAACATGGTATAACACAACATAAAATGACATGGCATGACATGTCTATAAAATACCACGGAAAGTCCCATTATTCAAGATAGGGTCTGGTTCAAGGCATCTTACCCTGGACAGTCATAAACAGAAGAATGCTCTAGTCATTGTCATCAGGCTTTGTATTTGCTGACACAGGAAAAGGCAGTTTGGGTTCACTCAGAGAGGAAAGCAAAGCATGTCTTTTATGCCAGAGCACAGAAAGTTTTACAGTTAAGCTCAGAGTGGGTAAAAAATGTCTTTCTCATGATTGGCCAATCGAGGTTTTAGGCATTTTTCAGGTAATGGGGGGTTCAAAATGGTTCACAAAGTGCAGGGTGTTGGGGAACAGAGGCACAAGCAAAGAGTTCCTTTGAGATCAAAAGATATAGTGACCTGTAATTTATGAAGCAGATTACACCCTGGTAAATGGCTAGGGGGATCAGGGACCAGGATGAAAGAATGAAAGGAACTAATCCCTTCAATAAAAATGAGAAGAGGTTCAGAGACATGGGCTGCAATAGTCTTGTTAGCAATTCCCACAAATGAGATATACTCACGAATTCTTGGGAGTGAAGTGGGGAAGGCAGAGGGGTTCCAACCTGAAAGTGTGGCTCCAGTATCTACAGGAATGGGGACATTTTGCCCTTCTATGAGCAATGAGACATTCTCAACAGGGGTCATGGGAATAATAGGTATGGTCTGAATTTCCCCCTCCTTGGGTCACCCCCCCCTTTTTTTTTTTTTTTTTAAAGCAATCGGGGTTAAGTAACTTGCTCAAGGTTACATGGCCAATTATTTCTGGGTGTGGTGCTGAGTATCTGAGCCCGGATTTGATTCAGGTCATCCCAACACTGGAGCCAGTGCTCTTACTCGCTGAGCCACCTGGCAGCCCCCACCCCTTCTTTTAACACCCTTCCCCAGATGTGTGTCATGCTGAGTGATCAGGATCCTTGATACTTTCTGGGTTTCTTTCCTTTCTGCGACATATATCCTAGCCTTCATCATACATTTTGGGCAAGGTTTTTTATGGCAATAATAGACTCCTAGGCTGTTACTTAAAAGGACCTTACTTTACTTTTCTGAGGGTGCAGAAAGGACACAGGAAGAAATAGGTTGTTGCAATTGCAGGAGACTTGCAAGAAAATAATTCCTTTTAGCATCTTTATGTTCTTTCCTACTGATTTCATCCTCCCTTACTAGAGTGGCACACAGCTGTGTTGAAGTTTCAGGTAGGAATCCAGTGTCAGGATGTTGCCAATCAAATAGCCCGCTGAATTTGTTTAGAGACTTGTGGGTGGAGATTTTTAACAAAATAGTATAGAATCTGAATTTGCCTGACTGCATCATCATGCTAGACACCAGAGTTGGCATCAAAAGCTTGGGTGAGTCTCTCATGAAACTGAAACACAGATTTCCTGGGGTCCTCCTTAGTATCTTGGACCTTTGTTAAATCAATGGTGCGAGGAAACACTAAGGGTATGTCCTCAAGGAGCTTATCATTCATAACTTGAGAGAGTTGGTAATGCTCCTGACTCGGACCTTCCAAGTCCCAGTCTCTCTTCAGATATTTCTCTGCTTCTTTCCAGCAAATTTTGGGATACCAGTTTTTGGTGTCCCCTTTCTTGACCAGGACAACCATGACTTGATATAAATCTAGATACTCAGATCTGTACAAATACAGGGTGCATTGGAATTGCTCAGCAAAGCCTATGAGATACTCCCTGGGGTTGGGATATTCCTTGGCACTGGCTTGAAGTTTCCCCATACTGCCAGCACTGGAGAACATAGGTGGTGAAGATGGGGATGGAACCTATATCCCTAAAAGCCCCTTAAACCTTCGCACACAACCCAGTCCCTGAACCCAGATCTCTGATTTTGTCTGAGGCATCTCCCATTCCAGCAATCCTTTTAACTGTCCTTTCATTGTTGCCTCTCACCCAACCCTTCATTCTCTGTTACCTCTGACTCAACCCCAGTCTTCATTGTCAGGTGACCCCATCTTCAGATGACCCCATGCTAATTTCCCTTCCTTAATCCCATCTAGACCCCTTCTCTGTTACCTTCAGGTTATCCCAGCCTATTGGTCACTCCCAAATCATATCCACACCTTCCCAAAGTCTTTCTATATAAAAGGTCCCTCTTGGCCCCCATTAAACTGTTCAGACTCTTAAAATCTGGCCCATTTCTATTGGTGATACATTAAACCTTGTCTCTGACTAAAAGAAGTCTTGACTTGAATTTTTTTGAGGCAAACCCATTCCTTTAGCCCCTAAATTTTGGGGTTCCAAGCAGCCCTGGACCACAATAGTGAGTAAATTTGAATCTTTAGGACATTTTCCAGGATGACTTTGCACTGCACCTTCAAGGGAAGAAAGAAACTGGGCACTGGAAAGAGCTTTTTGGTAAAGGTGGGTATACTTTAGATGGCTGTGTGATTTACAGATTGGTAGGGAGAGATTTTTCAAATAATTTGTTCTGTTCTTTCATTGACACTAGTTCAAATTTATGCTCTCTTTCTTTTGAATCTGAGCACTGAAACTATCCCATTCAAGAAACTGAGTTTTCTTATTCAGAAGTTTCTACCTAAGATATTCTAGTTTAGTCACATCAAAAGTGCCTCTACAGGATCAAGAGAATTTGGAATCACCCTTAGTCAAATTCTTCAAGCCTGGCAATATGAGGGCCAGTTGTGGCCCTATTATGTCTTTTACAATTGAAAGGCACATGTCTGTTTTGGGGGTGGGCTAGTAGACTCTTCAATCCCATCTTCAACCTTGGGGCATGCTAGTCCCACATCAAAGGTGCAATCACATGAAGACCATGTCACTTAAACACCACAACTGACAAGTATTAGCAATCCACTAAGATGGGGACACCACTTAATAACAAATATAAGCATTCCACAATTCAACTCTAACAAAGCTAGGCTAACTTTAACTGGGAGCTGGTCGAGGCACACAGTTAGAGAGAGGTGCATTAAAAAACAATTAGGGGCATGAAGCTGCAATTTCACATGAGTATGTGGTTTAAAAATAACAGAGGCAGACAGAGAGGCCAGTTAACAAAGGTGTGCAGTTTAAGAAAGGATGTCCTAACCAGGCTGATCCAGATGTAGTCACTGGAGGGACCCTAGATTTTTCCTCAAAAAGAGTGATAATATGAGAATCACACCCGTGGAAATCATGGGATGTTCCAGGTAGGATCAGCATGTTAGCTTAGATGAACTTCCATTGTCTACTGTTTCCCTGGCTGTCCTTAGGAAGATCCACATGATATGCCCCTTAACATGGTAAACCCCTTCTCACTGAAAGAACTCAGAGATAGAGCCGACAGAGGAAGGTGAATAATATTATGCTTCCCTTGAGGAAGCATATGGGGTGCTTGCCCAAAACACCCACATTGATTCAGAAGCAGAAGTGAGGTTATACAGTTCTGTCCTTCTTGTTAGGATTAGAGTTAGAATTAAGCATAGAGTTCACATTCCTCAATTCCTTACTTTATTTCCCTACATTCCCTCTTTATGCAGATTACATAGGCATGGTAGTGAGGATACTTTTGACCAGGATGTGACCTCTGGGGTCTGAGCTGTTTGTCATGCCTCCACCTTTCTAGTTCCCCCCTAGGGCCAGGATGCTCTTGTCTTAGTAAAATAAGATAAGTGAATTTACCTACAGCTATCGATTATCTCCCAACAACTTTTGTGGGATCAAAACAAGACAATGTAATATTCTCTCTTACAACAAGCTCAACTGAGCTTCTTTATGTTTGAATTATTTTTTATTGAAATAAAAAGCAATGAAATATCTTACCCCCCATCCCCACCAACTAGATGATAAATTCCATCATCTTTCTAACTTAAGTTTCAGGAGTTTCATTAATAAAGATAATGATAATACTTATTAACTAATAATAATGAGTCAATATATTTTTAGTGACTTAACAGCCCTTTATGTGATCTCCACAAAGATCTTATAAAGTAGCAACTATTATTTCATTTAATGAGTTAGCCAACTAATGATGAAAGAAGTTGATTGTCTTGTCCAGGGTCATGTGATTTTCAATGTCACTTTGTCATTTTAAGTTGTAATTTTTTATCTTATTTTTTATCTCATTGTAATAATGCATTGTGTAAATGTCACAACCAATCTAGTCTTTTGGAATTAAACTAGTGAATTAATTCTTCCTGTATCAGGCTCAAAAGCATGAAAAGAAAAATATTCTCCACATTAGAAGATGAATTTCTGATGTCGTGACTATGTTATTTCCTATTATTTTGCTGACTTTAACATCCCAGCTACCAAGGGAAAATGCAAGAAACAAAAACCAGTCTCAGTGGTTGAAGCTCAAATTAAGTCCAACACATGGGTTATCCCAAAGCTCCCCAAATAAAGCCCCATTCTCTTCAGTAATAATTTTTGAAAATTAAACAAATCTCTCAATTTCCCTTAGGATTTGTCAGCCCTGACCACGGTTCTTCTTCACAAGACCTGGAGAAAATGACACTTAGTGACTTGGTGTTGGGCATTCTCTTCCTTACTCAGATGGGAATTGGGATCCTGGGAAATTTCTTCCTCTTGGGACTATACACCTTCACATTACTCATTGGCCAAAGTCTGAGACCCATAGAGTGCATTTTTGCCCACTTAGCTTTGGCCAACTCAGAAATGCTTCTCTCCAGGGGAATCCCTCTAACAATTGTCTGTTTGGGCATCAAAAATTTTTTGGATCTTGTTGGCTGTAAACTTATTGTTTATCTTTACAATGTGGCCCGAAGTGTTTCCCTCAGCATCACCTGCCTCTTGAGTGGTTTTCAGGTCATCACCATCAGTCCCAGTAACTCCAGGTGGGCAAAACTCAAACTCCAAGCCCCAAAGTGCATTGTCCCCTCCTGCTTCCTCTGCTGGTGCTTCTACCTGCTGATAAATTTCACTTTGCTTGGGACTATGCATAACTCCAGGTATATGACCAATAATAGCAAGATATGGCATCTGGGATATTGTTCGATTTTAACTCCTGCCTCTTTTAATGCCGCACTTTTTGCAATTGCCTTTTCTATTCCTGATGTTATGTGTGTGGGATTCATGATCTGGGCCAGCGCCTCCTTAGTGTTTCTCCTGCACAGACACCATCAGAGAGTCCAACATATTCACAGTCCTCATCTCTCTCCCAGAACTTTCCCTGAGACGAAAGCCACCCATGCTATTCTCCTACTAGTGAGCACCTATGTCTTCTTTTATTCCCTTAATTCTAGCTTGTCATTGTACCTCTTTAAAACTGACAAACATCATCTTCAGCTTGTGGCCACCTCAGACTTCTTAGCAGCATTGTTCCCTACCATCAGTCCTTTTGTACTTATTTTCTGTGATTCCCAAGTCCTCAAATATTGGTATGCTTTGTGGCCTAGGAGATGTTTCTGTTCCCTTTGGATCAATGTCCCCAAGTATAACCCCTCCTAGCATTCATGTCCTAAGCCTGCCAAACAAATAAATATCTTTCCAAAGCTGGTGGGAGGGGGCACGGTCACTGGAATCTAAGGATTATAGGACTTAATGGTAGAAAAGATCTTTTTGATCAAGTATTCAAACCCTTTCATCTTTGAGAACAGACTGTGCTAGTTCAGACTGCATGTTCTACTTACAGCAACCTAGGTTACAAGTGACATTGTCACTTCTTAAACTCAGGTTTTCTGATTTCAAATTTACTTTTATTTCCATAAGAACAGTGATGTCAACCTCAATGAGAAACAGAGGCCTCTAATTCATACATAAGGCTTCCTCTGGTCACATCATGATTTTGTTTCAAAATGTAACACTACCTGTGTTTTCTTGTATTTTCACTGATGTTGTTAAATGCTTCCTAATGATATTGTAATCTAGTTCAAGTCATATTCAGGGGTGTCATGGCCATAATGTGGTCTGCTGGTAATGTATCTGAGACCTCTGCATTAGAACATATCATAGCTCATGTTTTATGAACGAGTTTTCTCACTTCTTCTTCCTCCAGCTTCTGCCCAACAGGAGATAAAATCCAAATGCAAAATTATAAACTATAGTTAGATGTATACAGAGATGTAGACAGATATCTAGATCTTGATATATGCTCATTTTAACTACCAACCATTACTGAGTTCATTTTAAGACAAACAAAACTAGGCTGCATGGGCATGTTTATTTTCCTCAATGCTGGTGGGTCATCTCTATATAGTTATAAGTGGGAGCTCACTGTGAAAATGAGCCCAAGGAAAGATAGATAAAGGGGATCTTACATCTTCAGAGTAATCCTCTCTCATCGCTCTCTTCCTTTCTTGCTCAGCATACCTGTGTCACCCAAAATTATAGCCTTTATATGTGTTAACAATAATATGAAAAAGGAATTTCTTAATAGGATATACAATAACTTATAATAAGATAGGAGAAATATCAAAGTATCAATTGAAATTATATTTATAGGATGTCTGTGTTTCTTCTATCAGTAGCATGGCATGATATGACATGACACAACACAATGTAATACAACATAACATGACATGACACGATACGACATGACACGACATAACATAACATAACACAACAAACACAACATCAGGAAAGAGGGATGCCATTACCCAGGAGAGTGGTCAACAAAGGAGAGTCTTAAGATAAAGTCAGGAAAATGTCCAATGGGCCTGGTCCTTGACAGAACAATGTTTCCAGGCAACAAAATGTGGAAGGAGAACTTGAGTTCATTCAAGGAGAAGAGCAAAACTTGTCTATTATATCAGAGCACACAAAGCATTATGATAAGTTCAGTGAGCCAAAATGTCTTTCTCTTGATTGGCCAATCCAGGTTTTAGGTCATCCTCAGGTCTTGGGGTGCTCAAAATGGTTTTCAATATCTGTAAAATTTCTATACATATACATCCATTCATAAATAATACATATAAGCATATATCATCCTTTGAGTGAATTTAGTGAAAGGTTGGAAATTAATATTACCTCTGATTTCTTCTCTATTGATTTCTATTATATTCATTGTACAATTCCACTTAATTTTATAATTTGGTCTGTATCCACCTGGCTAAATTTGAGTTCAGGAATCCATATGAGACAGCTCAAAGACAGTTTAGTTTAACAGATGGGTTGTTTTTTCTCATTCCAGTATCCCATTAGATATTTCATGGATATCCATATTTATTGTCCCATAAAATTACCATCCCCAAAAGAAATGCCATTGGTCTTTTTCTGTTTTGTGTAGTTAAGGTGTTTTTATTTCATCTAAGGAGACAGTAAGTCTGTTAGTTGTAATCCTTTGTGAAAACTCTAAGATTGAAATGTGCCCCATATAACATTTCATGATTATTATAGAAGGTAGAGATTAGCTTTCTCTGAATGCTAGGGTACTTTACTTGAATTCAAGACACATTCTTCATTACATCCAATCACAATGTCCTTATCCAAACACTAAAAACCTATCACATTTTTTCCGTATTTACCAAGACCCCTTCTTTGTTGTCTGTTAATGAAGAGGGTCCCCTCCTTCTCTGCGAGTCACTGGCATTGCTGAATTGTCAGAATCACCCTCTTTGTTAACAGTTATACAAACCACTGTTAATAAACTGATCTAGTTTGGTCTGTACCTCAGTCTAACTATATTGCATTTACTTGTCACACTATCTACATCTCAATTTTTAGATATTTACCTTTATCATCTAGCTACCATTTATTTAGCTGGGCAATGCAGGATTTTTTTTTGTGTTACTTTTTATCCTTTTATGAGAGTTTTTCTATGGGAGAGAGAAGGAAAAGAATAATTGTCAAAATTGAAAAAATAAATCATATTGATATAGGAAGGGTATAATATTAATATAATGATATTAAAATAAGGAGTACCCGTGACAAAGACAGCTTCAAGAAATGTTCTCATTTTCATTTACACTTGAGTTTCTTTAAGCTAACCAGAGAATTATGGAGCTGGTTGATAAATGGTTGGAAACAGATATAAAAGTGGTTTACACACATCCATTTGGTACCCTACTCAGAACAATGGTATAAATAAATGATATTCTACAGAATTTTCAATTTGTTGTTGAATATTAAATAATTGCTTTTAAAATTATGTTTTTTTCAGTCAAAAATTGAAATAATAATCCTGGGAACATGGCAAAGTGACAGATAGTCTGGACAGAGTTATTCCCTTAGCTTTCATAGAAAACTATTAAAAGCATCTTGACCCCAAAAATTGTGAAGGGATTTTTGGAAGAGGAAGATTTAAGGCATCCTCCACTGGGGAATTACTGGAGAACAAATAACTTAAAACCTACTCACCATATAGTGACCCTAATTCTGTCACCTCCACTCACCCCATCACCAATGATCCCTGTGAGTCTTGAAGTTTGTCATGCTGGGTACACATCTTGTAAAGTATTTTTTAAGAAGAAGAATCATATTTTCTTAATGAAAAATGTGATAAAGAAGGGAGCCTAATACTATCAGATTTCAAATAATATGAGGTTGGTTGGTTTTTGTGCTTTGTACTTGAAGAGGATCAAAGTGTCACCACTATGACAGAGACAGGGTACACCGTTTTCAGCTGTGGCTGATCAGACCAATAGTCACTCAGAAGTCTCTACCACAGGTAGAGCAAAATAGTCCACATGATGATTAGAAGTGCAGATTTCCTTAAATTTGCACACATCATATTTCTTTCCAGTTACTGAAATTCTTCCTTGATCATAGAGCATAGCCCTGAGATCATAGAGCATATCTGAGATACTTTGAGAATTGTATTGCTTCTTATGACCTCTGTGTGAGTGCTTACCTTGAGTGAGTTCTCTCGAAAATAGTCTTCCAGGTAAACATAAGTTTGGCATATAAACAGTGGGACCAACCCTTTGGATCTGGACTCTCACAATAGGGTTTAAATGTTTGGTAATTTCATATTCCTTTTTATTGAGCCAAGAGTCCTACATCTCTCCAAGTTGTGCTTGCACTTTACTAATGATGGACTTCAACTCCCAGTGTATCCACACCTGCTGTTTCATCACTTGCTCATTGCCACAGACCTTTGAGATAGGTAAAAATGGCGAAATGATTTGAGAGATATTTATTGAATAGCACATAAAATGGAATTAAGGCAGAGTTTCATGAATTTATGAGCCTCTC
The DNA here is from genome assembly GCF_028583685.1 of Petaurus breviceps papuanus. Classification (NCBI taxonomy): domain Eukaryota; kingdom Metazoa; phylum Chordata; class Mammalia; order Diprotodontia; family Petauridae; genus Petaurus; species Petaurus breviceps. The sequence continues at coordinate 36,454,003 of NW_027185797.1, forward strand.
TCTCTCTTTGAGGGTCATCAAAGGCCAGAGGCAAGACAAAGGTCAAGACAACTGCTGATGGCATAGAATGCAGTGGATGACCTTGCTGTCTTTGATGTGTAACTAAGCTCTAATTAATGTGGTTCCACATTATACATGGAATCTCCTTCAGCTACCTTCATGGTAATTGGCACAAACTGTTTTAAGTGCTCATTCTGCTGGTTGAAGTCTTCACATGCTTGGGGTAGACACCCACTTAATTCACCAATGATTTTGAGACATCTCAGTTACATTCACCTTGGTTTAGCCAGTCTGCTGAAATGGGGTACCTTACCATGGTATGGTCCTTACACACCCTGCAGCTTCTTGGAGCCACAGGTGAGAGTTGGGTGCATCAGGAAGATGCCAATGGTGGAAAACAGCCATAAAAGAGTTCTGCAACCTCCAGAGCAGAGTTACTAGTCTTCCCTAAACACTTTTACATCCCAAAGAATTTCTTTAAAAAAGAACTTGTTAGGGACATGAGAGAAGAAAGGATCAGGAAGGGGATCAGGGTGGCTTTTATATAGATTGATGCCAGTGATGTTTAATCACATTTTGGTTTATTGACCAATATCATAAAGCAATGTCATAAAATAATCTGTCAGTATAGTTATTTCCAGATGTATTGTTACACTAATGAGCATGAGATATAAACAACTTCTTCAATCAATCTTTAAAAAGAGTTATATAACTACCTCTAAGGATCCCTTGAATATTACCATAGGACCACATATGTGTATGTGTGTATGTATATGTGTACACACATATACACATACATTCCTGTGTGTATGTCCGGGTTTATCGATACAATGAGGTTCTTACATTTTCAGGTTAGACTAAAGTGATTAGAAGTTTCATATCTTTTCTCCCAACAATGTACACCTGCTTAATAACCAGAAGATATTTCCCTTGAGAAATTCTCACTTCATTTTTTAATGTCGGCATGGTTCTGGAAAAAGGCAGCCAGAGTATTGCTCACAAAATGTTTCTGTAGAGGTGCTACCTTAATGGTATTCTGAAATGTGTACATGTACCCAGATTTTTACTGTCTATAATATGGTTTATTCTGTGACCTGGGTTGACCTTTCAATGCACCTGACTAGATTTGAAATGGGATCCGCAGGAGAAAAAGGCAACCTAGTCACTTAAACCTGGAAGGTAAGTTGTGAGGGAATTGTGAAATTGCTTGTCAAACTGACTCTATCTTGTAACTGAATTCTGTATCTTAGCTATTTCACTTTCTATTCAATTACAAGTCTACTCTAATTTCTGTCTTGTGGAAAAAACAACCTTTTCTCAATTATCTGAATTATGACAAAACTTTTATATTGTTTGAATGTAGCACTGTGTATCTGACAAGTTAGTATACTTCTTGTTGGTCAAAGATCTTCAACTAAGAACCAAGATTATTCTGATCCAGCCATATCTGAAGGTTGATGCAAAGAGTTTTTTCACAGTTATAAATCTAAAGCAACCAATATTTCTTCTCTTAAAACTGTCCCCATACTGGTTAATTGCTTATTGTTTCCATGTTCCTTTGAACGAATACAGACACTTGTGGGCAATGGGACAGTTTTAAAATTCTGATTTCAGGAAACTGAACCTGTTCACTTTCTCCTTCCAAATTCTCAAAGCTCACTCATCCCACTCCCAACTCAGAAAGCCTCTAATCTTTACTTCGATTAGAAATCGGATTACCTAATATTGTATACTCGTTTATATTCAGCTATATCCTTTTAGTAGCTTATTTTTAATGCATAAAAATCTATCTCCCTCCGTACTTAGGGTCCAGGACCAAGCTGAGGAGTCCTGGTCCTGATTGGTTATGCAATCAGGATGCACTGCTTCATAAATCAATATGCTCAGAAGATCAAACCTTTGATTTGATCATTTCAGTTCTCGATCGTTTCAGATTCCATCTGCCAATTTCCATTGGTAAAGCTAGAAAATCAGAAAATCAAGATGCCCAAGGTTCTATAATATCCTTAACTGAGAATAATATTTACAGTAAGCAGGAAAATGGTAATTTAACTGCATTTGCTGTTCGTTTGGAATACCCTATGCACAAGATCTAACATAACAGCATAAATTTTGCCTGTTTCAGCATTATGGATGCAAGGTCAAGACCATGACTTTCTCCTCCATTAAAGAGGAGGTAAGAGCATATTCTATCTTATGTCATATATCTTAGTTTATATTCACATGAACACTTATTCATGGACATCAACTTATGTCTGTATGCATACATTCACATTTATACATATATATGATCATATTTGAATACATATATTTGTACACATTAATGATGATTACGGTAATTAATACAATGATGTTGACGACAGTTAATATTTTTTTATTATTTTAATCAAATGCTTTAACTTCTAGTTTACATCATTCATTTCGGCAAGATTTTGAGTAACAAGCTTTCTCCCCGTTTTTCCCCTACTCACCACCCCAAAACAGTGATCCCACTGGATATCCCCTCCTCCAATCTGCTTTCTCCCATATATTCTCCCATACCCCTTCCAATTTTCCAGTAGGGCATGGTGGATCTCTATGCCTCAGTATCTGTATATCTAATTTCCCATTTACATGTAAAATAATATGTAAAATAGGATATATATATATATATATATAAACATGCAAATATACATATATATATATATATGTATATATATATACACATATATATTTTGAAAACATTTGATTTTAAAACTTTGAATTCCATATAAATTTCTTTCCTTCCTTGTCACCCAGCTTTACTGGTAAGATAAGCAATTCAATATAGGTTGTACATGTGTAGCTATGCAAAACATTTCCATAGTAGATATATTGTAAAAGACTGACTATATTTCCCTCCCCCCTATCTCATCTCCCACTTGTTCTATTCTCTACTTTGATCCTGCCACTTTTCAAAAGTGGGAGCTTCCAACTTCCCTCTCCCCCAGACTACCCTCCCTTTCATTATCCCCCCTCTCATCCCCTTCCATCCTTCTCTCCTTTAGGGCGAGATACCATATTTAGTGTGTATGTCATTCCCTCCCTAAGTCGAATTCAATGAGAATAAGGTTGACCCATTTCCTTTTGCCTTCCTGTTCTTCCCTTCCATTGTAAACATTTTCCTTACCTTTTCTATATGAGATAGTTTACCCCAATCTGTCTCTTTCCATCTCCTCTCATTATATTCCTTTCTTACCTCTTAATTTCACCTTTTAAGTGTCATCTTTTACCATTAAACTGGTCCTGTACCCTCTACGTATACCTGTACACATATATACACACATTCACATATGTTTTCATAAGCCCATATACCCTCCTACATAGACATATATATGTATGTATATTTATATATAGACATTTCTATTCCCTTCAATTATTCGCATTCTGAGAAAAGTTTCATAAGTCACAATTATCATTTTTTCCATGTAAGAATGTAAATAGTTCAGCTTTGATAAGTTCCTTATGATTTCTTTTCCCTGTTTAGCTTCTCATGTTTCTTTTGCTTCCAGTATCTCAATGTCAAATTTTCTATTCAAGTCTGGTTTTTTCATCAAGAATGCTTGCAAGTCTTTTATTCCATGGAATGACCATATTTTCCTCTGAAATGTGATACTCAGTTTTGCTAGGTAGATGATTCTTAGTTTTAATCCCAGATCTTTGACCTCCAGAATATAATATTCCAAGCCCTTTGGTCCCTCAGTGTAGAAGCAGCCAGATCCTGTGTTATCCTGATTGTGTTTCCACAATATTCAAATTGTTTCTTCCTGGCTGTTTGTAATATTTTCTTCTTGATCTGGGAATTCCAGAACCTGGCTATAATATTCATAGGAGTTTTCTTTTTGGGATATTTTTCAGGAGGTGATTGGTGGATTCTTTCAACCTCTATTTTACCCTCTGGTTCTAAAACATCAGGGCAATTTTCCTTGAGAATTTCTTGAGGGATGATTTCTAGCTTCTTTTTTTGATCATGGCTTTCAGGTAGTACAATAATTTTCAAATTATCTCTCCTGGATCTATTTTCAAGGTCAGTGGTTTTCCCAATGAGATATTTCACATTGCCTTCTATTTTTTATTTTGTTTGGATCTATTTAATAGTATATTGATTTCTCATAAAGTCACTCACTTCCGTTTGTTCCAGTCTAATTCTGAAGGAAGACTTTTCTTCAGTGAGCTTTTGAGATTCTTTTGCCATCTGGACAATTTGGCTTTTTAAGGAATTCTTCTCATTGCCTTTTTGAGCCTCTTTTGCCTTTTTGAGTTAGCCCATTTTTTTAAAGGTGCTATTTTCTTCAGTCAGGTTCTTGATTCTCATTTCATAATTGTCTTGCATCATTCTCATTTCTCTTCCCAATTTTTCCTCCACTTCTCTTATTTGATTTTCAAAATCCTTTTTAAGCACCTCTATGGCCTGTAATCAGCTCATATTTTTTCTTGGAAGCTTTTGGTGCAGGAGTTCTGATTTCACCCTCTTCCTCCTGTTCCATGTTTTGATCCTTTTTGTCCCCAAAATAGGAGTCTAATATTGGATTCCTCTGTTTGCTTTGCTACCCTCATTTACTCATGTTGTTACTCAATTACTTGACTTTTTGGCTTTTTGCCACAGTAGGACTCTGCTACCAGACAGGGGAGCTTTGCATCAAATGCTGGGGTTTTCTCCACTGCCGAAGGTATTAGTTTGATGGCCTCTCTGAAGCCTCCACACTCTCTGGAAAGCTGGTCAAACACCCTAGGACCTCTACCCTAGATCACAATCCAGATCCAAACAGGTTAAATTAAGAGTGATTACCCCTCAGAATGGTTGCTTGGTCCCCCTACAGCCTGCAGGCCAGGAGCTGAACCTGCCACTCGGCGGTGGTATCAGCGGCTTCTCCCTCCAGGGGATAAAGGCCAACTGCACTCCCAACTACTGGATCCCAAAGTCCACTCTGAACTTACCTCTCACTTTGTCCTTAGCATCTATGTGTTGACAATTCTGGAAACCGCCACAGCTGCTGGTGATCTGAAGTCCCTCCAGCTGGCGGCTGGTCAGGACCTCCCTGGAGCTAAAACCTCTGGCTTGTGCAGGGCTGGGTTCAGCTTTCAGAGTGCTGCTCTGGCTGCTCCCTGCCAGCCTGCTGGAGGTTAGCTTCTCTGTGCCATTTTGTGAGTTCTGTAGCTCCAAATTTTGTTCATAGTCACCTTTTACATGAATTGGAGGTGGTGGGAGCCGGAGCCCAGTGGAAGCCCTGCTCCTACTCTGCCATCTTCCACCACTACAATTCTTAAAAATATTATTTCATGGAGTAATTCATATTCAGAGACTGTTTGGGAGACTGGAAACTTGAATGAAAAATAGAATGGAGGCAAAGCTTGGCATCTCTCAAGGCAGACCAAGGCTACTAATCAATGTCCCCATAGTGATGTGCTAGATCTCTCCCTTCCTGTGCCAACCTCTTTAACACTGTACCTCTGGTCTCTGGGAGCCAAGGAAAGTTTCTCTCTCCTTAGTGTTTAGCTGATGGCTGGGCCATTGTCATGATTCATTAGTAACTGCAAATTGGGTATTCTTAATCAGTAGGAATCCTTGTAGACCTTTACATCTGGGACAAAAATTGATTCTTTTAGACACATCTCTTTCTCCCTTGGCAGACTGATGTCACTGATCCTCGCATGACATGATAATAAGAGCTCTCGAGGCAGATGGGCTCTGACAATCCAGTCCTTATAACTAGCACCTTCCTGTGACATCACCCTCACACACAGACACACAGACACATAAGTACAAAGAGACATTCTGTTTTGTGCAGGTCTTTGCTCCATCTCAGAAGGAGAGAACAATCAGGTGAGTGAGTATATTTTTATATCTAGGAGCTTAGAAACAGAAAAGCTCTTCCAGGACACAATTAGAAAGTTAAAATATTGTTTAGGTCCTGTCTGCCTAGGATCAGGGAAGGAATCTGAAAAAGGCTGCAGAAGAGGAGTTGGAATTTTTCCAAGTTTTCTTAGTGCAATACTATCTTGAGATTCTCTCCTAGTACATAACCTTCTCACCTCTCACGGGTGATTTTTCAACATCTTTTAACTGTTGTCCCTGCTTGAGAACTCTCTAGATATTTATTCAACACATGTTGTCAGAGGTATTTTCACAAACCCCACTCTCCAGACATCACTTCTCTGGGCTTTTTGGCTTTTAAAATCTCTGTTCCAAGTTCTCTGGATTCTGACTATTGTATCAAACTTTTTTCTTTCCTGACTGGCTGACACTTTTCTTTGACCCTCTATGTCCTCACTCCCACCTCCCTTCCCTTCCTTGCCCTTCCTCATTTCTTTATTGCCTCACTCTCATATTCCTGCTCTGAGGAGCCTCTGAATTCTTTTTCTCTCTCCTGTTGATGCTCTCCTTTCCCATGACACATCTGCATTACATAACTGCCTTGATAGTCAGTTAAAAAATGTTTATTTTTTGGTCTGTAGGGTACCAGGCACTATGCTGATTGCTGTACATACAAAAAAGGAAAAAAAAACCAGCCCCTCTTTTCAAGGACCTCACAGCCTAATGGGGGACACTACATGAAAGTCACAATATACAAGGCAGATACATACAGGACAAAATTTCATAACATTGAAACACTCATTTCCCTTCTCCCAATATCAATTTTTCTCATAAGATGCAATGGTATTACTCTCCATTTCTTTTCTGTTGGAAAATAGCTGCTTATGAGAAGAAAGGAAGGTAGCTCCTAGTACCCATGGGCTGGGACTTTACAAGCACCGCTATATCCTTGCTGTTGTTTTTCCCTAACACTTCATGGATAATCATTCACCTGACATTGTCAGTTGCTCTATGACTGTATATCACTCTATGGAGGACAGGTGTCTGCTTCCTTCTCAGAACATCTACCATCATTCTCCTTAGCAGGAACCTCATTAAAAAAAACTCTCTATGTAGAGCTGCTTTTTATCCCCTATATTTTCCATACAACATAATTTCATTATTACAACCTATTGGCAAAGGTGAAAATCTCCCTTCTTCCATCTTAAATCTTCATTTTTCATAATGAAGCATCAATTGTATTCCATTTATGAACACATAGTTGTCCTTTATCCATAACCACTTGGACTGTGAAGAATTAAGTCCTGTGTCCCTTCACCTTTAGCTTTAGGAGTGAGATGAGCCTCCTTCACTCAATAGTGACAGTAATTTCTAGAGGCATAAATTGAACACTCAATATGAGAATATACAATTGGATTTAAATTGCTTCCTGATTCTGGGTGAGAATTTCAGTCTGCCTTTTATAAACTGTGTGCAAATCATTTCACTTTCGCTCTAAATACTCACTGAAAAATGTTTATTGTCAATCATCATCTCTTCCAGCCTTCCATAATGTCCTTTCTTTGCTTCCATCATAATTCTTATCACCATTCTCCTCACACCTTAAGGCTGACACCAGAACACTATATCTTTTTCTAATCTGCTCTAACCACTAATTTAATCTATCAGTTTGATTAGTCTTCACATTTTTCACTTGCCTTTAAGCTTACCATTTCTTGGTAGATACTTTTTACATTTCCTTATTCAGTCTTCATGAAGTCCTTACTCCTCTAGCCTCTTTCATCCATTTATATTCTCTCTAACCCTTTTCTATCTGATTTCTCCTTTGATCTTCTTTTACATAATATATAAGTAGAATCAAATAAGAGGATTTTTCTTTAGTTATATATTTCAATCCCCCCACCTTACTTTTGTATCTTCACAACCTTCTCAACATTTTCAAACACATTTTGCCTCCTAAGAGACTTCATTTACATAGAATTAATTTTCTTCACTTTTTCACATCTTTTTTCTTTTTTGTCACTTTCAACTGATTCTAAGAGCATAGGTTAAAATCTAAGTTGAAAAATTAAATAATTCCAGTATTATTGATGAGGGAAAGTATCACTTATAAAACTATTTTCAGATCTCTGCCACCTTTTGCCTATTTTTATCCTCCTTCCATTTTCAACATTAAACGTCCTCGATATAACAATGTTTAACTGGGTCTTCTGACAGGCTGATGTTAAACTTAGTTCTTACTCCTTCATGAGACCACATTGTTTACAATTTTCCGGGATCCTTGCACAAATAAATGAGAATTATTAAATGCCATCTCCCTTGATAGTTATGTAATGAATTATTTACTGACCAGCATTGTTTTTCTTCTCTTTCTGTTTTGCTTTCATGACAATTTGTTCATTACTAACCATTGTGTGTTACAGTTGTTATAAATACTGTTAATTTTCATCCTACCTATTTCTAATTTTTTAAATCATTAAAGTAAACCTAAACAACTAGGTGGGATGGTGACTAGAGCACTGACCCTGGAGTCAGAAAGAACAGAATGCAAATCCAGCCTAAGAATCTGACATGCAGTGTGACTGAGAAAGTCATTTAATCTATTTGCTTTAGATTACTTGCCTGCAAAATGACAATAATAACAACACATCCCTCAGAGGGTTGTTGTGAGGATCAAATCAAATAACATTTTAAAAGTGCTTGGCACATAGTGAACACCATATAAATGTTTGCTATGATAATTATGTTTTTAATATTCTGCCTGGACACCAGACTAGAATCCATGAAAGCCTCCTGTATGTTGAGTAGATTCCCCACAGAGAAACTAGATAGATAGATAGACAGATAGACAGATAGATAGAGAGATAGATAGATGGACAGACAGTCAGATAGATAGGTAGATAGATGATAGATACATAGATAGATAGATATAGATTACATATATATTAATTTCCCCCAGTTACACATAAAAATATTTTTTAACATTTATTTGCAAAACTTTGGAGTTTCACATTCTTTCCCTTCCTCTCTCCCTACCTCTTCCTATCATTCTCCCATTGAGAACAAAAGCATTTTGATACAGCGTGTACAAGTTCAAATTATTTTTCATGGTGATCTTATTGCCTACATTTTGTGAATACTGCAATGTAAGATAATATGTGCAATGATGTGATGTTGCAAGTCCCTGTATACATTTTGTCACCTACTTCATTAATATCTTCATGAAGAACATTGACCCAGTCTTCCATTTAGCTCCAATTTCCTTTTGGTCTCGGTTTAATTTGTAACAAGAATGTCAAAACTGATATGATCCATTTCTACCTGCACTAAACCCCTGTTCTGCCCACTGCCTAAGTATTTCTGATTTGTAGTAACAAATCATAAGTGGATGGTTCCAGATTCTCTAAAGCCTTTCTAATTTTTAAGCCCTGTAGTTCCACTCTCCCTCACTTTCTTGATGTCACCATCAAAATAGAAGTTATAGGACAACAATGGGAACATTTTGTATGTTCTTTATGTTATGGGTTTCCATGACCAAAGGAAAGATTCATCCTATTTCTAGGACTCGACCAGGAGATTTGTCAGAGTGGTCCAATCAGATAGATGATGGGTTCCAATTGAAAAGACAAGAACTCAGAGTTACTCCTACACCAGAATGAAAATTAACAATTTAAAATAATTAAACAGAGAAAATTCATAGACTCTTACATATACATGTACATATATATACACATAAATATATGTATATATATATATATGTTATACATTCGCTCAGTGTCATCTGCCATATTATTTTTGAAACATTTAGCACAGTGACTGACAAATTCTAGGCACTTTTAAAATGCTAGTTCACATGATTTTTTTGGAAGGGGGAGGCAAGATAATGAGGGTTAAGTGACTTGTGCAAGGTCACACAGCTAGGAAGTGTCAAGTGTCTGAGGCCGGATTTGTACTCAGGATCTCCTGACTCCAGGTCAGTGCTCTTTTCACTGTGTCACTTAACTGCCCCTCATATTATTATTTTTAACTGTTATGATTGTTTGATTCAAGACAGTTCCAAAAGACCTGTGATGGAAAATGCAAAACAAATTCATAGAAAGAATTGTGGAGTCTGAATGAAGATCAAAGCATACTGTATTTTTTCTTTTTTTCTTTCTCATGGGTTTTCCCTTTTGTTCTGATTCTTCTTTCACAACTTGACTCATATGGAAATGTGTTTATCATGATTGCACATGTATAATCTATATCTGATTCCCTGCTGTCTTGGGAAGAGTAGGGAAGGAATGGAATGAGGGAGAAAAAATTGGAACTCAATATTTTACAAAAATGAAAGTTGAAAATGATTTTTATGCATAACTGGGGAAAAATAAAATTAAGGAAAGAAGGGAAAATTATTATTTTTACTGTTGCTGCATTGTTATTTTTGTTATTACTTTTCCATAATCTGCCATTCTATTTTTGGCTTCTAAAAAAGAGACAATATGCTACAATTCTTGTTTACATCATTTTCCATTTATTCTTTTATTCTAGAAGGAACTCAAGCAAAATAGGGAAAAATTTATCTGCTTTTTATTTGCAACCTATGCATATTTGACATTGCCTTGCACAAAATTTGCTTTTATCAAGCATTTCTTCATTAATTACTTGGTTCTTCATAAATGTCCCTTTTAAGAAATGTGATTTTCTTTTTCACTAATATACCAATATATAGAACATTGCTAAATTTTTTTGGTTGCATTGAGATTAATTAAAATAAATCAACATTAATATTTTTGGGAAGATAAGAATGTTTCTGGTTTTAAAGCCATTTTATTTGGTTAAATCATTGAAAGAATCTTGTGATTTCTAAAATATATTCAACAAGATTTAAAGCATTTCTCATAGTCTTTAATGCAACAAAATGAAATAAAATGGCTTTCCCCCCACATTTCAGCTATTAAAGTTCATAATTGTTCTAAGCATAAATTGCCAGATTATTAATAAATAAAATGCTACTTATTAATAAATTATAACAATAAATTACATTTTATAGTGCCTGAAATCTGACAAATCATTTTTCATATTATCTCACTTGATCCCTACAAATAGATTTAAAATAGCTGCTCTTATGTCATTTAACACGAGGCAACTGAGGGTAAGAGTTGGTTGTCTTGCCTAGGGTCACACGATTTTCTGTGGCAATTTCACACGTTAAGTTAACATTTTTATTATCTTATTTTTTGTATGTCATATTTTAATAATGCATTGTGAAAAAAATTCTTATCCACCCAGCCTTTTAGAATTGAACTTGTGAATTCAATTTTTCAGCATCTGGGTAAAAGCATCAAAAGGCAAAATGGCTCCAAATTGCAAGATGGACTACTGGTGTCATGACAATGGTATTTTTGAAAAATTTTCTACCCTTCAGATCCTGGCTAAGAAGGGAAAATACAAAAAAAATACAAATTAGTCTCAGTGGTTCACCCATCCCAGCTCCCCCACACCCACTACCCCTGTTCTCTTATTTTAGAATTCAACCCACCCCACAGGTCATGCCACAATGTTCCCCAAATGAATCCCCATTCTCTTAACAATACCTTCTAGAAATTTAACAAACCTCTTATTTTCTCCTATGATTTGTCGGCAAGGACAACAACTCTTACTAGGACTTGAAGAAAATGATGTTTCCTGAATTGATGTTTGGAATCCTCTTCTTTATTCAGATGGGAATAGGGATTTTTGGAAATTTCTTTTTCCTGGGTCTATACAGCTTGACTTTACTCATTGGTCCCAAGCTGAAACCTGTAGAGTACATTTTTGCTCATTTGGCCTTGGCCAACTCAAACGTGCTTCTGTCCAAAGGAATTCCTCAGATGATTGTCTCTTTGGGCATCAAAAATTTCTTGAATCATATTGGGTGTAAGTTTTTTGTTTATCTTCAAAATGTGGCCAAGAGCGTTTCCCTCAGCATCACCTGCCTCTTGAGTGGATTTCAGGTCATCACCATCAGTCCCAGTAACTCTAGGTGGGCAGAACTCAAAATCCAAGCCCAGAAGTATATAATCCCTGCCTGCTTCCTTTGCTGGTGCTTCTTCCTACTGATTAATTGCATTTTGCTTGGGACTATGCATAATTCAAGGTATCTGACTAATAATACAAAGATATGGCATCTGGGATATTGCTCAATTTTAGTTCCTGACTCTTTCAGTGCTGCACTTTTTGCAATTGTCTTTTCTATACCTGATTTTATGTGTGTGGGATTCATGATCTGGTCTAGTGCATACTTAGTGTTTCTCCTGCACAGACACCATCAGCGAGTGAAGCATATTCACAGTCTTCATCTCTCTGCCAGAGCTTTCCCTGAGATAAGAGCCACCCAGGCAATCCTCATACTCATGAGTACATATGTCTCCTTTTATTCCATTAATTCTGGCTTGTCATTTTATTTCTTTAAAATGGAAAAACTTCAGCCTTGGCTTGTGGCCACCTTAGATCTCCTAGCAGCATGCTTTCCAGCCATCAGCCCTTTTGTGTTGATCTTCTGTGACTCCCAAGTCCTCAAATATTGGGATGTTCTATGGCACAGGAAATGTTCCTGTCTCCTATGCCACACTTTTGCCAGCCAAACTCCCTCCCAGCATTCTTCCCGAACATTATGACAAACAAATATCTTGCAGAATATCTTTCAATTATTTTTCAGAACTGGAATCTAATAAGTGTAGAGCTTAATTCTAGAAAGAACCTCTGTGATCATATATTTAGACTCTTTCATATGTAGAATAGAAGGTTACAACTCAAAGATTGAGTTGTAGTGACACTTATTACAAGTGTAATAGTCAGTTCTTCCACTCATGTCTCCTGATTTTAAATCAATTTTTCCTTCCATTAAACCAATGAAGTCAAACTCAAATAGAAACAGAGACCACTGAGCCATACCTAAGTGTCCCTATGTGATCGAAAATGATTTTGAATTAAAATGTAATATGATCCATGTTTTAGAGGCAGTTCATGGCTCAGTGGAGACCACTGGGCCTGGAGTCAAGAAGATCTGAGTTCATTTCCAGACTCAGATACTTTCTAGCTGTGTGACCCTGAGCAAGTCACTTAACTCCTGCTTGCATGACAAAATGGATCCACTGAAGAAGGAAATGCAAAACACTGCAGTGTCTTTTCTATGAAAACCCTGAATGGCATCACAAAGGGTAAGACATGACTGAAACAACTGAACAACAACATAGTCAGCATTTTATTCCATGTTTATTAATTTTGTTGAATATTTCCCAATTATCTTTTAATTCAGTCCAAGTCACACTCAAGAGTGTCATGGGCCACAATGTGGTCTCTGACATTTTTGTGTTAGATCATACCAGGACTCATATTGTGTGAACAACATTTCTCATGTCTTCCTCCTCTTCTTTAGAAACCTAAATGAGGGACCTAGGCTATGCTGATGAGAAAGCCAGGCTGGTCCAAAGATGGATGTGAGGAGTTTTATCACAGTTATGCAACTCAAGCCACCCACATGTTTATATGAATAGGGTCCTTGTACTGGCCAATTAGTTACTGTTTCCCTGTTCCCTTGATTG
>NW_027185797.1:36477400-36486970 GCF_028583685.1 Petaurus breviceps papuanus
TTTTTTCTTTTTGTATATGGCCAATGTGTAGACAGAAAATATAAATATTTTAAAAACAGAAAAAAATACTAGGTAATGGGAGGGTGAGGAGAGACCCTGAAGCAAAGCCATCATTTCACTCTTCTGCAGTTGACCCTGAAAAGACTGTGGGACAGACCTTGGAATTGTGAGAGGTAGCAAAGGGTTAAGTTTCCACAGAAGTGCAAAAACTGCAGAAATGAGGCTACTGATAAGAGGAAAAGTTTGTAGACCAGACAGTAACCTTGGAGGAAGCTGGACCCCTAGTTCCCATAGAAGTCCTAGACAACACATAACTAAAATAAAAATAAACTGGCTACTGCAGGTGGATTCAACCAACTAGAAAGCAGACAACAGCCTTGGGACACTCAGGCCCAGATGAGGACACATCTAGGTTAAACCAGTGAGGTTTAATTCCAGGTGAATTCCAGGGTGATTACTGTTCTTGCTTAATGAAGCTCATGTATGCTGTATATTATCTAACAGAATTAAAGCCTCATTAATAATCATGTATGATAATGGGGAGGTGTACCCAGAAGAGAATGAACCAATCAATCCTCTGAAGGGAGTGTCTGCACCAAACTAATGTATAAAACTTTCTTGACTTTTGTATCCTGTACTCCTCCAAGAGGAGTGGAGTCCATTTCTGGCCAGAAGGTGATCAATTACTCTGGATTTCTCCTTAATAAATTTCTTTTGAAATCAGATTTTGGGAATCAGTTGTGTTTTTGTTTCTCCAAGTTGGCATTTCCAACAGAATTTTTTCTTGGTGTCTTGGTGCAGCCCTGTCTATATTGAGATTTTCTCTCCCTAGCCCATGACTTCATCACTTCTCATAGGTGAAGTTTCAACATCCCTTACAGTCCCTGCCTTGAGAGCTCCCAAGATATTTATCCAACAGGTATTATCAGGGGCGTTTTCCCAAACCTCATTCTCCTCATATTCCTCTGGCTTTTTTGGCTTTTACAATCTCTGTTTCTATCTTCCCTGAATTCTCTCCTATATCAACCCTTTTCTCTCCTGATGGACTAAAGTTTCTGTTTTTCTCCTCTTCACCATTCTCTGAACCTCCTTTTCCCCTCCCTTTCTCTTCCTTCCTCTTTCCTTTCTCCTTTTAGGTTATCTCCCTCTGCTCTGAGCTACTCTGGTATCTACTGCCTCTCTCTCATATTGACTCCCCTGCTTTGAGGAACCTCTGAGACCTTTGCCTCTCTGCTGCTGATGTTCTCCTTTCCTCTGTTGTTTTTCCTTCCTCCACTCAGTGGAAGTTTAGGTCATTAATCTTTCTTCCCTTTACTCTTCATATATCTGAGACCATTTTTCCTTATCTTTTCCTTTCCTTTTTATGAGACCCACCCCTTTACATACAGTGACATCCTTTGAGGTCTCATTTCTTATCTATTACTTATTTGTTTAAATCTAAAGTCTCCTTTCTCTCCTTACTTTTCTAACCACTTGTAGCGGCAAGCACCCCAAGCACGTCCTCAGGGTTTGCCACCCATACAGGTTCTTGGATCTGCTTTGTTAATGGAAAGCAACTCAAAATGGGTTAACAAGCTTACTTTAATCAGTCAGACATATATCGTTTACCTTGTTCAGGGGAAAAAGGTCAGCACCCCAAACTTCAAAATATACAGACAGAATTATCAAGACATTAACAGATCAAGTAGACAGCTTTCCAAACTGTCCAACCATTACATCTATACCCAGTCAACATCTGGGTTTCCACATCTGGGTTTTTCAAAGCTGGGGGACTCTCAACAACGGCTTCCCAGAATTCAGATCAAATCACAGAACACTTCTCAAAGTGAGTCCCAAAACAAAGCTACACATCAGGGCTTATATAGCCTTCTCCTGGCTCAGAGAATGTAACAACCTTATTGACCCACTGGCCAATCAAAAAGTATCTACTGAAAAACAAGCCTCCCTCCCCAGGCTTCTGGTGCATTTTAGCCTAGGGGCAGGGAAGATCTTCCAAATTTGCATTCCCATTACACCACTCTAGGAGCTGGGCTGGTTTAAGGGATATATAGAAAGGAAGAGAGCTCAAAGTCAGAATACTGGTTTAGTGTTCTCATGGTCTTCTTCTTAGACTTCCTATTCTTAAAAGCTTGTCATATCCTGTGTAAATCTGAAAATCTTGGGCTACACACAGAGAATGGGAACTCCTCAAGTCTTTTTCTTGCCTCTCTTATCAGTGAGTAAGGGAAGTTCCCTGTTTTTCCTGCCTTCACAGAGCAGAATTCAGGGAGCAGAACATAGTATGCAGTTTGGGGGATGAGACTGGGGGAGTCTGGAATACTGTTAGGTGAGTGAATGGAGGAGAGACTTGAGGCAAGAAAACACACAAGAAGGATACTGCAATAGTTCAGACATGAGCGGTGGCAGTATTAGAAGAGAACAGGAAGTGTAGTAAGGGATATCATAAAGGTGAAATAGACAAGCCTTGGCAACAGATTGGTCATGGTGATGTTGGGGGGCAGTGAGAGATAGTGAGGAGCCACTGATGAAACCTAATGTGTGAGCATGAGAAACGAGAAGAATGACGGTTTTCTCTACAGTAATTGGGAAAGTAGGAAGCTGGCAGGGTTAATGGAGAAGGAAAATGAGTGACAATAACTATCACATATATTACTCTAAGGTTTCTGAAATACTTGAAATATATTACTTGACGGAGTGTAAGAACTAGAGAGAGGACTATGTGAGTTCTAGTCTAGCTTCAGTCATCTGTTAGTTGCATGAATCTGGTTAATAAACTTAACTTCTTCTGCCTTAGATTCTTCATCTCTAAAAGGGGGATATTAATAGCTCCTTTCTCATAGTGTTGTGAGGATAAACTGAGATGAAAACTGTAGAGTGCTTTCCACACCTTCAAGTACCAAATGACTGTTATTATTAGTAGAAGTCAATGTTATCTCTTTTTCTTCCATCTCCGAATTCTTATAACATCATAGAAATCATAGAAAGATAGAATCTCAAACTTAGATTAGCCCGATGGCCCTCCCAGCCTCCCAAGACTCACTCCTTTAGTTGAGTAGGAATCTTCTCTAAAATATCCCTCTGAGTGTTTCTGATTCTGATCATCTAGCTTCTAGTTGAATACTTCCATTGGTAAAGAGCTTTCCAGTCTTTGAATCAGTTCATTCATTGGTCCTCTCTGAATTTGTCATTCCTTCACCCTTGCCAGAAACCTAACTACCTTCAATATAAAAACTGTTTGCAGATATTTTGACTGGACCATGGTGCATCTCCTGCATTTTAAATCTGAGACAGTTAAGGTTCAGAGGTGAAACATTTTCTTGATGTCACAGGAAATGGTAGATTCAGGACCCAAACTCAAAAGTGATGACTTCTAGGACTCCATTGTTACCATTAGATCATTCCTTACATTGCTTGTAGCCTTTTTTTTATGGAGACAAGATGAATAGAATTGTTTTTGTTTTGCCTAATTAATAAGAAAAAAGTACAGAGGATCTTTTTTTTTCCCCACATATTTCAGTTAATTGTGTTATGATGAAGACATGGTCTAGGACGGCTAGGTGGCATTGCAGTGGATAGAGAGCCAGACCTGGTATCAGGAAGACTCATCTTCCTCAATTTAAATCTGGCCTCAGACATTTACTAGCTGTGTGACCCTGAGCTAGTCATTTTATCCTGTTTGCCTCAATTTCCTAATCTGTAAAATGAGCAGGAGAAGGAAATGGCAAACTCCTCCAGTATCTCTGCCAAGAAAACCCCAAATAAGATCACAAAGAGCTGAATATGACTGAAAAACTACTGAACACAAAGTTATGGTCTAGTTTGGAAATTTACTTCTAAAAGACTATATATTATTTTCTACAGGCTCTTGAAGGATGAGCTCAAAGAGATAGGAAAGGACATTGGTCGATAATTATAAATTTTTTATGTTACCTCTTTAACATCAATAAAGCACAAACTTTTTAAAATATCCTTTTTGGGGGGTGGTTAGGTGGCACAGTGAATAGAGCACTGGTCCTGGAGTCAGGAGGACCTGAGTTCAAATCCGGCCTCAGACACTTAACACAAAAAATAGCTGTGTAACCTTGGGCAAGTCACTTAACCCCAATTGCCCTCCAAAAAGCAAAAAAATTAAAAAAAATTCTTTTTTGTATATCTTCATCCTTCATATACACTGAAAATACTTGTCTCATAACCTTCAAAATGGAACCATTCAAAGCAAAGTTCTCTTCTGTATGATCTTGACAGAAAGTACAGAATCATAGAATAAGAATTGGAAGGCACGTCAAAAACCTATTTGTAAAATGAACTCCTATTACATTGTACTTGATAGCTCCTCATTCCACATGAGCTTCAATAATTCCTAGGATAAAAAAAAATTGCTACCAAGAAGGTGAAAGGGAATGAGCCAACCTTACTCTCATTGAATTTGGCTTAAGGAGGGAATAACATACACATTCAATTGGGTTTCTTACCATACAAGAAAACAGGGGGGGAAGGGAATAAGAGGGGAGATGATAGAAGGCAGAGAAGATTGGGGGAGAGGGTAATTAGAAGCAAACACCTTTGAAAAGGGACAGGATCAAAGGAGAAATTAGAATAAGTGGGGGGCGGGAGAGGTTGGAGGGAATTATAGTTAGTCCTTCACAATCTAACTACTATGGAAATGTTTTGCATAACTACACATGTACAACCTATATTGAATTTCTCATCTTCCCATTTGGAGTGGGTGAGGAAGAAAGAAGGGAAAAAATCTGGAACTCATAGTTTCAAAAAATAAATGCTGAAAAAAAATAGATTTTTTTTTTACAAGCAACTGGGAAATAAGTTATACAGGCACTGGGCTATAGAAATCCATCTTGCCCTATGGGGAATGGGGGAGCATATAAGAGACAACAGATTAGGGGAAGGGGTGTTCAGTAGGCTCAGTATTTTGGAGGTGGGGGTAGAGGGGAAATGGGGAGAAAAATTTGTCACTCAAAATCTTGTATAAATGACTGTTGAAAATTTCACCCTTTAAGTATCATCCCTTCCTATTAAATTGGTCCTGTGCCCTCTATCTATGGATACCTATATACATACATACACACATTCACATATGTATTCATATGCCCAGATACCCTCCTATATAGACGTATATATTTGCATATATATATGTATATATATATATATATATATTTCTATTCCCTTCAACTATTCTCATGCTGAGAAAAGTGTCATCAGTGACAATTATCATTTTTCCATGTAGGAATGTTAATAGTTCATCATTGATAAGTTCCTTATGATTTCTTTTCCCTGTTTACCTTCTCATGCTTCTCTTGCTTCTTGTATCTGAATGTCACATTTTCTATTCAACTCTGGTTTTTTCATCAAGAATGCTTGAAAGTCCTCTATTCCACTGAATGACCATATTTTCCCCTGAAACATGATACTCAGTTTTGCTGGGTAGGTGACTGTTGGTGTTAATCCCAGCTCCTTTGACATCCAGAATATCATATTCCAAGCCCATTGATCCCTCAGTGTAGAAGTTGCAAGATCCTTTGTTATCCTGGTTGTGTTTCCACAGTATTCAAATTGTTTCTTCCTGTCTGCTTGTAATATTCTCTCCTTGATCTGGGAATTCTGGAACCTGGCTATAATAATGAGGTCACAGCACCTCAGCAGCTTCTTGCCCCAGGGGCAAAAGGTGACCCACTCCCAACAACTGGATTGCAAAGTCCACACTGCACTGGCCTCTCACTTTGTCCTTAACATCTGTGGGCTGATAATTCTGGAAACCGCCACAGCTGCTGGTGATCTGAAGTCTCTCCAGCTGGTGGTTGGTCAGGCCTGCCCTGGAGCTAAAACCTCCAGCTCCAGAGGCACTGGGCTCAGCTTGGCCACTTGCTGCCAGCCTGGTGGGCTGTCTTAAGCAGGTGCTTAGCTTTTCTGTGTCTTTTTGTGGGTTCTGTAGCTCCAAAGTTTCTTCAAAGTCACCTTTTACATGAATTGGGGGAGGTGGAAGACAGAGCCCCGAGGAAGTCCTGCTTCTACTCTGCCATCTTGACCCTACCCCCCATGACGGTTGAAGATAAAAAATAAAAAATAAATAAATTGGGGGGGAATAAAATAAAAAAAAGAATAAAAAAAGAACAAGAAGCTCATTATTTTGTTAATAAAAAAGGTGGTAAAGAAGAGGGCCTAACACATCCACCTCTCAAATAATACTAAAAAACAGTAAGCATTTAAACAAACTGGTACAGATAAATAAACAAAGACAGCTGTGACTCCAAAATTCTAATTCAATTGGCAACAAAAGGACACTAAGTCACTCCAAGAATTTTCAATTTGCTATGTGGTCTGGGGTCTCTAAATAATTGGGTCCAAGAACTTTCTCATAATATTGATTACCTCCCCTTCAGTCCTAGCTTCTTTTATACATTTGGGAGAGCACTAGAAATGTAATGAGGCAGCAGAATTTCATTAGTGGTTAACCCAGAAATATGGAAAATTCTAAGATTAGTTCAAGGTCATTTCTGTCAACCATGCACACTTTTTTCAGTAGATTTTTAAGTCTTTAATCCTACATCAGGTGTTTCTTGGGAATGGGTATTCCATCTGCCACTTCAATAGAAATTTTCCTAGGAAAAAATAATAATAAAATAAAAATACAAAAAATTTAAACAATCCAGTGTTTTGGTCAGCAGTATACTGGGAAGTAAGGAAGAGATAGCAAGAGAAAATGTCAACAAGTCAACAAGTAGCAGTGATGATGCAGTTTCTGATTTGTCCCATGATTTTTGTCAAATCAGTCTTGATGTTACGGAATGTTTTGGTCCAGATGAATAAATGGGATTTTACACAGAAGCAACAATATTGTATAATGAAGAACTGTGAATCACAGCCATTCTCAGCAACATAATGATCCAACACAACCCCAAAGGACTCACGATGAAGCATTTTATCTGTCTTCAGAGAAAGAACTGATTCTATGTAAATACAAACTGAAGCTCTTTGGCTTTCTTTCCTTCATTCCGTTTTTTTTTTTGTTCTACCTCTCTTACAAAAAAATAGTTAATATGGAAATGTTATGTATATATGTACATTCATGTGTGTGTATACCTATATCAGATTGTTTACCATCTCAGGGAGGGGACAGGGGAAGGAAAAAGAGAGGGATAGAATTTGGAACTCAACACTTATTTTTAGAAAATGTTTTATAAAGTGTTTAACATGTAATGTAGGGAGGATAAAATATTATGCAATGTTTAAAATCACCCAGAACTACAAACTTGTCCACTTTGGGTACATTAATGAAGAGGGTCTCCAGGATTTCATAAACTTTTTCTTTCTACTCAGAGCATATGCACTGATGATGGTAGTTATGTAGCTTTCTTGAAAGTGGCATTCAAATTCTCATGAGTTTGTTGATCACTCCACTGAGGAAGCATACAAGCTTCACAGCACTGCCAATTATTTTGCCACCCTAGAAAAATGTGTGTCCACCTCTGAATTTTGTAAATTGACCTTCATTTGCAGCCTTGTTTCACTCAGGACTATTATTTGGATGCTATACCACCTGAGATCTCTCATAAGAACTATTCAACTTTCAAGTCTACTGGATTCCATGTTATCCATAAGCCTGCACACCTTCCACGTACTGATGGTGAGTGGAAACATCTTCACAAAAGCTTTGTGTATTTCATGTGTGTGTGTTTTTCAACTACAGGGTGGGAACCTTGCCTACAATGGTAAATGGACCAGGATTGAGCAAATCAGTACATTTTAAAGCCATTTTTTCTAGCTCCTTCCTCATACCAAGAGGTAAGCAATGAGATCCTTAAGAAAGACTGCTTCAGCTCAGTGAGAAGACCATGGGTTGTTTCTCTGCAAGGTTGTTACTACAACCCCCAGTGAAGCCACATCTGCTATTTCATCACTTGGCCCTCACAACAGGAATTTGAGATAAGTTAATATAGTCAAATGCTATGGGTGATGTCTTTTGATTCAAATTTTTTTTGGATTTAAATGAGACTGAATTGCACAATATAGGCAGCCTAACTCTCTCTTCCTGGGTCCTTGGAGCCCAGTGCAATGCAAAAGTCAAGATCAATAGTGATGCTTCAGGATACAGGGGATTACCTTGACGTTTATGATGTCTACCCACCTCTAATTGCTGCACAGCACCTGGCTAGGTCCCAAAGTGTACAACTCTTTTGGAACCTGATTCAATCACCTTGCTTTCCCTTGTTTTGTCTTGCCTTACTTTCCATTTTCTCCCCTTTTCTTCCTTGACTTTCCCTTCCAGGATCAGAATATGGAGGGGGTGGGGGAAAGATTTCTATTTCCTCCTCTCAAGTGCCACATATCCTTGCTTGTTAGCCTGTTGTTTGCCTGTTGAACCCGATGTATTTTTACACCTAATTGGTTGTGTATTTGTCAAATTCAGATAAAAATGAGGTTACTCTTTTCCTATTCCCTCATTCTTCCATGTGTCTTTATATCGTGTCTTTCATGGGCCCCATCTGTCTTCTTTGACTAGTATATTCCCCCTTTAGCCTTCCTTTTCCTTCACTTTTTAAACCCCTCACAATGTAATCAATACATCAAATTCCTCTTTTTTGTTATCTATTTTTATGTTGCTTTATATAGAGGCTCTGAAA
The DNA here is from genome assembly GCF_028583685.1 of Petaurus breviceps papuanus. Lineage (NCBI taxonomy): Eukaryota > Metazoa > Chordata > Mammalia > Diprotodontia > Petauridae > Petaurus > Petaurus breviceps. The sequence continues at coordinate 36,486,040 of NW_027185797.1, forward strand.
ATTCTTTTTTTCTTCATAGATTATTAGAACTATATCATTCATGTCCATAAATTGACATTTCCCCTCCACTCTTGTATCTGTTTTTCAAAGTTTCTACTCAGCTACGATCTTTTCATTAGAACATCTTGAAAGTCCTCCATTCTACCTCCAGGTGGCATGATCACCAAGACGGCAGACTGGGTATTTTCTATGAACCCCACAACCTCTCAAACCTGTCCCAAACAGAAATTATGCTCCAAGGATAAAGCAACTTCAGCCAGCTAGAAGATTTAGGAAACCAAGAATCCAAAAGGAGGTTAAAGGTACCTAGGAACTGATGCTTACTGCCCCCAATATGACTCAGCATTCCTCTTCCATCTCCCTTGCTCCCAGTGAGACAGGTCATTCACGCCATGTTGCTTGATCTATGGTCTTCTCTATGTAGAGTTTATCTGATTTCTGTTTTGATATCTATTTGGATAAATGGATTTACTCGCTATTTCTTATTCATATTCACTGTGGAGCCGGCATCTGGTGGGAGTCCAGGCTTGGATAAATAACTTGGGACTGGATTTTCCTGTTAAGGGGGGACAAGCAGAAGAACCATTTGGATCTAAAAATGATTTCCCCCAAACTAATCTTCTTTAAGAGAGAAGATAGGAATGACTCTATCCTAGAATGCCCTCTGAGTAGAGCAGAGGGCTAACCTCTAGCTTCAACCTCCTGCTTCCTTTTAGGAAGGGAATCAAAGTCTCCATTGAGAAGGAAGGAGAAAGGTGACTCTAGTCTAGACATATGTATTCCTGTTTCCCTGTAAGCTGCATATAGATAGATTTATGTGGCCACAGATAACCCACATGGCAAAACAACTCAACACACTGTACACACACACACACATAGACAGAGAGAGAGAGAGAGAGAGAGAGAGAGAGAGAGAGAGAGAGAGAGAGAG
>NW_027185797.1:36486980-36501452 GCF_028583685.1 Petaurus breviceps papuanus
GAGAGAGAGAGAGAGAGAGAGAGAGAGAGAGAGAGAGAGAGAGAGAGCACATTACATAAAAATAAGATGAGAGGGCCCCCAACTTCTTTCAGAAATTAAGACTGTATCAGAGATTGAAGAAAGTTGGGCACTATTCAAGGGTGTGTAACCTTCCCTACTGACAATAAATTCCATTTCTTGCTGTTGATCATTGTGAGGAGTGAGAGAGATAAAGTGATCAGAACCTAGAAATAGAATAGAAAAGGACAAAAAGGAACAAAAAAGGCACTGCTACCATACTTAGGAATATTAGCTTTATGCAAAAATTCAGAGACTACACGGGGAGGCTGGGAACTTGAATGAAAAAGAGTGCTGATGCAAGGCCTGGGATCCCACAAGACATGTCCCAAAGCCCAAGCCAAGCCAAGGTTGCTAATGGAAGCACCCATAAAAAAGGGTTAGTTCTTCTGCCCCTGCCAGTGCCCACTCTTTAACAGCTGCACCTCTGGTCTCTTGGAGGCCAGGGAAGTTTCTCTCCTCTTTGTGTCTAATTGATGACTGGGCCATTGTCATTATTCACTAGTAATTGCAGTTGGGGAATTCTTAATCAGTAGGAATCCTTGAAGACATTTTCATCTAGTACAAAAGTTCACTCTTTTAGACTCATCCCTTTTTCCCTGGGTAGACAAAGCTCATTGGTTCTGCTTGTGACATGATAATCATGTCTCTGGAGGCAGAGGGGCCCAGACAATCCAGTTCTTATAATTAGGACCTACCTGTGACATAACACACACAGACACACACACATACACACATAGAAGAAGGCATATTGTGTTTAGTGCAGCCCTTTCCTCCATTCTGGAAGCATATATCCATCAGGTGAGTATCTTCTTATATCTCAATTTTCCATCTAGAAGCTTAGAAGCAGAAAATCCCTTCCAGGAGCCAATGAGACTGATCTCCAGGTCTTGTCTGTCTAGAGACAGGAAAGGAATCTTGAAAAGTTATTTTTCAGGTCTTGGAATTTTTCCTTGGAATCCTAATGCATCCCTGTCTTCCTGAGAATTGTTCTCCTCTTTTATGACCTTATCACCCCTCATAGGTGAAATTTCACATCACTTGTCTATAAACATTTGCAATTATTATCTCTTAATTCCTGTTTCAAACTCACTCATTGTCTTTTCCTTAGTTTCCATAAGAACTTTATCACCATTTTCTTTCCCCCTTAAAGCAGGCAAGAGCATGCTCTCTCTTTTTCTAATCTGCCCTACCCACTAATTTAAGATATCATTTTGATTCATCTTCACAATTCCTTCTTTTGTATTTTTAAGCTTAAGCTTCTTTGCAGCTACCTTTTACTTTTCCTTCTCCAGTCTTCACCAAGTCCTTACCCTTCAAGCCTCTTTCCCCCATTGATATTCTCCCTAACCCTCTTTCATCTGGCTTCTCTTACAACCATCTTTCATAGAATCTAGAAGTAGGAACAAATAAGAGGCTTTTGCTTTGGTTGATAATAAATTCCATTCCCCACCACAACTCATTTGGTATCTTCACAAGCTTCTCCGCACACTCAAATATGTTTTTTCGTCCTGACAGACTTCATTTATATAGAATTGGTTTTTTACATCTTTTTCAACATTTTTTCTTTTGTGTCATTTTCACATCTTCGAAAAGCATATGCTAAAAATAAAAATCCAAAAGACATTGGTTCCACTGTTTTGATGAGGTAAAGTATTACTTATAAAAACATCTACAGATCTCTTCTGTTTTTTGCGTATTTTTGTTCTTTCAGTTTCCACCTTATGTTCTTGGTATGATGATGTTTACTGGGGTTGTTTGACAGACTAACATTAAAATTCTTTATTTGATCTTTATGAGACAACACTGCTTATAATTTCTGAGCACACTTGTCAACAAATAATATCATAAAAGGCTATTTCTCTGTTCTGTGATGAATCATATACTGACAAGTGATACCTTTAGGCTCCCTCTGTCTTCCTGTCATGATCATTTATTCACAACTAAAACTTGTGTACAACAATTGCTATAAATAGGGTCAAGATTTATTTAATCCATTTCCATTTTTTTTGTCATTAAGGAAAACTTAGAGAACTAGGTGGCATGGTGGATTAGAGCACTAGGCCTGGAGTCAGGAAGCCCTGAGTTCAAATCCAGTCTCAGACACTTTCTTCCTAGATGTGTGACACTGAGCAAATCACTTAACCTATTTGCCTCAGCTTCCTCTTCTGTAAAATGATGATAACAATATCACCTCCCACCAGGGTGGTTGTGGAGATCCAATGAGATAATAATTGTAAAGTACTCTGTACATAGTAAGTACTATATGAATGTCATCTATAATCATTATTCTTATATTTCTTCAGAATTATTTTAGTTGTTGATCTCTCAGAATGTAGATTTATTTCTCATTTTAATTCTTCTGGTTTACTGTGAATTTTTTTGTTTGTCCATTGATAAATCTGCTCCTTATTGTCTATACGTTCTTGGACACTCACTTAACCTTTTTCAGTCTCATTTTCCATTCTTCAAAAATAAAAGGACTTGGGGTAGCTAGGTGGCGCAGTGAGTAAAGTATTGGCCTTGGAGTCAGGAGGATCCGAGTTCGGTTCCGGCCTCAGACACTTAACATCCACACACACCCACACACCCACACACACACACACACACACACACACACACACACACACAAACTAGCCATGTAACCTTGGGCAAGTTACTTAACCCCAATTGCCCTCCAAAAAGGCAAATAAAATAAAATAAAGGACTCAAATAAATGAGGGAGTATGATTTGCTTTTAGTTCCTACTCTATTTATATTATGTAATCTTAAAGGGGTCCTTACTGTAGCAGGGAAGTTCCTTTCATACTTTGCTAGTTGACTCACTTTCCCACTCCCTGAAGAGGTATTTCCAAAACTTGTCATCCCATGTCAAGCATCCCACAACTTCCCTCCCCCTTCTCTTTCAGATGAGAACTTTGCCTCATTTATTTCTATTGTAAAAGAAAGTATTGGGGTGGTTGCATGGAGCAGTGAATAGAGCACTGGCCCTGGAATCAGGAGGACCTGAGTTCAAATCCAGCCTTATACACTTAACACTATCCCTGTGACCTTGGGCAAGTCATTTAACCCCAATTGCCCTGCTTTCCTCCCTCCAAAAAGCAAAAAAAGAAGGAAAAAAAAAGAAAAAGAAACTATTATCCAAAAGCTTTTTCTTACCTTCTCTTTTTAATCTCAGTCCATTCAGATGCCTTCCATTTTTATCTCCTTTTTTATTCATCTCACATTAAGAGGTGGTCCCTCTTCTTGTGAAGGCAAACATGTCGACATTCACAAGAAGTTCCATTTTATCCCACCTTTCCAGCAGATTATTCCCTCTATCATCCCCACTCATGTTCAATCTCTCCTTATATTCTGGCTGCTTCCCTAGTGCCCATAAACATACCCTCATATCCCATATGAAAACAATCAACAAATAGAAAACATCATCAATACAACAGCAACAGCAAAAACAAAAATCTCACTTAATTTACTAATTTCTGTTAGATCTCGTTCCTTATCTCTCCTATTTTTTGCTACCCTCTATAATAACGCTGTCTATAAAGGGTCTCTTCTCTTCTTTCTCTCTTCTGAACTCTATACTTTGGCTTCTAATCTTATCATTCAACTTAATCTGCTCTCTCCAAAGCTGTTAACTCAATATTGGATGAACTTTTCTCAAATTCTTGTTGATACCCTACGAACTTAGATACTGTAGAGGATTTTCTCCTTATGTTTTCATGACTCTTTCTCTCCTGTTTGCCCTCCTACATACCTACTCTTTCTCACTCTCTTTAGCTGAATCTTCACTCAGCCCTTGCATGCTACACGTTGGTGTCCCACAAGTCTCTCTCTTGGACTCCCTTTCATCCCTGTATAGTTTGTCATTGGTGATCCTATCTGCTTTTACAGATTATATGCTACTGATGATCCACAAAGCTACATATGCTGTCCTATCTTCTCTGATGACTTCTCATCTCCTATCTTTACTTGCCTTCCAAACATTTTGGGGTGGATGTCATATTTGACCTCTTAAATTTAATACGTCCAAAACTGAACCCATTATGTTTCTCTAATGTTCCCCTCTTCCTAATTTCCCTTTTATTTTTGAGGGTATCGACATTTTGTAGCCACACAGGCTCACAAATTAGGTTTGATCCTTTATAGCTATACTCTGTCCCCCCACCCATATCCAAATTTTATCAAGATCTGTTGAATTTACCTCTATGACAACTGTCCCATGAAATCTATTCATTCTTCTAATGAGGTCACCACTCTGGTGCAGGACCTCATCATCTCAGACATTGACTATGACAATAATTTGCCCATTGGTCTCTGACAAATGTCTTTCTCCACTTTACTTCATCTTCCACTCAGTAAAGTTAGTTTTCTGAGGCACAGGTCTGACTACATTGCTCTCCTACACAAAAAAAAATCCAGTGTTTCTCTATCACCTTATATTATTATATTAAATATAACATTACCTCTGTCATTCCAAGTCCATTATAACCTCCCCTTTTACCTTTCTGGTTTTCTTGAGCCTTACAGTCTCCCCCTTTATGGGTACACCATGTTTCTAAGACATTGGCTTCCTTACTCTTTCTCAAACAAGATATTCAATCTCCTGAATCTGGGCAATTTTATTATCTGTCCCCCATTCCTGGAGTTATTTCTTCTCACTTCTGCCTTCTTCCTTCTCTATATCCATCAAATCCCCAATAAAATCCCACCATCTGTTGGGAATTTATAGGAATAACCTAATGGCTTTTTTAATGTTTCCTGTCCATGGATGCATTTTGTCACCTGAATTCATTTATATCTCACGAAGGACTTTAGACCCTGTCTTTCATCTAACTCCAACTTCCTTTTTGTCTTCTGGTTTCATTTAAAGCAATGATGTCGAGATTGATACGATTCATTTCTATTTGTAAAGAACCCTTTTTCTGGTCCCTGAATAAGCATCACACATTTAGGGTAACAACGTAAGTTGATGGTTGCTGGTGGTCTAAAACGTTTTTTATTGTTAACAAATGTTGCCCTACTGTCCCTAACTTTCTTGCTGTCACCATAGAAACAGAAGCAGTTACAGAGTGTTGAGGGATATTGTGCATTGTCTTTATTTTATTGGTTGCCATGACCAAAACAAAATATTCGTTCTGTTTCTAGGAAACCATTGAAGATTTTCAGAGTGGTCAAATATTATAGAAGATATGCTCCACTCACAAGAACAAGGGGAACCGAAAGTTACTTCTACAGCAGTATGAAATAAGCAATTTTAAAGTAATGACATACAGAAAATTATGGCACATGATATTTGTATAAGCTATGCATTTGCTCAGTGCTTTCTGAGATAACATTCGGGAATCATTTAGCATAATGACTGGCAACTGGTAGGCACTGCTTACTACCAGCTCAGATTATTGTCGTTGATTGCTGTGGTTTTTTCTTATTATTATTACTTTTCCATATCTTCTGCCTCTCCACTTCTGTCTTTTAAAAAAGAGAGAGAGAATGTGTGCAGTGCTATAATTCTCATTTCCATCTCTTTTGATACATTCTTGTCTTCTTGCCCAGCTATTTTCAGAGGTAATTCTGGGAACCTGTAAGTTCTTGGGTCTCTCAAGGCGCTATGACCTAGGGAGCCGTGTTTACTGCTCTCCTGTCCTGGTGCTGGTTTGTGGACAACCACAAGCACTCTTTCCAACCCTGCAGCTGTGACCAGGGACCCTTCCCCCTGTGGCCACATGTTCTGCTTTGGGCGGCTCCTCTTTGCACTGGGACTAAGACCCAGGTGTGTGATGCAGATCCAAGCAGAGGCAATGGACCTGAGTCCTGGCGCTGGTATCAGTCAGAGGACCCTGTAAATCTCCTTCTGACACCCTGTGTGATCCCCTTGGCATTTGTTGGCTGAGAGATCTGGAAGCAGCTGCTGCCACTGCCTCCATCACCCCATGGCCTACTCCTGGCTTTCTGGGGCCCAGGCTGTGCTGGCTGGTGCACCCTGTGCTGGATGGGTCTCCTCTCTCACCCTGGGGCAACAGATCTTTCCCACCAACCTTCTAAGGTGTCTTGGGCTGGAAAATTGTTTCACTCTTCTCGTGAGTTCTGCTGCTCTAGAATTTGTTTAGAGGCATTATTTCCAGGTATTTGGAGGGGTTTGAGGGAGATCTCAGGGGAGTTCCTGCTTCCACTCTGCCATCTTAACTCTGCCACCTTATATTATTGTATTCTTGAAAGATCTTAACTTAATTGAGGGTCAGAATTACATCCTTTACTGGCATCCCAAGCACCTTGGACATTACCTAGCATATAATTTGCACTTAACAAATACTTATTTATTAACTACTTGGGTCTTTATATTTGTCCTTTGTTGTAGAACTATGATATTATTTTACATCAATATATAAATTTACAAAAACATTATCAAATTAATGGGCTTATTGATTGCTTTGGGATTAAATTAAAATTAATCATCTGATAATATTTTGGGAGCAGACAGGAACATTTCTATATTAAAAGATAATTTATTTGGTTAAATGAGTTTGTGATTTCTAAAATAATTTCAATTTCTGATTTGATACATTTCTAGCTATCTTTATTGCAACAAAAATGTAACAATATGTCTTTTTCCCCATGTCCCAGCTCTTAAAGTTCATCATTTTTCTAAGTTTAAATTGCTTGATTATTATTAATAAAGATAACAGTATTCATCAATAAATAAAAAGTAATTAAAATTAATATATGTTACAGCTCCTTAAGCCTGGAAATCACTTGTCATATTATCTCATTTGACCACCACAAACACTTATTATAATATTTAAAAGGAGAGGCTACTGAGCATGTGAAAATTAATTGTCTTGCCCAGGGTGACATGATTTTCTGTGGCAATTTTTCATTTCAGTCTGTTATTTTTACTTATATTTTAAACAGTGCATCTTGAAAATATTCTTACACATTAAGCCCTTTGTAATTGAACTTATGAATTCATTCTTCCAGCATTATGCTCAACCCCCCCCCCCCCAAAGGCTCAGCATTGTAAGAAGGACTTTTGTTGTCATATCTATTTCATTTCTCAATATTTTGCTCATTTTCCTGTCCTGGCTATCAAGGAAAAATACAAACCAGTCTCAGTGAGCCCCTTGCTTCTTCCAGATGAATTATATCAACATTCAGCCCAACACATAGTCTATTCCAGTGCTCCCCATATGGAACCCAATTCTCTTGGATAACACCCTTCAGAATTTTAACACATCTTTCATTTTCTCCTAGGATTTTCCATCTCTGACCACAATGCTTCCTCCTAAGGCTTGGAGAAAATGATGATTAGTTATCTGGTGTTGAGCGTTCTCTTCCTTATTCAGATGGGAGTTGGGATTCTTGGGAACTTTTTCCTCCTGGGCTTATACACCTTCCATTCACTCATTGGCCAAAGGCTGAGACCCATAGAATGCCTTTTTGTCCACTTAGCCTTGGCCAACTCAAAAGTGCTGCTCTCCAAGGGAATCCCTCAGATGATTTCCTGTTTGGGTTTCAAAAATTTCTTGGACTTTGCAGGGTGTAAACTTGTGATTTATTTTTATAATGTGGCCCGGAGTGTTGGCCTCAGTATCACCTGCCTCTTGAGTGGTTTTCAGGTCATTATCCTCAGTCCCATTAACTCCAGGTGGGCGGAACTCAAAACACAAGCCCCAAAGTGCATTGTCCCCTCCTGCTTCATCTTCTGGTGCTTCCACCTGCTGACAAATTTCACTTTGCTTGGGACTATGCATAACTCAAGATATCTGACTAATAACACAAAGATATGGAATCTGGGATATTGTTCAACTTTGACTCCTCCCTCTTTTAATGCTGCACTTTTTGCAATTGTCTTTTTTATTCCTGATGTTATGTGTGTGGGATTCATGATCTGTTCCAGTGCCTACTTAGTGATTCTCCTGCACAGACACCATCAGCAAGTGAAACACATTCACAGTCCTCATCTCTCTGCCACAAGGTTCCCTGAGAAAAAAGCCACCCAGACTGTGCTCCTATTAGTGAGCACATATGTCTCCTTTTATTCTGTTAATACTGGCTTGTCATTTTACAAATTTGAAATGGACAAACATGGGCCCTGGTTCGTGGCCACTTTGGACCTCATAGCAGCATGGTTCCCAGCCATCAGCCCTTTTGTGCTGATCTTCTCTGACTCCCAAGTCCGAAAATACTGGTATGTTCTACAGCATAGGAAACAAGGTCTCCTTCACCACAGTGTCCTCAACTAAATGCATTCCTAGCATTTTGCCCTAAAACTATGACAAACAAGTGTCTTTCAGAAGGTGGGAGAGGGGCAAGAACAGTGGAATCTAAGGATTTTAGGACCTAATGCTGAAAAGGACCCTGTGATCATGTATTCACTCTTTCCTCTTTTAAAATGATGTTCTTGACCAGACATCACGTGTCCTGCTTTTGATGACACTGATACAAGGAACATAGTTATTTCTTAAACTCACGTCTCCTGATTTCAAATCTACTTTTCCTTTCATTATACCAATGATGTAAAACTCAGAAACAGAAACCAATGAACCATCCATAAGGGTCTCTGTGAGTTGCATAATGACTTTGTTATAGAATGTAAGATTATCTGCATTTTAGAAGTATCTCGTGCTCAGTGAGTAGAACACCGGGTCCAGGGTCAGGTAGACTTGAATTCAAATCCAGCCTCAAACACTTCTTAGCTGTGTGACCCTGGGCAAGTCAATTAACCCCTGACTGCCTGACAAAATGTATCCACTGGAGAAGCAAATGGAAACCATTTGAGTGTCTTTGCCACAAAAACCCAAATGGAGTCACGAAGAGACGGATACCTCTGACATACCTAAAAGACAGCATTCTCCATGTTTTATTGTGTTCTTTTCAATAATTCTGTTAAATGCTTCTTAATTCCATCTTAATCCAGTATAAGTCACACTCATGAGTGGCAGGGACAAAAGAATTTTAAGTAGAGTCTGGACTGGACCAATCTTTAACCTGCGGATGAGCAGAGCTGAGCAAAGCAGGCCAGAGGCAGGTGTGTAAGGATCAAATGGAAGCTTAATTTCAGACTTAAGGAAATAGGCTTGCAAGCAAAGTCCTCCTGAGAAGGACAGCTTACCCGCTTGTGGCAGGGGTAGGATTTTTAAGCAGGAAACCCACGAAAAAGCAGGACCCAACAGAACCTTTCTTAAGTCTCAAGCAAATGATTCCCATGGCAGGCCCACAAGTCCAGGCATTTTGGTAACAATACAGGCATTCTTAGTTCCTGCGGGAAGAGTCTCCAAGTTACTGGAATTGTTCGGCTTTGTAATTGATTGCTCAGCAGGGTACAGAACCTGAGTTAGTGTGGTGGGAAGAGGAATGCACCACCTGGTTCAGTTCACTTAGCATTTACAAAAGCAAGAATTTTTCAGAGTGTTCAGTGATGTGATCAATCACTTTCTGCTGCAGCATGCCAGCTGCAGTTCTAGCTAAGCTCTCAGATCAGGATCTCCTGGGAAACAGGGAAATCATAAATCCCAATTCTGAGCTTTTGCTGTGGTTGAGATCATCCAGAGGGTGAGCAAAAAGGATTGTTATTATGGCAAGCTAAGGGCACACAGCCTGTTTGCTAGGCCTTATCTCTGGACAACAGAGTGTCTCCTGTTGAGGGCCAGTCTCTGACCAGGTTCATGCATGGGAAGAGTCTGGTCCAGGATTTCTCCCAAGCCAGCTCCCTGTGAAGGCTATATTATGTCTTAAGTTTGACTCACCATCTCTTCCTGACTTGCAGGAATTTAGCACATGATAACTGAACAGTGACTCAGACATAGATGCATACAAGGGATCAAGGACATTAAAACGTGGATTATGTAAGTGAACAAGAACATCCAAACATACAGATATACGTCAATGAACAAGGACATAAACCATTCTCTCATGGGAATCTAAAAGATAATTGCTTTACATTCATTATATAAACCCTGCCCTCTGATCAGTAACTTGGAACTGCTCCGACAGATCCCGACTGGCTCATGTCCATCATTCCACACTTCTTGGTTAAGCCTGTGCCCATTTTGATGCAGGCATCAGTCTCCTAATATCTTGACAGCAGTATGTTTGACATTTCAATGCTCATGTCGTTTGAGCAATATTTCTCATTTCTTTCCCCTCACCTTGCATGCTCTAAATTGAATAATCCTCCAAATATTTTGTGAAGAAATATGTCATAAAAAATAAGGTGATGAGCTTGGAAATAGGAATGCTTGGAAAATAATCCTGACAGAGATCATTTAGAAGCCCCAAATACTTTTAAAGGTTTGAATTTACCTAACTCTCAGCTTTCTTATCTGTATAATTGTGATATTAATACTCTTTGTAGTGTCTTTGCAAAGTTCTTTTTGAGACCAAAAGGACCTGATACAAAAAACATTGAAAAACTGAAAATACTAAATAGATATTATATCATTATTATTAATAATTATTAGCATAATAAATTTTACTTTGCTCTTAAATATTCAATTTCTCTTGGATTCACCATTTAGCTTGTTATAATTTCAGCTTTATACCATGGATTAGCAAGAATCCTGCTATCCAGATTCTAGCAGAGAGGAGATAAAATTATTTCTGAAATACCAATAGATGCTTATAAAGATAGATTTAGAAATGTATGGAGGTCTTGATACATATGTGCGTATGTGTTAAACATGTACATACTATACGTGAGTATGAAGATTTATGTATTTTTCAACATCTATTAATTGTGAGCAGATTAAATTAATATTACCTCTGATTTCTTCTACATTGATATTGCATATTGTTGATATGTTGTTTTGACTCTAAAATGTAACTGATTGCATTGCATATTAATTTTGAAATTAGACTTGCACACACATCTTGAATTAATCTCAGGAATCCAGCTAAGTTGGCTCAAAGATTTCTTAGTTTAAAAGAAAGATTGTTGTCTCTCATTCCAGTATTCCCTGGGATATTTCATAAATATGTTCATTTCACTCCCACAAAATTACCACCCCCAAAAGATCCACCATCTGCTCTTTTATGGTTTTCTGTAGTTAAGGAAGTTTTTCTCTCTCCCAAAGAGATAGAAAATCTGTTAGTTGTGGACCGACCCTCAGCAAAGACTACAAGATACATACATACACACACACACACACACTCACACACACATACATACACACACACACACACACACATATATATATGTATTTATGTATGTATGTGTCTTGTAGTCTTTGCTACATAGAACAATTAACATTTCTTAATTGTTAAGGTAATGATGAGCCTTTCTTGAATGCCATCCTACCTTAAGTGAATGCCAGTCACCTTTCTCAGTACAGACCATTGTGATATTCCTGTACCATCTCTAAAATCTATTAGTTTTTCCTCCATGCCTACCAAGAGCCCTTCTCTATTGCATGTTAATGATGAGGTCCCCGTCATGCTCTGAGGGTCACTGGCTTTGCACAGGTTGCTAGACTCACTTACTTAGTTACCAGATACACTGGTCAATGTTAATAACTGATCCTGGTCAGGAGGTTGTATCTAAGTCTATCTTCATTGCATTGACTTGCCATACTATTTTTATACGAATATGTATATATTTATCTCTATATAACATCCAGCCAGCATTTCTTTATATGGGATATGTAGGAAATATTTTTGCATTACTTTGAATATTTCTATGATTTTTTTCCCAATGGGTAAATAAAAGAATCATTTTTAAATGAAAGAGAAACAATATTAATAGAAAGAGTATACAATAATATTCGTGTAATAATATTATAATGAGTATAAGTGAAAAAGCCATCATTATGAAATGGTCATGTTTCATTTGCACTTGAGTTTCAGTAAGGCAACAGATAATTATGAGATTGATGGGGATATGGAGATAATAAATGGTTGGGAGGAGGTATCACAATGGATTACACTTACTCAGTTGATACTTTATTCAGAACAATAGTATAAATGAATGAAATATTACAGAATTTTCAGGCTATTGCTAGCACATATTATTTTCCCTTAAAATGATTTTTTAACTTATAAATTAAGGGGATATTGAGTGGATAATCCTGCAAAATTTGCAAAAACATTAAAAGCATTTTGCACCCTAAAATTGCGAAGTAAGGTATTTTAGGAAGAGGAAGATTTAAAGAATTATCTACCAGGTAACAATTAGAGGACATATAACTGAAGGTCAACCCACCAGTATACTGATCATGATTCTCTCACCTTCACTCACCCCTCGCCGCTGACCCATGTGAACCTTTAAAAGTTTATGATGCTCAGTTCACAACTTGTGGCATGCTTGTTCTTTTTTAATGAACAATGATCATTTTCTTTCTTAATGAAAAAAGCGGCAAAGAAGAGGACCTAAGACTACCAGATCTCAAATAATACTAGAAAGCAATAATCATTAAGACAAACTGTTACAAATGAAAAAAAGTAGAGATTTTTTTTTCCATTGGAATGGATTAAGTACACCACACACAGGAGCAAATCATCATTGTGATACAGTATGTGATGCATAGTATTTGAAGATCACAGTTATTAGGCTAAGGACTTGACTTTGAAAAAAAGTTGGAAAGCTGTGTAGAAGAAATTGAGTATAGAACACCATTTCATATCAAATACTAAAATAAATGGCGAAAAAAAATATACAACAGAGATGTAGAAGGACATATAAGCAAATTAGAAGATCAAGGAACAAAGTATCTTTTAGGCCTATGGATAAGGGATAAGTTTATGACTAAAGGACAAAGAGGATTTTAGCAAAAAAAAAAAAAAGGAACAATGTTGATTTTATAAAAGTTAAAAAGGTTTTGTATAAACAAAACAAATAAAACTAATATAATAAATTCCAAAGAAAAAAATTATTAGCTAAAGGAAAAGTCTTTGGTGAAAGTTTTCTTCTGCTTATTTGCTTTTTTAAAATAAAAATCTCCCATAAAAATATACATAAGGAACTGATTCAAATTTGTAAGACTGGGAGATATTTCCCAACAAATAAATGGATAACATTATATACAGGTAGTGTTTAAATATGAAATGAAAGATGTCAACAACCATATTAAAAGAATACTCCAAGTGCAAATAGAAAGAATATCTCACAATTGTTAAATTGTGAAGATGACAAAAGATGAAAATAATCACCATAAAAAAGTCACATTGATAAGTCCTCGAAGGTTTCCAAAACACTTCACAAATATTTTATTTGATTTCCCTGCCCCTCAAGAAAAAAATCCTAAGACGTAAATACTATGGTTATCTCAGTATAACAGAGTAAGAAAGTGAGACAAAGATAGGTTAAGTGACTTGTACTTGAGTCATCCTGCTGCTGTGTCTGAGACTTGACTTGAACTCAGGATTCCCTGAAGCCAGGTCCAACTGTCTATCGACTAGATCACCTAAATTCCTATAACCCCAATGTAACATTCACAAGTGCCCACAGTAGCTATGAATATGATGGTGTAGTTCTGAATCACAAAATCTAAAAGACTCTCCACATGGTAGACAGAACCAAAACATTTATTCAAACATCAGTAAGTTGAATTCCAATACCAGAAAGCCAAATCCATCATAGCAACCAAGAAGTTTTTGTGCATAACAAATGCAATGAACACTGACATCCCCAATATTCCCTCTGTCAGACCTTCAAAATTAAACAGGTTCCCTTAAGCAAAAATGCCCTTCTCTCACTCATGCTAGCTGCTCTGCCTCCACTATGGCTGTTCTGAGCTCTGCTCAGGCATTCCTCTGCTCCTTTCTGCTCCACCTTTTCTCTTCCACCCTTTCAGAAAGTTCCTCCCACTGTGGGTTCCCTGTGATTACATTTGACCGTTTAAGGGCAGACAAGATCTTCAAATTTCCATTACCATTTTACTTCCTAAGATAATATTGTTGGAGGGGATTCAGGAAAACCAGCATCTCAGTGCACTACTGGTCATGCTGTGAATTGGTCCTGCAGTGCAGGAAAAGGAGTTTGCAACTCTTTCCAGAAGTGACTGAACTATGCACATGGTTTAACTCAGCAATGACAGTAATAAGTCTAAAAACTAAAAATATCAAAGAAAGAAGCATATGACTGTTATTTTCCAATTTTTTGGCAGTTCTTAGCCTAAAACTAGAAAATTAGAACTATCTACCTATTAAATTTTTTGGTGTATCCATGGAATGGAATATTATCATACCATAAAAATTTTAAAATGGACAAATTCATAGTAAATTGGAAAGTTTTTCACAAATTGATTAAAATTAAGGTGAGCAGAGCAATAAAGATAATGTATGTATAATAACATTAGGAAAAACAACTTTGAAAGACTTTAGAACTCTGACCAAGGCAAGGATAAATCATAAAGTCCAAAGACTCAAGATAAAGTCCAATTGCCCACCTCTTGAGATATAATGGACATCAAATGCAGAAGGAGA
>NW_027185797.1:36506452-36552839 GCF_028583685.1 Petaurus breviceps papuanus
AGTGGGTTGATTATTTGGTTGGTTGTTTGGTTCTTGTCCTTTGTACCTGAAAAGGACTTAAATGACATCATTATATTAGGTTTAAGGTACAGTGTGTCCAACTATGACTGACCAGACCAATATGATCTTGGTTCAGACACAAATAATCCATAAGAACATTTGGAGGGTAGAGTGGGGTGGAGCCAAGATGGCGGAGCAGAAACAGGACTTCTGCTCGGCTCTTGCTTCTACCTCCTGCAATACATGTAAAAAATGACTCTAAACAAATGTTTGAGCTACAGAACCCACAACATGACAGAGAGAAACTAACCTCCTGCTAAAGACAGCCCAGCAGACTGGCAGAAAGGGGCCAGCACAGGACTCTGGGAGCAGAGCCCAGCCCTGAATTAGCCCAATGATTTACCCTTAGAGCATCCTGACCAGCCCTGGCTGGAAGGACTTGAGGAGAGTGGATAATCAGCAGCTGTGGTGGTTGCCAGAATTATCAACCCATAAATGCCAAAGACAAAGTGAGAGGTCAGTGGACTTTGGGAACAGGGGGTCTGGGAGTGCAATCCAGCCTCTGCCCTTGGAGGGGGGAGTGGCTGAGGGGCCATGGCTGTGCAGCTGCCACTGTGTGGCTGCTTCAGAACTCCTGACCAGCAGATTGCAGGCAGACCAAACAACCAGTCTGAGGGGTAATCACTCTTGCTTTAACCTGGTTGGATATGGATTGCTGTCTAGGGCAGAGATCCTGATGGTTAGGTGCAGGCACTGGGACCCCCCCCCCCCTTGAACTCTGATTAAATAATTCTATTTGATGAGGCATTTGCATGAGGCCATAAGCCTTACATTGTGGCTGGGCCCAAACCTCTGTTATTAGACTTCCCACCCTTGAGCCTATCAAAATATCAAACCACTCTTGATCTGGCTTAGCCCACCATTGTCTGAAGTCTCCAGGTAGCCTCTAGCAACTTCCCACCCTTAATCACTCATTGACTTCATCTGACTTCTCCTGAGGACCCTCCCCAAACTCTTCCTCTAGACCACTCCTAGATTCCTCCCACAACCTTTCTATATATAAGATCCCATGTTCCCCACCACAGAATGACCTAGCAAAGACTTGTTCTGTGTCCAATACAAGCGAACTTTTAATAAACTTTACTTTTCTTTTGCTGAAAAGGCTTGAGTCGAATTCATTCTGCAGGACCTAACATATTGGTATTTTGGGTTCTCCAAAGCAACCCTAATCCTCTTTATGGGTAACCTCTTCATTTTTATGGTTCCCTGATACCAGAAATACTGCTAATCTCAAGCTCTTCTCCAGCCAGGACTGGAAGGTACATAAGCCTCTCTCTTTCCCCAGTACCTTGGAAGTGCAGTTTTTTTGTTGTTTTTGTTGTTTTGTGTGTGTGTGTGTGTGTGTGTGTGTGTATGTGTGTGTGTGTGTGTGTGTGTATGGGGGGGGGGGCTGAACTCTAAGGTCCCATTAAGTCAAACAGTTAGGAGGTTGTTTTGTGCTCAGCCTGACCTCAGGTTCTTGGTCCTGTTTGGTTATTTTGGAGATCATGGATATGTGCGCAGCTTCTGAAGAATGGAGGACAAGGACAGATGCCCCATCTGGAAGTGTAAATCATATTCTTTCAATTCTCTCAGCTCTAGGTAATTGGGAAAACTTCAGTACTTTTTTTTTTTTTGCTTTTTGAGGCTTACTCTCAAACCTTCCTTTATGGAGGAAGGGACTTTCAGGCCCTATGCCTGTAGCTCCCAAAAGTTGGCCTTTGGGTTGTCTTTTACAACACTGGAAAAAATTTAGTTTCTGTGGAGACATTAAAAAAGGAAAAGCTGGTGTTTTTTGGCAACACTATTTGGCCTACATGTTGCCTAGAAGACCATGAATCATGCCCTGTTTTAGGGACTTTGAAATATAATACTCTCTTGCAGTTAGAATCATACTGCCACAGAGAAGGAGGATGGATAGAAGTTGCCTACTTAATGGCTTTCCTTGAACTTTCTCAGAACAAGGTTCTCAGGAAAGATTGTGAGATACTTCAAGCTGGAGCCCCTCCACAGAGGGACAATAGGGACAATTTAAATGACCCCTTTCCTATGGCTCCAGACCCAGCTACTCCCGCCTCAGCAGGTCCTACTCAGGTCACTGAGGCGGCTCCCCCAGCCCCTTCTGCTGCACCCAACACTTTTACCCTTGGTTCCCCTTCCTTTTTCCTCTAGGCCAACAACCCTCATTTCCTGCCTCCTACACCATCCGTATCTCCTACCCTGCATCTCCCTGCATGACCCCCCCTCAGGGACCCCTGCTCAGGTCCCAGTCACTGGTCTTGCTGAAGTGCCTCCCTCTGTGGCCCCTCCCCCTGAGGCAACACCCACTCAGGCCTCAGATCCTATCCCTGAGGCAGTCATAGAGGCATCTCCTCTTCTGACCCCTTCCCCTTCTCAAGTGCTGCCTGATCTTCTCCCTTGCCAGACAGATCCCCCAGTCTTGCAGTCTGATACAGTCCATCCAGCACCCCCAGTCACTCTCTCACAGGAAGTGGGACTTCCAATCTCCCTTCCCAAGATTTGTCCCCACAGCACCTTCAGGGCTTTTCCCTTAACAGAAGCAGCTCTCTCCTCAGGTGGGAAAATTAAAGTGCATGTCCCATTCTCCATTTTGGATCTCAATCAAATTAAAGAAAAGTTGGGTAAGTTCTCCAAAAACCCAACAAAGTTTCCTGAAAGCTTTCAGGATTTATCCCTGCAATTTGAGTTTTCTTGGGGTGATTTGCATATCCTCTTCTCTACCTGTTGTTCCACTGAGGAGAAGAAGAGAGTCTGGGAGTAAGCCCTAAAATTTGGGGATCATTTGGCTAGCAATGACTCCAGAAAATACCCCCCGGGAGCAGCTGCTGTTCCCACTAGTGACCCAGGATGGGATTATCAAATTCGGAAGAATAGGGAGAAGAAAGGCCATATGGTACTTTGCCTGTTAGAAGGCCTAAGAACTGCATTTGAAAAGCAAGTAAATTTTCAGAAAGTTAGAGAAATTTCTCAGACAAATCAAGAAACCCCCACCCTTTTCCTTGATAGACTTTTAGAAACTATTAAATGCTATACAAATTTCAATCCTGACTCTATAGAAGGGGCAGCAATCCTTAACATGTATTTTATTAGTTAGTCTGCCCCTGATATTAGGAGGAAACTGCAGAAAATGTCAATAGGATCCAATACACCTCAGGCCCAATTAT
This sequence comes from Petaurus breviceps papuanus, assembly GCF_028583685.1. NCBI lineage: Eukaryota > Metazoa > Chordata > Mammalia > Diprotodontia > Petauridae > Petaurus > Petaurus breviceps. Next base: position 36,509,677 of record NW_027185797.1, read on the forward strand.
TGGATATGGCCTTTGGAGTCTTTAATAACAGAGACCTGTTTGTAGCAGATGAGAAAGAATGCAGGAAAATGCACCAAAGGCAGAGAACATGCTCGATTCTTGGCTGCTGCCATGGCCAAGAAACGCCCCTCCAGGGGACCCCCTTGAAGGAAGCCCAGTCACTTATGCAGAGAGAAAACCTGCTTTTGATGCCACAAGGAGGGTCAAAGGTCCAAGGAGTGCTCCTCTAGTGCACCCCACCCAGAGGGCGCCCCATGAATCAACTCCTCTACAATTGTGCCCATATGACCAGGAGGGACATTGGAGGAAGGATGGTCACTGAGGTAAGAGTGATATTACCACCTCCCAGTACCCTGTCCTCCAGTCTTCTCAAGACTCAGAATGATAGGGAAGCCTGGGACCTGGCAGTGCTCCCACCTTCTCCATTTCCCTTGCTGAGCCCTGGGAAAGCATTGAGGCTGAAGGTAAGGTTACACACTTTCTGATTGATAGGGGAGCTACATTCTCTATTTTAATTAATTACTTTGGCCCTACTCCACCCTCAGCCCTTTTGGGTCATGGGCATAGAAGGGAAAACTAAGGGATGTCACAAGACATACCCACTTCTCTGCATATTTGAGGATCTGTTGTTTGAACACTCCTTCCTTATTATCTCCTCTTGCCCTGTCCCCTGTTGGGAAGTGACCTGATGGTAAAATTGGGGAGTCAATTTTCTCTAGTTAAACCTCCCATATGTATTTTCCCTCTGTTTTCTAGACCCCCACCCCGTGTCCCTGAGAAGTGTGGAAGACAGTTGAGCCAATTGTCTGGGATCAGGGAATTCCTGGGAGAGCTACTCATGCGACCCCAGTTACTGTTCACCTCCAAGATCTTAATGTGTTCCCCCATTGCTGTCCATATCCAATCAAACCCACAGCCTGGGAGGGACTCCAATCATTAATTGCTACTCAAGGCCTTGACTCATTCTATCTAGAGTGTGGAATAGACCACCAGGCAAAAGTTTTTTGAGACTTTGAAAACTAAATTGGCCACCACTCCAGCTTTACCCAATCTAGGAAAAACCTTTTACTCTCTATGAAGATGGAAGGAGAGAACAGGCTTTGGGAGTTGTTGCCTGTTTTTTGAAAACTATTAGATTCTGTGGCTGCTGTTGCTTTCCATGTGCTAAATGTCTATAGAGCAATTTAGAAAGGAAAGGGATATCTGACAGTGTTTTGGCCTTGCCATAATCATCTTTAATTCCTACTAGGGAAATTATCCTTTCTCTGTTTTTTTGGTGCCTGTTTGTTCTTCGTTTGTTTAACCTCCTTGTCAGATTTGTCTGCTCCAGGGTTCAAGCCATCAACCTCTGGGTGACCATTAAGGCTATGCAAATCTCTGACTGAATCCCAGTTCTCCATCCCACTGGACATGGCATCATCCATGTTCCATAATCTGACCCCTTGAATGTGAAGTCTGACCCCCTTGAATGGGACCAAGAGGGGCAAGGACAGCTCTACACACCTTTTGAGCAGGAAGCACTTTCAGAAGCTGAGAACTTCACCTTTTGCCCCAAAGGAATTTGGATCCCATTTGGGGAATGGGAATGATGAGGTGCAGGCTCTAGGAATCCTCTTGAGCTCTCCTTGAATTTTTGAGGTATAGGCTCTGGGAACCCACCTTATACTCTGATTAAATCATCCTATTTGATGAGGCATTTGCATGAGACCATAAACCTTACATGATTGCTGGACCCAAACCTCTGTTACTAGACTCACCCTTGAGCCTATCAAAATATCAATCCACCCTTGAACTGGCCTAGTCCATCATTGTCTGAAGTCTCCAGGTAGCCTTCAGCAGCTTCCCACCCTTAATCATTCATTGACCTCATCTGACTTCTCCTGAAGAGCCTCCCCAAACTTCTCCTCTAGACCACTCCTAGATTCCTCCCACAACCTTTCTATATATAAGATCCCATTGTCCCTCCATGTGTGAGAGCACCACAGAATGACCTAGCACAGACTTACTCTGTGTCCAATACAAGTGAACTTTTAACAAACTTTATTTTTCTTTGTCTGAGAAGATTTGAGTTGGATTTATTCAGTAGGACCCGGTGTGTTGGTATTTTTGGATCTGCAGAGCAACCCTAAACCTCTTTATGGGTAACCTCTTCACTGGGGTGTGAGAACAGCATGCCAGAGCATGTGGAGGCTTCAGAGAGGGCTGCCAATTAATAGCTCCAGCAGCTGAGAAAACTGCACTGATTTGAGACAAAGCTCCCCTCTCTGGTAGCAGAGTTCTACTGTGGCAAATAGCTCAAAAGTCAAGTAATTGAGTGGCAACATGAACAAGCAAAGGAAACAAAGCAAACAGAGCAATGCGACATTACATTCCTATTTTGGGGACAAAAAGGATCAAAGCATGGAATAGGAGGAAGACAACAAAGTCAGAACTGCTGTACCAAAAGATTCCAAGAAGAATCTGAACTGGTTACAGGCCCTAGAGGAACTTAAGAAGGATTTTGAAAACCAAATAAGAGAAGTGGAGGAAAAATTAGGAAGATATTTGAGAAAGATGCAAGAAAAATCATGAAAATAGAGTCAGCAACCTGACTGAAGAAAATAACACCTTAAAAATAGACTAACTCAAATGGCAAAAGAAGCTCAAAAAGCCAATGAGAAGAATGCCTTAAGAAGACAAATTTGCCAGATGGAAAAAGAATCTCAAAAGCTCACTGCAGAGAATAACTCCTTCAGAATTAGATTGGAGCAAATGGAGTCTAGTGACATTATGAGAAATCAAGATACTATAAAACAGATCCAAACAAATGAAAATATAGAAGGCAATGAGAAATATCTCATTGGAAAAACCACTAACCTGGAAAATACATCCAGGAGAGAAAATTTTAAAACTATTGGACGACCTGAAGATCACGATCAAAAAAAGAACCTAGAAATCATCCTTCAAGAAATTCTCAAGGAAAATTGCCCTGATGTTTTATAACCAGAGGGCAAAATATAGGTTGAAAGAATCCAGCCATCACCTCTTGAAAAAGATCCCCAAAAGTAAACTCCTAGGAATATTATAGCCAGGTTCCAGAATTCCCAGATCAAGGAGAAAATAATACAAGCAGCCAGGAAGAAACAATTTCAATATTGTGGAAACACAATCAGGATAACACAGGATATGGCAGCTTCTACACTGAGGGAACAAAGGGCTTGGAATATGATATTCTGGAGGTCAAAGAAGCTGGAATTAAAACTAAGAATCTCCTACCCAGCAAAACTAAGTACAATGTTTCAGGGGAAAATATGGTCATTCAATGAAATAGAGAACTTTCAAGCATTCTTGATGAAAAAACCAGAATAAATATAAAATCTGACATTCAGATACAAGAAGCAAGAGATGCATAAGAAGGTAAACAGGGAAAAGAAATCATAAGAAACTTACCAAAGTTGAACTATTTACACTCCTACATGGAAAAATGATAATTGTAACTTATGAAACTTTTCTCAGTATGAGAATAGCTGAAGGGAATATAAATGTGTATATATATATACAATGAGAAATGTTTCATATATGTCTACATTTTCATACATGTATACATATATATGTATACATACATACATATGTCTAAGTAGGAGGGTATATGGGCATATGAATACATATGTGACTGTGTGTATATATGTGTACAGGCACACACAGACAGAGGGCACAGGACCAATTGAATAGGAAGGTATGATAATTAAAAGATATAATTGAGAGGTGAGAGAGGAATATAATGAGAGGAGATGGGGTGAGACAGAATAAGGTAAATTAACTCATACAGAAGAGCAAAGGAAAACTGTTATCACGGAGGGCAAGAACAGGAAGGCAAAAGGCAATGAGTCAACCTTACTCATTGATTTTGGCTTAGGGAGGGAATAACATACACACTAAATAATGTATCTCGCCCTACAGAAGAGTAGCGGGGAAGGGGATGAGAAGGGGCATGATGGAGGGAAAGGCAGGTTGGAAGAAAGGAAATTGGAAGCACACACTTTGGGTCAAATTAGAGAATAGAACAAGTGGGAGTCGGGATGGAATTGAGCGAAATATAGTCAGTCTTATACAATATATCCACTATGGAAATGTTTTGCTTAGCTACACATATACAACCTATATTGAATTGCTTATCTTCCCAGTGAGCATGGGGGACAAAGGAGGAAGGGAAAGAATATGGAATCCAAAGTTTTAAAATAAAATGTTTAAAATAAATATATTTTAAAAAGAACATTTGGAGTGGAAATGATTCTAAATTGGCTGATGTCATGTTTCTTTTGAACTACTGCAATTCTGCCTTGTTCATAGAACACAGCGCTTTCTTTGAAGCAGGCACACTATGTTAGGTGGTACTTTCCTGTTGTCTCCCATGACTCACAGTTGATTCCAAAGTTCTTTAGAGACACTTTGACAGCATCCTTGTATTACTTCTTCTGACTTCTGTATGAGCACTTGCCTTGAGTGAGTTCTCTTTCAAGCAGTCTTTAAAGAAAATGTACTTTTGGCATTTAAAGAATGTGGTCAGCCAATAAAATTTGCACTCTCTTCAGTAGAATTTAAATGATTAGGAGATAGTTCAAGGAAAAGAACTTCAGGGTCTGGTAACTTATTCTGTCAAGTGATCTTCCGAATTTTCCTAAGACAATCCAAATGGAAGCAATTGTTTCTTGGCATGGCATTGGTATTGCCATGTCCAGGTATCACAGGTATACAACACCAAGGCCAGTACAATGGCTCAGTAGAGCTACATTTTAGTAGACAGTCTATTATCTTTTATTTCCTACACTTTCCTTCAAAGTCTCCTAAACTCTGAGCAAGCTCTAGCAATACTCGTATTAACCTTTTGATCTATGTGTATAACCCTGGAAGGTATGCTGACAAGATAAGCAAATTTATCCACTGCGTTGAAATATCTCTTAATTTCTAAAACAGATGGTGTGTAGTGTGGGTTAGTGGAGAACCACAAGCAGCATAATGCCTATGCTGGAATTAAAGTTACCCAAAATTGCAAACTTTCTCTCTTTTGTCAAATCGATGTTTATGGTCTCCAAGTCTTCATAAAATTTTTCTTTGCCTTCATCAGGATTTAATATAGTAGGAACATGTACAATGATGATAATGGTGTGGCACTTTCCTGCAATTGTATTGCATTGTTAGAACCTATCACTGTGTGGTTGGGAAACTAGACTATCTCTTCCTGTTTCTCAGAGACTCTAAATGAAGGACTAAGTCTGTGCTGACCAGAAACTCAGTGAGGTCCAAAGATTGATAAAAGGAGTTTTCTCACAAGTATGCATCTCAAGAAACCCATATATCTTATTTGAAAACTGTCACTGTACTGATTAATTAGTTACTGTTTCCATGTTCTTTTTGCGGAATACAAACACTTTTTGGGATGAGAGATGAAGGAGGGGGTTGGAGTGGAACACCTCTTTTGCTGATTTCAAAGAAGTGCATCTTTTTTCTCTTCCCCTCTGAATTCTCAAAACTCATTTATCTCCCTCCCAATTCAGAAAATCATATTACCTAATCTTATATCCTAGTTTATTTTCAGTTATAGCTATAATAGTAATGAAATTTGAAGATCCCTTTGTATTGCCAAGCTAACAGGCACTTAGTACTTAGCCCCTATCAAGAAACAGAAGGTATAAATACCTGTTGCTGATGTAACAGGAATGGGCTGAACAGGGAGGAGCTAATACTGTATATAAGGAAAAGCCCCAGCTTGGAGAGTCAGAACTTTTTGGGGCATACATCACGGAGGCAGAGCAGCTACTGCTGGAGAGAGAGGGAGAGACAAAATTTCTCTCAGCAAGCATCTGGTGGCTGGGCTGCTACTGCTAGACTGAAGAATGAACTGAGAATTGAGAAGGACTGAGAAGAGAAATGAGAATTGAGAACAGAGACAGAATTTCTTGCAGCAAGATGCATGGAAGCTGGATAAAGTGATTTTGATTTTGAGAACAGCACTTGTGGTGGTGGAGCTTCTTCATAGAGTCAGCCAAACTCCTGCTAATTCCCATTACCAGCCAGAATTGCCAAAGACTTCTGAGGGCTAGCCAGAGCTGCAAAAGACTTCCAAGGAGCTTCCAGAGGAAGCATGACTATAGTGTCAGTATACTTTGTCTCTTTTGGGTTTATGTTGATTTCACAAGCAGAAAGCGAATTGAGATGATAATGCCAACCATGTGTTTGAATATTACTGTAATTCTGCTAAGCTTGGTGTGTGTAGATATTGTTGTGGCTCTGTTGAGTTTTCTCTGCCCAGGAACAGAAGCTGTGCAGGACTTGAGGTGGAATGGACACTGTGAGTTTCAATGTGGAGCAGGAACTGCACAGAGAGCCAGACAAGGAATGGCGAGCTGTCTGCCTTTGAACTCAGGTGGCAGTTGGTTATTTGGGCAGGAGCTGGGACCATGGAAGAGGAATCATGGAAGCTGAAAGTCTGCCTCGAGTCAAGATGAAAAGACCTCTCAAGGGCTGCCAGGTGGCTCAGTGAGTAAGAGCACCGGCTCCAGTGTTGGGATGACCTGGGGATCAAATTTGGGCTCAGATACTTAGCACCACACCCAGCAATGACTGGCCATGTAACCTTGAGCAAGTTACCTAACCCCAATTGCTTTTAAAAAAAAAAGAAAAGACCTCTCTTTGGGTACTGAGTAGTGACTGATGAAATTGTCTGAGTAGTGACTGATGAAATAGGGCACTGAGTAGTGATTGATGAAATTATAACTTACTTGTGACCTACAGGTGGATGGCCTTCTGTACTTTCCACTACCCCTTAAGAAGGTACTAAGTAGTGACTGATGAAATTGTAACTTAATTGCACCCCATGGGTGAAGACTTTGACTTTTGTACTTTGTGACTGAAGTAAGGACTTTGTGATTAACTAAATGAATGTAGTTTGCTTAAAACTATTTGACCACTCTGGTGAAAACTATGTGACCATTTTAGTGTAAAGTTGTTGAGTTGTGACATGGTGAATGCTGTACCTTGATTTTCTGTGAATGTTTTGCCTTTAATTACTACTGAATAAATAGAGAGCTCACTTATACTATGTAATCAGAACCTTGAAGCTGTTCACAGCAGCAGTCCTCTGGAAAGCTGCTCATGCTTGGCTTTACAATAGCTTGTTAATTGTTTGCTTTTAGTGCATAAAGATTGGTCAGCCCCTCTATTCAAGGTCCAGTACTAAGCTAAGGGGGCCTGGTCTTCATTTGTCATGCAATTGGTATTCATTGTTTAATAAATCGGTATGCTCAAAAGATTGAACCTTTGTTTTCTCAGCCATTCCAGATTCCAGCCGCCACAGTCTCCATTGGTAAGGGCAGAGAATCCCGATGTCCAAGGTTCTATGTGATTGATAATCTAGAAGAGATTTTCACTTACAGAAAGCGCAGAAATGGCGAGCAATTTAATTGCACTTGCTACTCATCCTGTCCCCTAGTCACAAGGTCCAGCATAATAATATGACTTCTGGACATTTCAGGATTGTGGGTGCAAGGTCATGACCATAACTTTCTTCTACATTCAGCAAGAGCTTAGACCAGATTCACTTTTGTGTTCTATGTTTTAAATGATATTCATATACACATCCATACATGTATACGAACTCATATGGCTACATGTACACATTCTTATATGTATATGGTATAAATATACACAAATCCATTTACACATGTATATTTTGTACATTCATACATTAATGGTGATAGTAAATGTTTATGTAATGGTGACAATGACAGGCTCTGTGTGAAGCATGTTATAAATATAATGTTATTTAATATTCACAACAATCCCAAGATGTAGGTATGATTATTATCTTTAGTTTACAGATGAGGAAAAAACCAAATGGGTTAAGTGACTTGCTCAGAGTCACACAGTTGGTAAGTGTTTGAGGATGGAGCTGAAAACAGGTCTTCCTGATTTCAGTCCTAGAACTCTATCCACTCTGCCACCAGCTGCTTCTTCTGCATGTATCCACATAATACATGTGCTCGTAGCATGCTTATGTTCTTGGTAATGTTTTAATTACCACTTCTTTTGCTCAAGTCATGTTGTCATGTGGATTATCAGAGGTCATCTCATTTTAATGCTTAATTTTAAAAGAAAAATGAGCATTGCTACATTCGCAGAGGAATTGAAGAAAAGAATGGCAAAAGACATGGTGAATCTCCATTCCTTATCATTTATTTTAAAATAACTATACACACATATATAAATACTTGCATATGTTGTAAATACATATACACACTCATGTATATATTATACACATGCACCTATATTGAATAAGCACATTTCAAAGATATACAAAAATACATAATATAAATATATTAAGTTCTATATGGAGAATTAGGTAAATTTATATTTTATACCATTATAAATATATTTGCATATATATATGTTTCTACATAGGGCATTATACAGAATATATGTATATATTTTTACATACACATGTATACATATATCTTTTCAAACACATAATTTTATTGTATTGCTTTTCTGCTTCCTTCTGACCTTCCTTCTTTTTTCCCCTCTGTGTAATGAAAGTGGTTCAATAATCCAGATTTTTGGAATCACTATTGCTAACCTTCCCACCATACTCTCCAATCCCTAATTATAAACTAAGATAAAATAGTCTTCTAATGAATAAGTATGGTCAAGCAACATTAATTCATACCATGGCTATGTACAAAATTGCACAGTTCTTTCTGTACCTGATTCCTTCACCACTTTCTCAAGGGGCAGATAACAATCACAGATAACATCATAGATCCTCTGGACATAAGGTGGAATATTGAATTCATCAATATCATGAGGTCTTGCAAAGTTCTTTTTTGTATTAAGTATTTGTGATACGAAGTGTTCTGTTCTCACTTCACTCTGCCTTAATTCTTTATATAAAGGATTTCTGAATTTTTCTGTCATTTATTCAGATATAATATTAGTCCACTTTTATAGCACAATTGGCCTGACATTAGACTCTAACCTTTTCTTTCCCTTCTTTTCCTATTTTATCCTTTCCTTTCCTTTCTTTTCTCTTCCTTTCTTTTCCTCACTTTTTTTCCCTTCCTTTGCCTTATTTTGCCATCCTTTCTCTTCTATATGCTTCCCTTCGCTTCCTAAATGGGCCCCCCTCTTTCCTTGTTTGCCTGCTAGGACTGACATATTTTCACCACCGATTGTTTATGTGTTTGTCCAAATTGGAAAAGACTGAGGTTGCTTGACTCTGATTCCCCCTTCCTTTCTCTGTCCTTTTCTTATGAAAAAGATAGGAAATAGCAATTTCCACATCCATCTACTTTTCCCCCTTTCTCTTCTTTTTTTTTAAGCTTTTTGGAGGGCAATGGGGGTTAAGTGACTTTCTCAAAGTCACATGGCTAGTAAGTGTGTCAAGTGTCTGAGGCTGAATTTGAACTCAGGTCCTCCTGATTTCAGGGCCAGTGCTCTATTCACTGTGCAATCTAGTCTCCCCCCCTTTTCTTAAGATCTCAGAATGTAACCAATTCACCCCAATTCCTCTGTTTTTTTTTAATATATATGTCCCTCAATACTCTTTGAAGATATTAAGGGTCTGAGAATGTTTTTTCCCCTTTTTAGAATATTAAAACCATATCATTCAGGTCTAGCCAATGGCAGAAATAAATGGACATTTTTTGGTTTCACGCCACTCTTGTATTTGTTCTGCAAAGTTTCTACTCAATTTTGGTCTTTCCCTTAGAAATACTTAAAAGTCCTCCCTTCCCAAGAACAAAATGACAGACTAGATATTTTCTCTGATCTCCAAAACCTCTCAAAATTTCCCAAAATGGAAATAATGCTCCAAATGTAAAACAACTTCAGCCAGCTCCATGTTCTTCCACACTAAGAATCCAAAACAAGGTTAAAAAAAAAACAGGTACTGATGCTTCCTGAGCTTCAGGTTAGTCAGCGAGCCTCCCCCCCCACCTTTCATGATACAGGTAGCAAGACTGTACCAGAAGACTCAAGGATATGACACAGACTTTCATCAAAACTCACTCTGGCACCCATTTTCCTCTTCTTTCCAGTGGTGTAGAGGCCATGGTTCCAGGGTGCAGAGATTTGCTTGGACCTCAATAACCAGCTTGGCTCAAAATCTTCAGGAGCAAAAAGTCCTGGGGTCTTCATCTACTAGCTGAATGACCTTGAACAAATTATCTACCCTCTCTTTGCCTCAGTTTTCTCACCTGAAAAATCAGAATAACAAGAGTTCCTACCTTTCAGTGTTGTTTTTAAAATCATAGGAGATAACATTGTAAAGAGTTTATCATCTTGTCTGATATGTAATAGTCTCCAAATAAATGCTAGCTATTATTATTATTAAAGCTAACTTTGCATTATTATTCATTCATATCTCCCCCAGCACTGTATTAATGTTCCTGCCTTTCTACAACTCTTCCAACATTAACTACCCCTAGAAATATCATTTTATCTTTGTCACTTTGTGTGCTCTTTCTGATCTGTATGATCATTCACATATTTTATTCTTCATCTTATTGCACTTTTGTTTTATTTTTTGCACTTTTGTTGCACTTTTCTTTAACCCACTCCTTATTTAGAAAATATTAAGCATCCAGGTTTAAGTTCTTATCTTTTTTTTACTATTCATATTATTGTGATACAGTATGTAAGTAAATATTTAACATCTGTGTTTCTACATCTAGTTATAATTTCCCTGTGCCCTGAGCATGAAATGAAAATGAAATTGTGCCAAACTTTTTTCCTGTACACATTTTTTCTTGTGATTTTTCAAATAAAATAATGGGGAAAGGAGTAAAGGAAGGAGGGTTAGCAGCACCCGATCTTAATCTGCCTTATGAGGCAGTAGTTATCAAACGTATCTAGTACTGCATGAGAAATAGGCAGATAAGTGGAATGGGGTAGACATAAAAATTACAGCAGCAAATAGACATAATAAGTTTGTATTTCACAAGTGCAAAGACTTAAGATTAGGGGACAAGAATTCCTTATTTTGTTTAAAAAATTGTTGGGAAATTGGAGAGCATCATGGCATAAACTGGGCATGAACCAACATCTCACACCATTTAGCAAGATAAGGTCAAAATTCATATATGACCTAGATATTAAGAGAGATTTTACAAGAAAATTAGAACCCAGAACATGTTACTTATAAGACTAATGGATAGGTGAACAACTTATGAATAAACAAAAGATAGAGTGTTGAGGGCAAACTCCAGTTAGGCAGATAGAAACAGCCAGCTTCTTGCAGCTGGTCCCAGGCCAACTGGATGCTGACTCACCACTCTCTGTGATGTGCAGGGAACAGAGCCTCCTGAATTCTTACTCACTCTGATAGTAGTGACGAAAAGGAAACTAAGTACAAGGGAGTGTGCAGCCCATGCCATGTGAAACAGGAAAATTAGATACAGAATAGACATGATAGCCTTTGAGGTTTGCCTGACATCATCTGCCTGACATCACAGAACTAATCAAATCAGTAATAGAAAACATAGTGATTGTTACTTTCTTTGTCTCATTGCCCTATAAAAACCTTGCTCATTGTATCAATAAATGAAGTTCAGAGTTCTATGCTGAACTACCTTCCTGGCCCAGTTTATCTCATGTCTCTGATCATACTTAATGATGGTATCAAGTGGTCTCATGGCAATGGAGAGCAAAGTTACATGTAAAATGGACTTCAATTACATTAAATTATTAAGATTTCGTACAAATAAAACAAATATGTCCAAGATTAGAAGGAAATTAGAAAATTGTGGGGAGGGAAATTTATACACAATTTCTCAAATAAAGATCTCATATCTAAAATATATAAAGAAAATTTTCAAATCTATAAGAATATAATCATTCCTCAATTGATAAACAGTCAAATGTTAGGGATGGGCAATTTTACAGCAAAGAAATTAAAATAATTTATAATCATATGAAAATGCTCTAAATCATTATTGATTAGAGAAATGCAGATTAAAATAATCTTGAGATATAATTTTACATCTATCACATTGGCTAAAATGATTAAAGGAGAAAGTGACAAATATTGAAAAGGATGTGGAAAAAATGGAATATTTGTGGGTGGAATTATAAAATGATCCAATCATTTTGGAGAGCAATATGGAATTATGCCCAAAGAATAAAGGCACTAATCTGCCTATACTCTTTGACCTAACAATGTCACCATTTGGTCTATTTCCAAAGATAATTGGGGGAAAGTAAAAGAACCTACATGTTCTAAAATATTTATAGCAGCTCTCTTTTTGGTGGAAAGAACTGGGAATTGATGGGATGCCTATCAATTGGGATATAACTGAACAAATTGTAATATATGATGATGATGATTGATGATGATGATGGAATACTACTTTGCTATAAGAATTGAGGAGCTCAATGACTTTAGAAAATGTGGAAAGACTTGCAAAAGGCAATGAAGTGTGAAATGAGAAGAAGCAAGAAAACACTGTACACAGTAACAGCAATCATGTTTTAAGAATCACTGAGCAAAAAGGTTTTCATCTATCATAAATACACACACTAACTATAAGTGACAAATGAAGATGCATCCAGAGAAAGAACTGACAAGTAGAAATAGGTATAGAATAATTTTTCATATGTATCTCTATCTGTTTCTAATGTTAGCCATCTCTAGGGAGAAGGAGAGGGAAGACAAAAAGAAAAAAATGTGCTAATTTTGTTGTATATTTGAAAGGAATAGTAAGTTGTGCATAATAGATTGGAAGTTTCATAAACACTCATCTTTTTAATTGTGCTGTCATGGAAACGCTCACTTTATTCCATAAATTCAAATTCAAATTTTGAAAAAGTTACTATGGTGACAGGAAAGATCAAAACAATAATTCAGAAGAGGACAACAGTGTCAAGACACCTACATGTAAAACCTCAAGAAAAAATGTTAATTGGCATCAAGTCCAAAAAAGTACTCTTGAAAGAACTTTTTAAAAAGAGTTTAAAAAAAAAAGAGAGATAAAAGAAAATTGGGGAAAAATGAAAGTGATGCAAGAGAATTATGAAAAAAGACTCAACAGCTCCAAAAAAGAAAATTTCTTTAAAAGAATTGGTCAGAAGGAAAAGGAGGTTGAAAAGCAGCCAGAAGAGAATAATTTCTTAAAAAATTAGAATCAGGCAAGTGGAAGCAAATGACTCTGAGACTTAAGAATCAAACAAAATCAAAACAATGAAAAAATAGAAAGTGTAAAAGATCTCATTGAAAAACAATTGACTGAAAAGCATATCTAGGGGAGAAAATTTAGGAATCATTGGACTACCTGAAAGCCATGAACAAGGAAAAAAAAGGACCTGGATATCATACTTCAAGAAATTTTCAAAGAAAATTGTCCTGAGAGCCTTGAACCAGAGGTTAAAATAGATATTGAAAGAATCTACTGATCACCTTCTGAAAGAGATCTGAAAATAAAAACTCCCAGGAATATTGCCACCAAATTCCCAGATTCCCAGAGGAAGAAGAAAAGATTGCAAGCAGCCAGGTAGAAAGGTAAAAATGGAAAGAGAAAACAAGGGATTGAATAAGGTTAAAATTATTTGCATCTCTGCACAGGAAGATGATACTTGTAACTCCTAAGAACTTTGTCATTTTTTCACAGTTAAAAGGAATTTACATAGAGAGAGGAAATGACTTTGAGGAAATTATATAAAACAATTAATGTGTAAAAAAAAGAATATTACATTGGGAGCAGAAGGAAGTAAGAGGTAGAATGGGGTAAATTATCTAACCAGAAGAGACATAAAAGGTGTATTACAGTGCAGGGGAAAATGGGATAGTGTATGGAGGGCATCACTTGATCCTCACTCTCATTGGTATTGGCAGAAAGTGGGAATAACACACAATCAGTTGGGTATAGAAATCTATCTTACCCTATAGGGAAGTAGAAGGGGAAGGGACTAACTGAAGGGGGCACTGAAAGAAGGGAAGGAAAGGCAAAACAGGAAAGGAGGAGGAAAAAGGGAAGGGGGAAGAAAGGGAATTATAGATAAAAGGAAAAATACAGTGGAGGAGAATAAATGGTAATCATAAAATTAAATGCGAATGGGGTGAACGGTACCATAGAGCGAAGCAGACCGTAGAATGGATTAAAAGCCAGAATCCTACAATATGTTGTTTACAAGAAACACACAAAGCAGAAAGAACCACCCAGACAGAGTAAATATAAGGGGCTGAAACAGAATATTTCTTTCAGTTGAAGGAAACAACAACAGGGATAGCAATCATGATCTCAGACAAAGCAAAAGCTAAAAAATAGACATAATTAAAAGAGATAAGAAAAGAAGCTACATCTTACTAAAAGGTAACAGAGATAATGAAGTAATGTCAACACTAAACCTATATGCACCAAGTAGTATAGCATCCAATTTGTTAAACAGAAGTTAAGTGAGTTACAGTAGGAAACAGAAAATAAAACTATACTAGTAGGGGACCTCAACTCAGAACTAGATAAATCTAAACATGAATTTAAAAAGAAAGAACTTAAAGGTGTGAGTAGAATTTTAGAAAAGTTAGTTATGGCAGACCTTTTAAGAATCCAGAAGAGATTTGGAACTGGAGAAGCAACTTTATTGTAGGGGACCACCACTCCCACCTTACTTTTTCAGATACCCTGAGGATGAGACATATTCCAGAATGTCCAAAAGAATTGAGATCAGAAGAGCAGTTGACTACGAGAGACATCTTGCTGCTCAAATGGACATTAGGAAGGCAGTATTGTGATACAAGAAGACTTCACGTGAGTTAATGTTGTTAATTATCATTACATTACTTTGTTCTTTTAGTTTTTTAGTTGGGCTGAGGCATGTAAGTTTCCCTTCTAAATTTAGTCTATGGTTTTAGATAGTTCTACCACAGCTTGTGCTATGGCTAATCAACTTTATTATTCTTTTTCAACTTTGCCTTAGTTACTGTATTAAAACTTGTTTTGAACTTCCAGAAGTTAGTGTGTTAGTGTGCTCTACCATTTATAATGATGGTGTTAAAGAGCTTATAGGACTTGCCTATGAGACATTTGTTTCTCTCAGTGATCCAAGGGAGGAGCTGAAATGATCAATACAAATTCTATATCATTTTCTTATTAAGATTCTTTGCAAGCCAATGGTTTTGTCCCATAACTGCTTTTGTTTTGTAACTGTTTAAGTCATGATTTGTTGCCACTGAAATTGATTTAGAATTCAGCTGCCCCATAATAAGCTCATTGTAGAAATCCAACTCTGCTACTAATTACTGAACTTTTCTTCCTTCAAGGAATTTAGCTGACCTTTGGAGATTTGTGTGAACACAAAGAAGGAAAGACTAGTATCTTTATACCACCAAACTGTCATTCAGGGATATATGCTTGGTTCTCTTGCAGCTGGGCTCTCAGCAGGGAAGGAGGAGGTCATTGCCAGCCCCTGGTACCAAACTTTCAGTGAATCACTTTGTTCGCTGCACCTCATCTCTGTAACCAGTCATCTTGCGTTCAACCATCTGATGCCCCCTATGCTGTTCTGTTCTTTGTTCTGTAATCCTCAAAATCTGTTAAAAATTGCCTATTGCTCTCAATCTTTCCCATAGAGGCCACTCATTGATCCTTTTATTGACAGGCAGGATGTCCCTATTCAAAAACATATAGCTCAAAGAATTGTTTCAGTTTACCCTTTTAGTAAGTTTCATTTGTAGCATAGTGCATTCTCTATATCAGCCCTGATGAGGGATGTTTCACAAAACTTTCTCTTTTTATCTCAGATATTGCTTATCTACCTTGTAAATTACAGGTAAAACTTATATGTTCTCCATTACTTCATATGTACAAACAATTGAAAACCTTTTCTCAGCTATACGTCAACTGTCGGTTCACAAAGCTGTTCTCAAAATTCCATTCTGTGACAAACACAATCCTAATGCAGAATGGGAAAACAATACATATTTCAGCAATTAGAGCTCAGAAAGGTCTTAAAGTAAGAGAGGGAGGTTCACAGTAAAAGATCAGGATAGACGAAATATAAAATGTTTGCAAACTATTTTTCACACCTTAAAGCTCTATATTAAAGTTATATATGCTGATTACATGTATCATTAATGTTCTTTATAGTTTCTCCAGTCTATGATTTTGTGATGCTTTTCTTTGCTGAACTACTTCAATCAGCTTCTTAAATATATCTGCTTGTAGCACAAAAAGTAGAATTTTGGGTAGTGGAACATTCAGGGGAGAGTCTTAGATCTTTTCCTTTGGCAGTGGAAATAAAAGTAATGGAAAATTTGGGAATCAGAGCTGATAAGCACAAATGGGCTGATGGCTGGGTAACATGCTGCCAAGAGAGTTGATGTGGGCATCATCCATTGGTAATATTTATCAACTTGAAAGAGATAAAATGACAAAAAAGAATTGACTGAGTAGAAGGAGACATAGATGGTCACCAGCACCAGGATGGTGTAGGTGGCTCGAATCTCAGGGGATCTTCTTGCCAAAAGACTGGAACTGTGAATATGCTGGACTTGTCGATGGTGCCTTTGCAGGAAAAATACTAGGTAGCTACTTGCCATGATCATAAGTCCCAAACACAGGAAATCATGAATAGAATACACAAGGACAAATAAAGAGACTTTAGATGATGCTGGAGCAAAATCTGAACAGAATCCCATGTTCCACATCCTTGTGGTGTTACTACTTTCCATAAAGTCTGGCATATTCACAAGCATAAAGATATTTATTGATATGTGTAGGACCCAGCACAAAAGACAAAAGGGGAAAATGTACTTTGAGGCACAAATCCTGATTTCTGACCATATGGAACACGTAAAGGAATTAATGGTGATAGTCTGGAAACCACTCAGAAGGCAGGTAATGCTGACAGAAAAACCACGGGTCACTCGGTGGAGAAAAATCATAATTCTACACCCAACACGATGCAGGAAAATATTTAGCCCCAAATCAACCATTGTCTGAGGTACTCCCTTGGAAATAAGTACTACGGAGTTGGCCAAGGCTAAATGGAAAAAAATGGAATCTATAGGCTTCAGCTTGTTGCCAGTTAGGAAAGTGGATGTACAATGGCAAAGGAGGAAGAAGTTTCCCAGTAGACCAGCTCCTGTTTGCACGAGGAAGATAAAACCTAGGACTAAGCCAAGAAAAATAGTTTTCTCACTGACTGAAACAAAACTGTTCTCAGACTCAGAGAAAGGAAGGAAGAAAGAAAGAAAGAAAGAAAGAAAGAAAGAAAGAAAGAAAGAAAGAAAGAAAGAAAGAAGAAAGGAAGGAAGGAAGGAAGGAAGGAAGGAAGGAAGGAAAGAAGGAAGGAAGGAAGGGAGGAAGGGAGGAAGGAAGGAAGGAGAGAAGGAAGGAAGGAAAGAAGAAGGAAGGAAGAAAAGAGAAAGAAAGAAAGAAGAAAGAAAGAAAGGAAGGAAGGAAGAAAGAAAGGAAGGAAGGAAGGAAAGAAAGAAAGAAATATTGGAAGGAAGGAAGATTGGAAGGAAAGAAGGGATGAAAGAAGAAAGGAAGGAAGGAAAGAAAGAAGAAAAAAGGAGGGAAGGAAGGAAGGGAGGGGGAAGGGAGGAAAGAAGGGAGGAAAGGAGGAAAGAAGAAAGGAAGGAAGGAAAAAGACAGAAAGAAAGAACAAAACTCAAATGATCAAATTTTCAAAGGAGAAAGGAGAAATTTGGATAAAGTTCTAATAAAAATTATGCAATAAATAGTCCATGAAATTTCACGATTTTAATAAATTAGACTGGTTTAGAGATTCAAAATGCAAAAATTTACATGACAGGAAGTAGATGGCACGAGCTGGGTTATCACAGATCTCTTCTGGACAAATGATGTTTCTAGAGTAATGTATGAGTGGAAGCAATAACATTCACAAAGTTATTAGACTATTCAATAGAAGAAATAAAGCCACATCAACACTCTTATAAAAAAATGTAGAAATATCAAGTTGTTATGACGAACATAGTAACTGATATTTGCTTTACCAAGTGCTTTATATTAACTCAGGTGTATTAAATCACAACAGTATGTTGGGAATCAGTGGAGAAAGTCTATTTCCTTGTTGAGCATCACCTATAGATAGAGCACTATATTTTGGGTGGAAACAAATTGCTTTCCCATCCCTGATGTGTAACTTACTTTTTTTTTTTACTACTCATAGTTCATTGAACCAACCATTTTAGATTTAATTTGTTCGTTATATCCCAAAGACTAGGGGCTGTATTAATATTTTTCCTCTTCCTCTTCATCATTAAAATAAGGAGGTTGAAAAAATGATACCAAGACTGCATCCAAATATAATGATCCCATATAATTTTTGAGTAATGAAAAATGGCAATATGCAGAAAGGATTTTCCCCAATATTTTCTATTAACTATTCAAAGTAGAGTGTAAATTTCTTAAAAGCAGGCATTGGTGTGGTTCTATCTTTTTATCACTATCAACTAGATTTTAGTAAAATCACTTGTGAATTTCTGATTTACAGAGAAGGTCTGCCCCTAAAGAATATCTCTTCTCAGTTATCTAAGAATAACCCTCAGGGGTTGGAGTTTTCTAGGATTCTTATGCATCTCAATCTGCTATGGTCTCTGGAATAAACCAATCAATATAAGTCACTGATCAATCAGAAAAGGGATTTCCGGGGTGGCCAGGTGGCTCAGTGAGTAAGAGCACCTACCCCAAAATCGGGATGACCTGGGATTGAATCCGGGCTCTGATACTTAGCACCACACCCAGAAATAACTGGCCTTGTAACCTTGAGCAAGTTACTTAACCCCAATTGCTTTAAAAAAAAAAAAGAAAAGAAAAGAAAAGGGATTTCCTGAGAAGCTGTAACAGAGAGTAATAAGAAACAGATCTCTATCATACTGGCACTTTTCCAGAGAGACTACTGCCCCCAGGGACTCTGTCATGGACCCCAGTTGTATATGGGAATTCAGATGTCTCTTACAGAACTGTCTCCTGGCCATTGCTTTCTTGGGACTAAGTTCACCTAAGTTCAGTAAAGTGGAAAGCAAAAGAAACAGAAGTAATATGTGCTCCCAGAACTCGTGTCAACTCAGTGGGACAAGAGCTGCTGCCCAATTTTCAGATTCAGAAATTCCTAGCAAAGCCACATCACTGACGTCTAGAAAAGGATATCCATGTTGTATGTAAACTGTTTTGATTCACCAACTTTTGAGTCACTGGTGTGGCTGATTCCCTTCCCAATTGGGAGACTTTTACCACTAGCCCAGCACTCTCAGCTACACAATGTCTAGAAATAAACTCCCCAGACTTCTATTTTTTTTGAAGGAGTTCGGGCAAGAAATTTCAGTATATTCTATAAGGCACCAGAAAAGGCAGATGTGGCCATTCTCTAAGAATGGGAATGGTTTCAATGACTAATCTTGTCAATTTAACACCCGAAATTATCATTAAATAGGAAAATAGGATGGCTCAGAGAACTTCGGCCATTCTACCTACAATATGCCTGATTTGTTCAATGATCTTCCTATTTATATCACAAAGTAGAATTATAAATTTCTCAATTTTGGAAGGGGGTTTGTCTTACCTATGAAATATCATGGGTTTTTGAAAGAGAAAGCAGCAGATTTAGTTTTACAAAGTTATGTTTATAAAGATACTCATACTTACACAAATATTGATATAGTTGAACTATCAAGTTAATAAATAGAGGAAGCAAGACAGAGGAAGAAAAGAAAGCAAAAAAGAGATCTTGGAGTATTTGTACATATGTGATTGTATGTTTGAGTGTATGCCTGTCTCTGTATGTATTCCTCTATCTTGGTTTTTTACACTTCTGGAAAGAAGAACTGATGAATAAAAAAATACACTAAGATATTTCAGTTTACGCGAAATAGTCGAAACACCCTTAGAATTATAATTTGAAAATTCATATGGAACAGAAAATAATTGAGTCACTAAGAGAGTAATTGTAATCTACATTGTCATAAGTTTCTAGTAAATGGGAACAAGGCTCTTTCTATCTCCCTCTTTCTCTGTTTTTCTCTTTCTCTGTCTGTCTCTCTGTATTTGTCTCTCCCCAACCCCAATTAATACTAGAGATATAATTACAGGCTTCAAAATCTTTAAACCTTTTATCAGAAGAGCTCTCATTCTTTTCCCCCTTACTCTTGGACAATCAGAGTACTGATAAAAGGAAGTCTGTCAAAATTACTTATCCACAATACAAATAGATATTGGAGACAGAATACACTCTATGCCAAATAAAAACAAAGAAACAAAAAAGATACACAGCTTTGATCTCTTTCTCTCTCCCATAGGTTTATGGCAGAGAATATGTTATTAATGTCCTAAATTTCCATGATCAGTAGGACTATGGGAATTTCCAAAACTTGTCAAAACAAAGGAATAAAAGTGAACAAAGAAACAACTGCTTCAAAGAAAGGGTCTCTCCAACTGAATAATCCATCTCCTTGACAGATAATCTTCATTTTAAAAATCCTGTAAATAGATTAATTTATCAAATTCAAGTGACTCTACATCTTTTAATTGCTAAATGAAACCATTCATGGTATTCCTAAATCAAATAACAGACACAAGGTTAAGATGTCTACAGGTAATCTTGACTGACCATTCCAGACTGGCCATAAAATGCTCCACAATAAATTCTTTGTATTCTCGGGGTTGGGGTTACTCTGTTTATTGCTGATGGTCTAGTTTATCCTCAGAGTTTCTGGTTGAAAAGGTCACCTTAACATTGGTTTAGTCCATATTTGATGTAGCCTAGAGCCACCAGTAGAGGAAAACTTTGAAAAGTAAATAGAAAGTTAAAAAAAACCCTCAGGTTATTCTCAGGTTTACTCCCAGGAACCTGGAAAACATTTTTCTAGTAAATAATCACTTTCATACTCACCCACTCACTTCAGGCAGATTTCTATAATTTTAACTAATCGTTTTTTAATATAATTTTGGTATAATTTTTTTTGAAGTAGTATCATGCAAACACAGAGATAAAGGGAAAATGATACTTATCCAGAGGATGGAAAGCTTTGAACTGAAGCAGGGAAATGTGGCAGGGACAAGAAATCTTACCTAGGTGGTTCACCTCCATTGTACTGGTTCCATTTTTCATCCCCATGCAGACTCAAAGGAGTTGAAGTCATCTCATTTCTAAATTTTTATTAAAATTTTAACTTTGGATTCAGGAAAATACAAGGGGAATTTTCAGTCACCAACTTGATCTCTATAATGGAATTTAATAACTTCAGAGACTATCTGAAAAGGAAACAAGTTTATTTGAAGCTACCTTAGGGTGCCACCCACTGTAGAGTGACCCTCCCATTCAAAATTTGTCTTTCTGGAAAAGATGCACAGCCAATGTAAAATATTATACAGAGGTTTTGGTCTAATACTAATAGTTTTCAAAGCCCATATACTATTGGAGGAAAGGGATGATATTAGCCTGCCATTATTTCACATTTAGAAAGTAAAAGAAATATAACTAGGGAGTAGTACAGGATTTGTTCAAGTATAGAAAAGGGAATGGGAAGTTTAGAAAGATTTATACCTGCTAAATTTGCAGTCTGTTCAAGGATAGCAAAGTACAAAGAAATTAATTACGTTGTTTTTATTTTCTTCTTCTGAGGGATGGGCTAGACTACTTCTCAGGTCACTTGCCACTGTATAGCTACCAATCCAGAAGAATCACAAATACAATTCATGAGCCATTCCTGCCAGAAATTATAATTTTTGGATCTGTGACATAAAAGGGCATTTATAGGATGAAAGTGGGGTTAGGGATTCAAACTGCACCTGGCAGAATGTGTACAAGGGTCAATGAGGGCACTAGAAAAAGAAGCCTTATCAGGGGAACCCTGCAGAAGCTGAGATGGGATCCTATGGGCACTTGGACTAGGAGAAAAATCCTCCACAAAGACATTATCTCACTAGGATTCTGAGGGCAAATGTCAGAGCCTTCTTTGGAGTTCCTTCACTATGGCCAGCACAGACGGGAACTGGATTCCACTCTGCCTCCCTTTTTATCTGTAGGAACAGAGGTGATGCTCTGCATCTAAGTCCCTACCTTGAAGAATCCAATGTAGGAAGACACTCACCAGGCTGGTCTCTGCTGCTGAAGCATAGAATGTGTCTTGACCCCTCAGAGGATAGATATCAAAGGGCCAAGCAGAAGTCACTTATAGACCGAAGACTCTGTCTGCCCCCAGAGATGGGGTTATTTTGTCAGCTGCAAGACAAAGAACACTGAATTCACATAAGCCTAGAAGTGTCACTGAAGGCTTGAATTTTGTCCCAGGTGCAAATCATTATCAAATGTTTTGATGAGTAATGGTAATACACCTCATCAAGAATTACTTGCTAATTATGAGTATGATTAATTTTTTTAGTACAGCTGGGAGCAGTTTTAAAGAAAACACTTTTGCAGGAGCCCAAGGAGAGAGGGATTGTGAGAATTTGCCAAGATCACTGACGGATGGAGATAGAGGGAACACTGAAACTCAGATGAAGGCTTGCTGAGGGGCTTTCTTAGACCCGCCTGGAAACTCAAGCCATTCTTCAACTTTGTCTGCTGAGAAACTTCCCTCCCATTCGCTTCAGTCTTTCTCCTGCCATTTAGGTTACTGGCTATGACTTCCTGCATAGGGCCTTGGTATAAAACTACAAAATTAAAGTGGCTTACATCTAAGAGAATGGCTTTAAAAATGAAATAAGGATGGAATGAAGAATTATTATGAATTAAAAATTATGAAATGGATAAATTCAAGTGAAATTGGAAGGATTTTCATGAATTGATTCAGAGTGAAATGAGCAGAACAAGAGGGAGAAAGCATGTACCACAACATAAAGAAAAGCAACTTTGAAAGGCTTTAGAACTCTGAATAATATAGTTAAAGCTTAAAGCCCAAAGACTCAAGATGACCCCCAATGCCCACCTCCCAAGAGATGATGAACTTTAAATGCAAAAGAGACACATTTTTCGACATTGGCAATGGTTGCATTTGTTTTGGTGTATTGTTGATATTTGTTATGAATACGTTGTTTTTATTGTTCAAAAAATGGGAAAAATGGGAACAGCTGATAATAATAGAATGAAACAAATGACTAACTAACCAACAAAATAAAAATAAAAGGTTTTTTGGGGCAGTTTGAGGTGGAAAATTTTCATATTTAATTTGCTTGGGTATTGGTTGGTGCATTAGTGGTTGTCCATGTACCCACAGAGGAACAAAATGAAATCACCGTAGATGTATCCAACTATGGGTGCTCAGAATAGGAGCTCAAAAGGATCTAACACAGCTTGAGCACTAATAATATGAACATTAGGAATGGAGATTACTCTATATTTGCTGCTGATGGTTCTGAATGTGCCAGATTACCTTGGTGCCTATGATTTCCAACCAAGCTTTAGGTACACCATGGCACCTGGCTATGTTCAACATAGCACAACTGGGGTGGAGCCAAGATGGTGGAATAGAAGCACAAACTTGAAGTGGGCTCTGGCTCCAATCACTTCCAAAACATGTAAAAAAATACTCTAAACAAATTTTAGAGCTACAGAACCCACAAAGTGACAGAGAGAAACAAATCTCCTGCAGAAGGCAGCCCAGTAGGCCAACAGGAAGGGGCTGTCACAGTGCTCTGGAGGCTGAGGGCAGTCCTGGTGATCCATGTGGTTCTGGCCTCAGGGCGACCCCAAACAGTGTTGGCCAGAGCTTCAGGAGAGTGAATCACCAGCAGCTGTGGCACTTTCCAGATTTCTCAACCCATAAAAGCCAAAGAGAAAAAAAGGTCAGTGGAAACCTCTGCTAGAACCCGGTGACCTAAGAGCATGGTCTGGTCCCTGCTCCTGAGGCAAGAGGTGGCAGAGGTTCAGGGGCTGCAGCCAATGCTGAGTGGCTGCTTCCAGAGCTTCTGGCCTGTAGATTGTAGGGGGACCAAGCAACCATTCAAAGGGTAATCACTCTTTCTTTTACCTGCTTGGTTCTGGGTTACTGTCTTGGGCAGTGGTCCTGGGGTGAAAAACTCCAGTGTGCCAGTGTGGTGTCTGTAGGGGGGACACCCTCCTTAGACCTCTGACAACATCTGCAGAAAAATTCCACTGATATGGTAAGAAGCTCTCTCCATTCTGTAAACAGAGTTCTACTGAGGCAAAGAGCTCAAAAGTCAAGTCATTAGCTGGCAATATGAGCAAGCAGAGGAAGCACTATCAGTCCATAGAAACCTTTTTTGGAGACAAAAAGGATCAAAACATGGAATGGGAGAAAGACAACAAAATCAGAACTCCTGCATCAAAAGCCTGCAAGAAAAATATAAGCTGGTCACAGTTCATGGAGTAGCTCAAGAAGGATTTGAAAAATCAAGTAAGAGAAGCAGAGGAAAAAATGGGAAGAGAAATTAAAATGCTGCAAGGAAATAATGAAAAGTGAGTCAGTGTGCTAAAGGAGACCCCTCAAAAATACTGAAGAAAATAACACCTTAAAAAATAGACTAACTCAAATGGCAAAAGAGGCCCAAAAAGCCAATGAGGAGGAGAATGCCTTAAAAAGCCGAATTTTCCAGAAGAAAAAGGGATTTCAAAACCTCACTGAAGAGAATAATTCCTTTAGAATTATATTGGAGCAAATGGAAGCTAATGGCTTTATGATAAATCAAGATAGTATGAAACAGATGCAAACAAATGAAAAAATGGAAGGAAATGTGACCTATGTCATTGGAAAAAAAAAAAAAAACCACTGACCTGGAAAATAGATACAGGAGAGAAAATTAAAAAATTGTTGTACTACCTGAAAGCCATGAAAAAAAAAAGCCTGGACATCATCTTTCAAGAAACTATCAAGCAAGATTGCCCTGATATTCTAGAACCAGAGGGAAAAATAGAAATTGAAAGTATTCACTGATCGCCTCTTGAAAAAGATCCCCAAAAGAAAACTCTTAGGAATGTTATAGCCAAATTCCAGAATTCCCAGGTCAAGGAGAAAACATTACAAGTAGTCAGGAAGAAATCATTCGAGTATTGTGGAAACACAATCAAGATAACACAAGATCTAGTAGCTTCTATATTAAGGGACTGAAGGTTTTGGGATATGATAATCTGGAGATCAAAGGAGCTAGAATTAAAACTAAGAATCCCTTATCCAGCAAAACTGAGAATGTTTCAGGGGAAAATATGGTCATTCAATGAAATAGAGGACTTCAAAGTATTTTTGATGAAAAAACCAGAGCTGAACAGAAAATTTGACTTTCAAATACAAGAAGCAAGAGAAGCATGAGAAGGTAAACAGGGAAAAGAAATCATAAGGAACTTATCAAAGTTGAACTATTTACATTTCTGTATGGAAAAACAGTAATTGTAACTTATGATACTTATCTCAGTATGAGGATAGTGAAGGGAATATATATGAATATGTATGTGTATGTATACATACATTTATATGTTTATATAGGAGGGTGTATGTGTTTATAAATACATATGTGAGTATATATGTGTACATGTACACATAGAGAGGGAAAAAGATCAGTTGAATAGGAAGGGATGATATCTAAAAAATAAAATTTAGAGTTCAGAGAGAAATATAATGAGAGGAGATAGGGAGAGATAGAATAGGGTAAATTATCTCATATAAGAGGCAAGAGACAATTTTTAGAATGGAGGGGAAGGACAGGAAGGCAAACGGGAATAGGTCAGCTTTACTGTCATTGAATTTGGCTTAAGGAGGGAATAATATACATACTCAATTGGGTATCTTACCCTACAGGAAAATAGGGGGAGAAGAGGATAAGAGTGGGGATAATAGAAGGGAGGGCAGTTTCGGGGGGGGGGGTGGATAGTTAGAAGCACACACTTTTGAAAAAGGACAGGGTCAATGGAGAAAATAGATGGGGGATAGGATGAAGAAAAATATAGTCTTTCAAAGCAATCTACTATGGAAATGTTTTGAGTAACTACACATCTACAATCTATATTGAATTGCTTATCTTCCCAGTAGGAGTGGGTGACAAGGGAAGAAGGTAAAGAATCTGGAAATCAAAGTTTTTAAAACAAATGTTAAAAAATGTTTTTTACATGCAACTGGGGAATAAGATATACAAGCACTTGGTATAGAAATCCATCTTGCCCTACTAGAAAGTCAGAGGGGGGAAATGGGGAGGATGTAATAGATAGCAGATTGGGGCAAGGGGTATTCAGTAAGATCACTATTTTGGTGTGGAGGATAGGGGGAAGACAGGGAGAAAAGTTATAACTCAAAATCTTGTTGAAATGAATATTGAAAATGAAAAATAATACAAAAGGAAAAAGAAAAAAATATTGCACAACTATTTTTCTACCAAATTTAATTGACTCTTTTCAAATGATGGATACTGTGCCTGATTCTAGGTCCTCTTGAAATAAAGTTTGTCAGTGAATTCATAAACATTGTTAAGACTTTCACAGTTGTTTCTTTTTTATGAATAAGTTATTTTCACCTCTATAAATACCCAAATTATCTATAAAGAATGTATGAAAAATGATACTATCTGCATCCAGAGAAACAACTGATAAATAAAAGTATAGAATAATTTTACATATCTGGTGGTAGCCATTCCTAGGGAAGAAGGAGGGAAAAAAAGAAAACTACATAATAATTTTGCTATAAATTTGAAAGGAAGAGCAAGCTGTTCATGGTAGATCTACAGTTTCATATACAATCATTTTTTACTGTGCTATTTCATGTAAATGCCTGTTTTATTCTATAAATTTAAAATAAAATTTAATAATGATCCTTTAAAAGTATTTGTCATTGTATAAATATTCTGGTTCTCACTTCCCTCTATTTAGTTCATTTTGTCTAGCACTTTCTGAACTAGTTTTATGCCCCTTTTTTCAGTGTAATAATATCCCATTATATTCTTAAATCACAATTTATTGAACCTTAGATTCCATTCTTTTTCCTCTCCTCTCCTTTCTCCTCTCTTCACCTGCCCTCCCTTCTCCTCTCCTCTTTTCTAGTCTCCTCTCATCTCTTATCCTCCCCTCTTCTCCTCTACTTTAGTTTCTTTGTCTTGCTTTGCATTTTCTTCCATATATTTCTCTTTACTTCTCTCATCAAGAAGTGTTTTTTTTACTTATAATTATTCCCCTCCTCTTAAGTGACCCCTACCCATTCTTGCTTTTTCCTCTTGAGACATGTATTTCTACATAAAGCTGTTTATGTTTTTGTTCAACACAGAAAATAGTAAGGTTCCGCTATTCTCATCTCTCTTTTCTTTCCTCTAACATTGGATATTCCTTTTCTTATTAACCCTGATTACAGGAAAGAGCAAATTCCACAACTTTCTTCCTTTTTTCACTAGCGTATTCCCCACTTTGTCATCCTTTTCCTTGTTCCTTTTAAAACACTCAGTAGTTAATCAATTATCCCAATTCCTCTGTTTGTTAATTATGTCTATGTCTCTCTATACCCTTTGAAGATATTAAGGTTCTGAGAATTTTATTTTTCCCCTATTAAATTACTAGAACTACATCATTCAGATTCTGCCTTTGAAACAAATCAGTTCACATTTCTGTATTCACTCCACTTTTATATTTGTTTTTCAAAGTTTCTGCTTTTCATGAGAAAAGTCCTTCATTACACTTCCAGGTAACATGAATAATATGGCATGCTAGATATTTTGTCTGATCCCCATGACCACTCAAACCTCTCCAAAATAGAAATTATTCTCCAGAGATAAAGCATCTTCAGCTGGTTCCATAGCCTAGGACACCAAAAATCCAAAAGAAGATTAAAAATCACAGATATTGGTCAAGATGGCCGAGTAGAAACAGGGCTTCTGGTGGGCTCCAGCTCCCACCACCTCCAGTTCATGTAAAAGGTGACACTGAACAAACTTTGGAGCTACAGAACCCACAAAATGAAAGAGAGAAGCTAACCTCCCACTGAAAATATCTGGCAGGCTGGCAGGCAGCACCTAGCGCAGCACTCCAGGAACAGACCCCAGCCCAGAAAGAATCCAAGGTTTTAGCCTCAGGGTGGGCCTAACCAGCCACCCGCTAGAGGGACTTCAGATCACCAGCAGCTGTGGCACTTTCCAGAATTATCAACACATAGATGCTAAGGACAAAGTGAGAGGTCAGTGCAGAATGGACTTTGGGATCCATTAGTTGGGAGTGTGGTCAGCCTTTATCCACTGGAGGGAGAAGCTGCTTAGGTGCTGCAGCCTGCAGACACCACCATGTAGCAGCTTCAACTCCTAGCCTTCAGACTGTAGGGGGAGCAAGCCACCAGTCTTAGGGGTAATCACTCTTGCTTTAACCTGCTTGGATATGGATTGCTGTCTAGGGTGGAGGTCCTGGGGAGTGTGACCAGCTTGCCAGAGCATGTGGAAGCTTCACAGAGGGTACCCAACTAATACCTTCAGCCACTGAGAAAACCCCAGCATTTGGTCCGAAGCTCCCCTGTATGGTGACAGAGTCCTACTGTGGCAAAAATCCAAAAAGTCAAGTAATTGAGTAGCAACATGAGTAGGCAAAGGAAGCAAACCAAGCAGAGCAATCCAACTTTACACTCCTATTTTGGGGACAAAAAGGATAAAAGCATGGAACAGGAAAAAGACAGTAAAGTCAGGACTCCTGCACCAAAAGCTTCCAAGAAAAATATGAGCTGGTTACAGGCCATAGAGGAGCTTAAAAAGGATTTTGAAAATCAAATAAGAGAAGTGGGGGGGGGATTGGGAAGAGAAATGAGAATGATGCAAGACAATTATGAAATGACAATCAACAACCTGACTGAAGAAAATAGCACCTTAAAAAATAGACTAACTCAGATGGCAAAAGAGGCTCAAAAATGCAATGAGGAGAAAAATGCCTTAAAAAGTCAAATTTGCCAGATGGAAAAAGAATCTCAAAAGCTCACTGAAGAGAATCCTTCCTTCAGAATTAGAATGGAGCAAATGGAAGCAAGTGACTTTATGAGAAATGAAGATACTATTAAACAGATCTAAATAAATAAAAAAAAATAGAAGGCAATGTGAAATATCTCATTGGGAAAGCCACTGACTTGGAAAATAGGAGAGATAATTTAAAAATTATTGGACTACCTGAAAGCCATGATCAACAAAAGAACCTAGAAATTATCCTTCAACGAATTCTCAAAGAAAATTACCCTGATGTTTTAGAACAAGAGGGAAAAATAGAGATTGAAAGAATCTACCAATCATATCCTGAAAAAGATCCCAAAAAGAAAACTTCTAGGAATATTATAACCAGGTTCCAGAATTCCCAGATCAAGGAGAAAATATTGCTAGCAGCCAGGAAGAAACAATTTTAATATTGTGGAAACACAATCAGGATAACACAGGATATGGCAGCTTCTACACCGAGGGATCAAAGGGCTTGGAATATGATATTCTGGAGGTCAAAGGAGCTGGGATTAAAACCAAGAGTCACCTACCCAGCAAAACTGAGTATCATGTTTCAGGGAAAATATGGTCATTCAGTGGAATAGAGGAACTTATCCAAGTTGAGCTATTAACATTCCTACATGGAAAAACAATAATTCTAACTGATGAAACTTTTCTCAGTATGAAAATAGTTGAAAGGAAGAGAAATATATATGTCTATATATGAGGGTATATGGGCATATGAACACATGTGAATGTGTGTATATATGTTTACAGGTATACATAGATAGAGGGCACAGGACCAATTTAACAGGAAGGGATGATACTTAAAAGGTGTAATTAAGAGGTGAGAGAGGAGATGGGGAGAGACAGAATGGGGTAAACTATCTCATATAGAAGAGGCAAGGGAAAATGGTTACAATGGAGGGGAAGAACAGGAAGGCAAAAGGGAATGGGTCAACCTTTTTCTCAATGAATTTGGGTTGGGGAGGGAATGAAATGCACACTAAATAGGGTATCTCACCCTACAGGAGAGTAGGGGGGAAGGGGATGAGAGGGGGGATGATGGAAGGGAGGGCAGGCTGGGGGGGGAGGGAAGTTGGCAGCACCCACTTTTGAAAAGGGATAGGATCAAAGTAGAGAACAGAACAAATGGGAGGTGGGATAGGAGGGAGGGAAATATAGTCAGCCTTTTACAATATATCTATTATGTTATTGTTTTGCATTAGCTACATGTGTACAACCTACACTGAACTGCTTATCTTCCCAGTAAGGTTGGGTGACAAGGGAGGAAAGTAATGAATCTGGAATTCAAAGTTTTAAAATCAAGTGTTTAAAAAAAAAATATATATATATATATATACTATTATTAATACTATTTTACATGTAATTGGGAAATAAGATATACAGGCACTGGGGCATAGAGATCCACCATGCCCTACTGGAAAAGTTGAAAGGGGTATGGGAGAAAATATGGGAGAGAGCAGATTGGAGAAGGGAATATCCTGTGGGACTGCTATTTTGGGGCGGTGGGTAAGGGAAAAATGGGGAGAAAATTTGTAACTCAAAATCTGGCAGAAATGAATGATGTAAATCAGAAGTTAATAAAGCATTTGAAAAATGGGAAAGAAAGAATTGCAGTGATTCCAATTTTGTGGCTTTATACTTTTTCAAAATCACAGGGCCTGATACCCCTATATTGACTCCCCCCAAATGATCAATAACAAGAAATGGCCTTTATATTTCATTAGGAACATACCTGAATAAGGATATAACTTCCTTCAGTCTCTTGTAAAGTTTTCATTTCTGGAAGACATTGTAATTCAGTCAAAAAAGTAATGAAGGGGTGGCCAGGTGGCTCAGTGAGTAAGAGCACTGGTTCCAGTGTCGGGATGACCTGGATCAAATCTGGGCTCAGATACTCAGCACCACACCCAGAAATAACTGGCCATGTAACCTTGAGCAAGTTACTTAACCCTGATTGCTTAAAAAAAAAGTAATGAAGTTGGGGGTCTTTTGCAGCAGTAATTTTTAATGTAATGTCTCCTTCCATGTGTGCATTGTGTTAAACTGTTTTGTCATGTGATTTCTCTGACCACATTAATCTGTCTAGATATTGTTTGCAGGGAAGCAAGAACAAATATCTCTAGAATCACCTTCCTCCACTCTTCTCTAAGGAGACTTTGATTCTTTTCCTAAAGGGAAGCATGAGGTTGAGATCAGAGGTTGGCTAATCTGCAAATTCAGAGGGAGTATTGGGCTACAATTAGATCTGTCTTCTCCTTTAAAGATTATTAATCTAGGGGGAGTAATTTTTAGTTGTTCTTCTGATTGTTATCTCTTAAACAGAAAAGACTGTCCCAAGTCATTATTCAGGACTGACCTCCTTTCCCACCAGATGCCAATTCCACAATGTGTATGCATAAGAAGCATCACATCTATTTATCCAAATCAAAGTTAAAACAGAAATCAGAGAAACTATACATAGGAGATTATATATCGAACCATCCAGAGTGAATGGTCTGTCTTATTGGGAAGAAGATAACTCAGTCAAAAGAAGGCAGGTTTCTTAGATCTTTCCCAAACAGAATAGGGATATGATTCATGTGTCAGCTTTTCTGCATGTTGGTTTCCTCCATGTCACTTCCTTCTTTCAAGTGTCTGAAAAAAGTCAGAAAAACATGACTTTTTCTCTAAGTTAGAAGGCAAAAAACCCAGGACCTTTCAACTCCTCACTTCACCCAGCCATGGTGTATTGAGTAAGCAATCTCCACCAATGAGGAGAATCTTGCTAAAATTCCCCTTGAAACCATAGATTGCATAGGAAAGCTGTGTGAAGACTCAACAATCCACTACATAAAATGAGGTCTATAATTTATTTACAATTTTTTTACACATAACTATTTGTTTACTGATCCAGTACATGATGGAGACATCACTAAGAAAAACCAAAAAAAAAATATGTACAGAAAAACATTCTGATACAATTTCATAATTATTTCAAGCTAAGGCAGAAAGAAATAATGAATAGAGCCAAAAAAGAGAGATATATTAAATATACTTTAAATGCAAGAATTTGAATTACAAAATTTCTCCCCATTTTTCCCCTCCCTACCACCCCAAAATAGTGATCCCACTGGATATTCCCCCCTCCAATCTGCTGTCTCCCATATCTTCTCCCATACCCCCTCCAACTTTCCAGTAGGGCATGGTGAATCTCTATGCCCCAGTGCCTATATATCTTATTTCCCATTTACATGTAAAATAACATTTATCCTAGTATAATATATATATATATATATATATATGTATATATACATATATTTTTAAACATTTGATTTTAAAACTTTGAATTCCAGATTAATTCCTTTCCTCCCTTGTCACCTACCCTTACTGGGAAGATAAGCAATTTAATACAGGTTGTACATGTGTAGCTATGGAAAACATTTCCATAGTATATATATTATAAAAGACTGACTATATTTCCCTCCCTCCTATCACAACTCCTACTTGTGCTGTTCTCTGCTTTGATCCTGTCCCTTTTCAAAAATGGGAGCTTCCAACTTCCCTCTCTCCCAGCCTACCCTCCCTTCCATCATCCCCCCTCTCATCCCCTTCCCCTCTACTCTCCTGTAGGGTTAGATATAGTATTTACTGTGTATGTCATTCCCTCCTTAAGCCAAATTCAATGAGAATAAGGTTGAACCATTTCCTTTTTACTTCCTGCTCTTCCCCTCCTTTGTAACCATTCTCCCTTACCTCTTTTGTATGAGATAGTTTACTCTAATCTGTCTCTACCTATCTCCTCTCATTGTTTTCCTCTCTCACCTCTTAATTTCACATTTTACATATCATCCCTTCCCATTAAACTGGTCCTGTGACCTCTATCTATGTATACCTATACACATATATACACACATCCACATATGTATTCATACACCCATATTCCCTCCTATATAGACATATGTGTGTATATATGTATACATATATAATCTTTGTGTGTGTATACACACATTTCTATTCCCTTTAATTATTCTCATACTGAGAAAAGTTCCATAAGTTACAATGATCATTTTTCCATGTAGAAATGTAAATAGTTCTACTTTGATATGTTTCTTATGTTTTCTTTTTCCTGTTTACCTTCTCATGCTTCTCTTGCTTCTTGTATCTGAATGTCAAATTTTCTGTTCAATTCTGGTTTTTTCATCAAGAATGCTTGAAATTCCTCTATTCCACTGAATGACCATATTTTCCCCTGAAACATGATACTCAGTTTTGCTGGGTAGGTGATTCTTGGTTTTAATCCCAGCTCCTTTGACCTCTGGAATATCATATTCCAAGCCCATCGATCCCTCACTGTAGAAGCTGCCAGATCCTGGGTTATACTGATTGTGTTTCCACAATATTCAAATTGTTTCTTCCTGGCTGCTTGTAATATTCTCTCCTTAATCTGGGAATTCTGGAAACTGGCTATAATATTCCTAGGAGTTTTCTTTTTAGGATCTTTTTCAGGAGGTGATAGGTGGATTCTTTCAACCTCTATTTTGCCCTCTTGTTCTAAAACATTAGGGCAGTTTTCTTTCAGAACTTCCTGGAGGATGATTTATAGGTTCTTTCTTTGATCATGGCTTTTAGGTAGTCCAATAATTTTAAAATTCTCTCTCCTGGATCTATTTTCCAGGTCAGTGGTTTTTCCCATGAGATATTTCACATTGCCTTCCATTCTTTCATTTGTTTGGATCTGTTTAACAGCATCTTGATTTCTCATAAAGTCATTAGCTTCCATTTGCTCCAATCTAATTCTGAAGCAATGATTCTCCTCATTGAGCTTTTGGGATCCTTTTTTCATCTGGCAAATTTGGCTTTTTAAGGCATTCTTCTCCTCATTGCGTTTTTGAGCCTCTTTTGCCAATTGAGTTAGTCTATTTTTTAAAGTGTTATTTTCCTCAGTCAGGCTGTTGACTCTCATTTCATAATTTTCTTGCATCGTTCTCATTTCTCTTCCCAATTTTTCCTCCATTTCTCTTATCTGCTTCTTAAGGTCCTCTATGGCCTGTAACCAGCTCATATTTTCCTTTGAAGCTTTTGGTGCAGGAGTTCTGACTTCACTGTCTTCCTCCTGTTCCATGCTTTGCTCCTGTTTGTCTCCAAAATAGAGGAGTGTAATGGAATCTTCTGTCTGCTTTGTTTCCTTTGCCTGGTCATGTTGCCCCTCAGTCACTTGACCCCTGGGCTTTTTGCCATGCCACCATAGGGGGAGCTTTCATCCCAAATGCTGGGGTTTTCTCAGCTGCTGGAGGTATTAGTTGGGTGCTCTGTCTGAGGTTTCCACACACTCTGGCAAGCTGGACACATGCCCCAGGACCTCCACCCTACACTGCAATCCAGATCCAAGAAGGCCAAAACAAGAGTGACCACCCCCCAGACTGGTGCTTGGTCCCCCTACACTCTGCAGGCCAGGAGCTGAAGCCGCCACGTGGCACTGGCTGGCTGTGCTGGTGTGGCTTCTCACCCTGGGGGCCAAAGCCATGCACTCCCACTTACTGGGTCCCAAAGTTCAGACTGCACTGACCTCTCACTTTGTCCTTCACATCTATGTGTTGATAAATCTGGAAATGGCCACAGCTGCTACTGATCTGGAGTCCCTAGGGCTGGTGGCTGGTCAGGCCTGCCCTGGGGCTAAAGCCTGGGCATTGGGCTGGACTCGGCTCCCAGAGCGCTGTGCTGGTCGCTTGCTGCTGGCCTGCTGGGCTGTCCTGAGCAGGAGGTTAACTTCTCTGTGTCATTTTGCGGGTTCTGCAGCTCCAAAGTTTGTTCAGAGTTCCCTTTTTACATTGATTGGGGAAGGTGGAAGCCAGAGCCGCTTGGAGGTTCTGCTTCTACTCTGCCATCTTGACTCTGCCTCCCACTGCAATTCTTAAGAATATTATTCATGCAATAATTCATATTCAGAGACTGTTTGGGAGGCTGGAAACTTGAATGAAAAAGAGAATGGAAGCAAAGCTTGGGATGCCCCAAGGACAACCCCAAAGTGACAGCCAGGCCAAGGTTACTAATCGGACTCCCATAGTAAGGTGTAACGACCATATCTCTGCTCTCTGGGAGCCAAGAAAAGTTTCTCTCCCCTTAGTGTTTAGTTGGTGACTGGGCCATTGTCATTCTTCATTAGTAACTGCAAATCGGGAATTCTTCATCAGTAGGAATCCTTGTAGACATTTTCATCTGGGGAAATAGTTCATTCTTTTAGACACATCCCTCTCTCCCTTAGCAGACTGATGTCACTGGTCCCCCATGACATAATAATCAGAGCCCTGGAGGCAGATGGGCTCTAACAATCCAGTCCTTATAACTAGGACCGTCCTGTGACATCACCCTCGCACACAGACACACAAGTACAAAAAGACGTTCTCTTTTGTGCAAGCCTTTCCTCCATCTCAGAAGGAGAGAACAATCACATGAGTAAGTACTATCAATTTTATATCTAGGAACTTAGAAACAGAAAAGTTCTTCCAGGAGACAAATAGAGACTTAAAGTATTAAGTCCTATCTGCCTAGGATCAGGAAAGGGATCTGTGTTTTCTTAGTGCAATCCTGTTTTGAGATTCTCTCCTAGTCCTTAACCTTCTCACCCTTCACAGATGACTTTTCAACATCTCTTAACTGTTGTCCCTGCTTGAGAACTCCCTAGATATTTATTCAACACCTGTTGTCAAAGGCATTTTCCCAAACCCCACTCTCCTGACATCACTTCCCTGGTCTTTTTGACTTTTAAAGTCTCTGTTCCAAGGTTCTCTGGCTTCTGACTTTTTCTTTCCTGAAAGACTGAAGATTTTGTCTTTCTCTGACCCTCTATTTCCTCACCTTCACCTCCCTTCCCTTCCCTGCCCTTCCTCTTTTCTTTATTGCCTCATTCTCACATTCCTGCTCTGAGGAACCTCTGAATTCTTTGTCACTCGCCTGTTGATGCTCTCCTTTATCATAACATATTTGCATTATAACACTGCATATTTATTAAAGGTCTACTGGGTAGGAGGCACTATGCTCATCCCTGGAGATACAAAAATGGAAAAGACAGCCCCTATTTTCAAGGACCTCACAGTCTAATGGGGGACACTACACGAAAGTCACAATATACAAGGCAGATACATACAGACAACATTTCATAACATTGAAACACTCATTTCCCTTCACCCTATATCAGTTTTTCTCATAAGACAGAATAGTATTACTCTCCATTTCTTTTCTGTTGGAAAATAGGTGCCAACGAGAAGAAAGGAAGGTAGCTCCTAGTACCCATGGGCTGGGACTTCACAAGCACTGCTATGTCCTTGTTGTTGTTTTTCCCTAACACTTCATGGATAATCATTCACCTGACATTGTCAGTTGCTCTATGGCTGTATATCACTCCATGGAGGACAGGCATCTGCTTCCTTCTCAGAACACCTGCCTCCATTCTCCTCAGCAAGAACCTCAGTTTTTTTTTTTAACTCTATGTACAGATGGTTTTTATCTCCCATCTTTTCCATGTAACATAATTTCTTTATTACAACTTCCTGGCAAGGGTCAAAAATTCCCCTCTTTCATCTCAAATCTCCATTTTTTATAATGAAACATCATTTGTGTTCCATTTATGAACACATTGCTCTCCTTTATCCATAACCACTTTGACTGTGAAGAACGAAGTCCTGTGTCTCTTCACCTTTAGCTTTAGGAGTGAGATGAGCCTCCTTCACTCAATAGTGATAGTAATTTCTAGACTGGTCAAAAGGCATAAATTGAACACTCAGTATGAGACAATGTAAAACTGCATTTAAATTGCTTCCTGATTCTGGGGGAGATTTTTAATCTGTCTTTTATAAACTATGTGCAAATCATTTCACTTTAGCTCTAAATACTCACCTAAAATGTTTATTGTCAATCATCGTCTCTTAATCCTTTTTCATCCTTCCTTAATGTCCTTTCTTTAGCTTCCATAATAACTCTTATCACCATTCTCCTCACCCCTTAAGGCTGACACCAGCACACTATGTCTTTTTCTAATCTGCTCTACCCACTAATTTAAACTATCAATTTGATTAGTCCTCACATTTTCCACTTACTTTTAAGCTTACCATTGCTTAGTAGTTATCTTTTATGTTTCCTTATTCAGTCCTCATGAAGTCCTGACTCTTCAAGCCTCTTTCATCAATTTATATTCTCTCTAACCTTCTTTGATATGACTTCTCCTTTAATCTTCTTTCATAGAATCTATAAGTAGAATTAAAAAAAAAAGGATTTTTCTTTAGTTGGTAATATATTTCAACTCCCCCACCTTACTTTGGTATCTTCACAACCTTCTCTATATTTTCAAACACATTTTGCCTCCTTATAGACTTTATTTACATAGAATTAGCTTCCTTTTTTTTTGCATTTTTAAATTTTGTGTCATTTTCAACTGATTGTAAAAGCATAGGTTAAAATCTAAGTCCAAAATTCAAATGCTCCAGTATTATTGATGAGGGAAAATATCACTTATAAAAATATTTTGAGATCTCTGTCACCATTTGCTTATTTTTATCCTCCTTCCATTTTCCACATTTAATGTCCTTGGTATAAAAATGTTTAACTGGGTCTTCTGACAGGCTGATGTTAAAATGACCTCTTGCTCCTTTATGAGACTACACTGTTTGCAATTTTCCAGGATCCTTGCACAAATAAATGAGAATTATAAAATGCCATTTCCCTTGACAGTTATGTGATGAATCATTTACTGACCAGCATTGTATTCTTTTACTGTCTTGCTTTCATGGCAATTTGTTCATTACTAACCATTGTGTGCTACAATTGCTATAAATACTGCTAATTTTCATCCTATCCATTTCTAATGTTTTAAATAAGTAAAGCAAACCTAGACAATTAGGTGGGACGGTGAGTAGAGAACTGACCCTGGAGTCAGAAAGACCGGAATGCAAATCCAGCCTAACAATCTGACATGCAGTGTGACTGAGAAAGTCATTTAATCTAAAATTTGCCTTAGATTCCTTATCTGCAAAATTACTATAATAACAAAATATTGCTTGGAGGGTTTTTGTGAGATTCAAATAAAATAACATTTGTAAAGTGCTTGGCAAATAGTGAACACTATATAAATGTTTGCTATAAAAAAGTTTTTTTTAAGCACTTGGGGTTAAGTAACTTGCTCAAGGTTATACGGCCAGGTGTTTCTGGGTGGGTGCTAAGTGTCTGAGCCCGGATTCAATCCCAGGTCATCCGACTCTGGGGCCGGTGCTCTTACTTGCTGTGCTACCTGGCCGCCCCATAATTATTTTTTTAAATATCCTTCCTGAATCCAGACTAGAATCCATGAAAGCCTTAGGCATGTTGAGTAGGTTCCCCATAGAGTAACTAGTTAGACAGACAGACAGACAGACAGATAGATAGATAGATAGATAGATAGATAGATAGATAGATAGATAGATAGACGGATGGGTAGGTAAGTAGATATAGGTATCGATTATATATATATATATATATACATATATATATTTAATTTTCCCTGGTAACACATAAAAATACTTTTTTTTTTTAACATTTATTTATAGAACTTTGGAGTTCCAAATTCTCTCCCTTCTTCTCTCTCTACCACACCCCCATTGAGAACACAAGCAGTTTGATACAGCATATACATGTGTAATCACTTTTAACACAGTGTCTATTAAATAATAAGTGCTGAAAAAAATGTTTATTGAATGACTGGCTGACTAAACGGTCTCTAATTGCATTCCACCTCTAAAGTCTATAAGATTATCCTTGGTAAGTATTGTAGAAGTTCCAATTATTTTTCATGGCGATCTTATTGCCTATATGTTGTGAGTACTGTAATGCAAGATAACACGTGCAATGATGTGATGTTGCTACTCCCTGGGTACATTTTGTCACCTACTTCATTGATATCTTCATAGAGAAACTTGACCCATTCCATTTAGCTCCGATTTCCTTTTTGTCTCTTGGTTTACTTTGTGACAAGAATGTCAAAACTGTTATGATTCATTTCTACCTGTATTAAAGTCCCATTCTTCCCACTGCCTAAGTATCACCCATTGAGAGTAACAGGACACAAGTTGACGGTTCCAGATTCTCTAAAACTTTTCTAATTTTGAAGCCGCGTAGCTCCACTCTCCCTCACTTTCGTGATGTCACCATCAAAATAGAAGTTCTTGGACAATGATGAGGAACATTTTGTAGCTTCTTTATGTTACGAGTTTCCATGACCAAATTGAAGATTCATTCTATTTCTAGGACCAGACCAGGAGATTTGTCAGAGGGTCCAATCACATGGGTGATGAGTTCCACTTGAAAAGATAAGGGCAACTCAAGAGTTATTTTTACACCAGAATGAAAAAGAGCAACTTAAATTTAATTTTTAATTAATAAATTTAATTTAAATTAATTTAATTTAAAAAGAAAAAATTAATAGATTCTTACATATACATACACAAACACACACATAAATGTTATACATTTGGTCAGTGTCATCTGACACAATTTTGGTGAAACATTTAGCACAGTGACTGGCAAATGCTATACACTTTTAAAATGCTAGCTCACATTATTCATTTTTTGGAGGGGGGAGGCAAGGTAATCAGGGTTAAGTGACTTGTGCAAGGTCACACAGCTAGGAAGTGTCAAGTGTCTGAGGCCGGATTTGTACTCAGGATCTCCTGACTCCAGGGTCACTGCTCTTTTCACTGTGTCACCTAACTGTCCCTCATATTATTATTTTTAACTGTTATCATTGTTTGATTCAAGACAGTTCCAAAAGACCTGTGATGGAAAATTCTAACCAAATTCATAGAAAGAACTATGGAGTCTGAATGAAAATCAAAGCATACTGTTTTTCTTTCTTCTTTTCTTTCTCATGGGCTTTACCTTTTGTCCTGATTCTTCTTTCACAACATGACTAATAGGAAAATATATCTAACATGATTGCACATATATAATATCTATGTGATTGGTTGCTGTCTTGGGAAAAATGGTGAGGGAAGGGGATGAGGGAGAAAAATTTGGAACTCAAAATTTTACAAAAAAAATGAATGTTGAAAATGATTTTTACACACAATAAGGGAAAAATCAAATTAAGGAAAGAAGGGAAAATACTATCTTTGCTGTTGTTGTATTGTTATTTTTGTTATTACTTTTCCATAATTTGCCATTCTATTTTTGATTTCTAAATAAAGAGACAATATGCTATAATTCTTGTTTACATCATTTTCCATTTTTTCTTTTATTCTAGAAGGAACTTAAGCAAATAAAGGGTAATATTTATGTAGTTTTTACTTGCACCTTATGCATATTGGACATTGTCTTGCACACAATTTGCCTTTATCAAGTGTTTATTAATTACTCAGTTCTTCATAAACATCCTTTTAATAGCTGTGATATTCTTTTTCACTAACGTACCAATATATGGAGCATTGCTAAGTTGTTGAACCTTTTGTTTGCATTGAGCTTAATTAAAATAAATCTACAATTAATATTGGGGGGTGGATAAGAATATTTCTGGTTTTAAAGATATTTTATTTGATTAAATGGTTGAATCAGTCTTGTAATTCCTAAAATAATTTCAACTTAAGATTTAAAGTATTGCTCACAATCTTTAGTGCAACAAAATGAAATAAAATGTCTTTCCCCCCACATTTCAATTATTAAAGTTCATAACTGTTCTGAGTATAAGTTACTAGATTATTGATAAATAAAGTCCTACTTATTAATAAGTTATAACAATAAATTACATTTTATACTTCCTAAAATCTGACAACTCCCTTTTCATATTATCTCACTCGATCCCTGCAAATAGACTTAAAATAGCTACTATTATGCCATTTAATATGAGGCAACTAAGGTTAAGAGTTGATTGTCTTGTCTAGGGACACACTATTTTCCGTGAATAATTTCAGACATTAAGTTAACATTTTTAGTATCTTGTTTTTATGTGTTATATTTTAATAACACATTATGAAAAAAATTCTTATCCACCTAGCCTTTTGGAACTGAACTTGTGAATTCATTTTTTCAGCATCTGCATCAAAAGCACCAAAAGACAAGAAAGCTTCAGATTGCAAGATGATGGACTTCTGGTGTCATGGCAATCGTATTTTTGAAAAATTTTCTGCTGTTCAGATCCTGGCTAAGAAGGGAAAACACAAAAAAATACAAATTAGTCTCAGTAGTTCTACTACCCCAGCTCCCCCACCCCCACTACCCTTGTTCTGCTATTTTAGAATTCAACCCACCCCACAGGTCATCCCATAATGTTTCTCAAATGAATCCTCCTCTTGAACAGCACATTTTAGAAATTTGACAAACCTCTTATTTTCTCCTATGATTTGTCAGCACTGACTACAATTCTTGAAGAAAATGATGTTTCCTGACTTGATATTTGGAATTCTCTTCCTTATTCAGATGGGAATAGGGATTCTTGGAAATTTCTTTCTCCTGGTTCTATACAGCTACACTTTACTCATTGGTCACAAGTTGAAGCCCGTAGAGTTCATTTTTGGCCACTTATCCTTGGCCAACTCAAAAGTTCTTCTTTTCAAGGG
Organism: Petaurus breviceps papuanus; assembly: GCF_028583685.1. Taxonomy (NCBI): domain Eukaryota; kingdom Metazoa; phylum Chordata; class Mammalia; order Diprotodontia; family Petauridae; genus Petaurus; species Petaurus breviceps. The sequence goes on from NW_027185797.1 coordinate 36,551,120, forward strand.
AATCCCTCAGATGATTGTCTCTTTGGGCATCAAAAATTTCTTGGATCATTTTGTGTGTAACCTTTTTGTTTATCTTCAAATTGTGGCCAGGAGTGTTTCCCTCAGCATCACCTGTATCTTGAGTGGTTTTCGGATCATCACCCTCAGTCCCAGTAACTCTAGGTGGGCAAAACTCAAAATCCAAACCCCAAAGTATATTATCCCTTCCTGCTTCCTCTGCTGGTGCTTCTTCCTGCTGATAAATTTCACTTTGCTTGGGATTATGCATAACTCAAGTTATCTGACTAATAATACAAAGATATGGCATCTGGGATATTGCTCAATTTTAATTCCTGCTTCTTTCAGTGCTACACTATTTGCCATTGTCTTTTCTATACCTGATTTTATGTGTGTGGGATTCATGATCTGGTCTAGTGCATACTTAGTGTTTCTCTTGCACAGACACCATAAGAGAGTGAAACATATTCACAGTCTTCATCTCTCTGCCAGAGCTTTCCCTGAGAAAAGAGCCACCCAGGCAATCCTCATACTCATGAGTACCTATGTCTCCTTTTATTCCATTAACTCTAGCTTGTCATTTTACCTCTTTAATATGGAAAAACTTCAGCCCTGGCTCGTGGCCACCTTAGATTTCCTAGCAGCATGCTTCCCAGCCATCAGCCCTTTTGTGCTGATCTTCTGTGACTCCCAAATCCTCAAATATTGGGATGCTCTGTGGCACAGGAAATGTTGCTGTCTCCTATGCCACACTGTTGCCCCCCAAACTCCCTCCCAGCATTCTTCCCGAACACTATGACAAACAAATATCTTTCAGAAGATTTTGGGAGAGGGCCAATGGAACTGGAATCTAATAAGTTTAGAGCTTAATTCTAGAAAGGACTTCTGTGATCATATATTCAAACTCTTTCATATTTAGAATAGAAGGTTCTAACCCAGAGATTGTATATCCTGCTTTTAGTGACAGAGATTACAAGTGTAATAGTCAGTTCTTCAACTCATGTCTCCTGATTTTAAATTCACTTTTCCTTCCATTACACCAATGAAGTCAAACTCAAATAGAAACAGAGAGCACTGAGTCTTACATAAGTGTCCGTGTGTGCTCAAAAATTGTTTTCTTTTAAAATGTAATATGATCTATGTTTTAGAGGCAGTGGAGGGTACTGGGCCTGGAGTCAGGAACATCTGAGTTTATTTCCAGACTCAGATACTTTCTAGCCGTGTGACCCTCAGCAAGTCACTTAACCCCTGCTTGCATGACAAAATGGATCCACTGAAGAAGGAAATGCAAAACACTGCAGTGTCTTTTCTATGGAAACCCTGAATGGCATCAAAAAGGTTCAGACATAACTGAAACAACTGAACAACAATGTAATCAGTATTCTATTCCATGTTTGTTAATTTTGTTAAATATTTCCCAATTACCTTTTAATTCAGTCCAAGTCACACTCAAGAGTGTCATGGGCCACAATGTGGTCTCTGACATTTTTGTGTTAGATCATACCAATACTCACGTTGTATGAACAACATTTCTCATGTCTTCCTCCTCTTCTTTAGAAACCTAAATGAGGGACCTAGGCTATGCTGATGAGAAAGCCAGGCTGGTCCAAAGATGGATGTGGGGAGTTTTATCACAGTTATGCAACTCAAGCCACCCACATGTTTATATGAATAGTGTCCTTGTACTGGCCAATTAGTTACTGTTTCCCTGTTCCCTTGATTG
>NW_027185797.1:36567839-36602291 GCF_028583685.1 Petaurus breviceps papuanus
TGACCTGGAAAATAGATCCAGGAGAGAGAATTTTAAAATTATTGGACAACCTGAAAGCCATGACCAAAGTAAGAACCTAGAAAGCATCCTCCAGGAAGTTCTCAAAGAAAACTGCCCTGATGTTTTAGTACCAGAGGGCAAAATAGAGGTTGAAAGAATCCACTGATCACCTCCTGGAAAAGATCCTAAAAAGAAAACTCCTAGGAATATTATAACCAGGTTCCAGAATTCCCAGATTAAGGAGAGAATATTACAAGCAGCCAGGAAGAAACAATTTGAATATTATGGAAACACAATCAGGATAACCCAGGATCTGACAGCTTCTACACTGAGGGATCGAAGGGCTTGGAATGTGGTATTCTGGAGGTCAAGAGAGCTGGGATTAAAACCAAGAGTCACCTACCCAGCAAAACTGAGTATCATGTTTCAGGGGAAAATATGGTCATTCAGTGGAATAGAGGACTTTCAAGCATTCTCGATGAAAAAACCAGAGTTGAATAGAAAATTTGACATTCAGATACAAGAAGCAAGAGAAGCATGAGAAGGTAAACAAGGAAAAGAAATCAAAGTTGAACTATTAAATTCCTACATGGAAAAACAGTAATTGTAACTTATGAAACTTTTCTCAGTAGTTGAAGGGATTAGAAATATATATATATTATATATAGAAATATATGTTATATATGTATAATATATATAGAAATATATATATATGTCTGTATATGAGGGTATGTGGGCATATGAATACATATGTGAATGTGTGTAAAAAAAAAAGATAAGCATACTGATAGACCATTTCCTCCCATCAAAACTCACTTCCTCAATGTTCTTTCAGTCAACTGTAAAGGAACAAAGTTATGCCTGAGCTGTCTGTTCAATTACATAGCAAGTTCAGGACAATAGGTATTCTTCACTCAGTTTTACTACTGTAGATGGTTGGCATGATATCTTTTGAATGTTAGTGACTCAAATTTAGAAAGCTCTGTTGCGGTCAACATGATGCCACCCATGAAAAGGAACAGCTGGTTGACTGCACCATCTCTCTCTTCCATATGGACTGTACTCTGAACATCTTCCATGATAGTGACAAACATCTTATGTCTCATAAACCTTATGCTTTAGTGATGTTAATAATCAGAAGATTGTGGCACAAAATTATCTCTGTTGTTAAATAGTTTATATAATATTTGCCATAGAAGTAGTTAGGTGGTGGTAGAGTGCTGGGCCTGAAATCAGGAAGACCTGAATTCCAATCAAGTTTCAGAACACTTAATAGCTCTGTAACTCTGGGCAAGCCACTTGGCTTTTGTGCACCTCAGTTTCCTCAACTATAAAATGGTGATAAGAGCGCTTACCTTGAAGCGTGGTTTTGAGAATCAAATGGGATATTGGTAAAGTGCTTTGCAAGTGTCTGGCATGTAGTTGGTACTACAAAAGTCTTATTCCCTTCCTCTTTTCCCCCTTTGTTGGAGGAAAAACTTTAAAGGTGCACTTTGCTTTACCATGTTAAAAACTATTTACAGTCAATAATCACAAAATTTCAGAGTTGGAAAGAACTCTAGAATGTATATATGGTCCAAGTTATACCTCACCAAGAATACCCACAACAACCCTTCAAATGCACTGACCTAGATTTTTCTTAAAGACATCTAATGTGGAGGCCAGTTCTATATTTGAGTACTTCTAATTGCTGGGATGATTTTTTCTTTATATAAAGCTTAAATCTATCTTTAAAAAAAAAATAAGAGTCATTCTCCAATTGACAAACAGTCAAGGAATATGAAGAGGTCAATCTCAGAATAAAAAATAAAAACTCTTTATAGTCATTTTTAAAAAAATTCTCTAAATCACAATTGATTAGAGAAATGCAAATTCAAATAACTCTAAGGCATTAACTCACATCTATCAGAAATGACAAATAATGAAGGAAATGTGGGAAAATAGGTACATTAATGAACCATTGATAGAGTTGTGAATTGGTCCAAACATTCTGAAGAACAATTTAGAACTATGCCCAAAGGATTATAAAACTGTTCACACCCTTGACCCAGCAATACTAATGCTAGGTCTGTATCCCAAAGAGATAAAAGAAAAAGAACCTTTATGTATAAAAATATTTATAGCAGCTATTTTTGTGGTGACAAGGAGCTTGAAATTGAAGAGATGCCCATCAATTAAGAATGACTGAACAAGTTGTGGTATATGATTGTGATGGGATACTATTGGGTTATAAGAAATGACAAGGAGGATGGTTTCCCAGAAATACCTGGGACAACCTACGTGAACTGATGCAAAGTGAAGAGATCAGAACCAGAGGATTACTGTACACAGTAACAGCAATATTGTAATGATGATCAAGTATGAAAGACAGCTATTTTGATCAATACAATGATCTAAGACAATTGGGAAGGACTCATGATGAAACTTACTATCCATCTCCTAAGAGAGAAATGATGACTGTGCAAACTGAAGTATAATGTTCTCACTTTAACTATTTATTTATTTATTTTGCTATTTGGAGGGAGGAGGGCAGGGCGATTGGGGTTAAGTGACTTGCCCAAGGTCACATGACTAGTAAGTCTTAAGTGTCTGAGGCTCGATTTGAACTCAGGTCCTCCTGACTCCAGGGTCAGTGCTATATTCACTGCAATACCTAGCCCCACTAATGTTCTCACTTTTAAAAAAATTGCTTTATTTTTGTAATATGATTAATGTGGAAGTATGTTTTGCATGATTTCATATATATAATGAGTATCATGTTGGTTGCTTTTTCAGTTACTGGGAGAGGGGCTGAAGAGAGGGAGAGAATTTGGAACTCAAATTTTTTAAATATTAAAAATAAATTTAAAAATGTAAAAAAAAGGTCGTGTGATCCTTGAGGGCAGGGACTGACTGTCTTTTTATTAATTGTATGTTTAACACTTAGAAAAGTACCCAGCACATGGTAGGCACTTAATAAATGTTTACTGGATTGGATTGAATTATCTAAATAATTTGTTGTACATGAATAAATGGCCATTTCTGTTTCCAAAGAAATGATGAATCTAGATAAGAATTTGAATGGACACAGAATGAAGTTAGGAAAACAGCACACAATGAACACAACAATGTAAATAGAAAAAAAATGACAACAAATAGAAACTGAATATTGCATAAAAATAATTACCAAGGTTGTCCTCGAAAAATAATTTTTTTTAAATACACATCACTTCTTTCTTTAGAAAGGTAGGCAATGACGTTTTGGGTATTACCAAGATCATTGGAATCATTGGTTAATTTCACTGAATTTATTTCCTCCCCCCCCCCCCAAAAAAGATGTCTCACTGGGTATTGAAGAAGAGGGGGATATATTCAGAAATGAAGATGATGTGAAAACAAAAGACACTGATAAAAGGTGGGGAGTATTGGGAGGTTGTACATGGAAAGTATGTCAGGATTCAAGCCTGGAGAATTATGAGATAAGACCATAAGCAAATGGCTTCATGTCTCCGAGCTTCAGTATACTAAAGTGTAAGATAGGCAAATTAGCCCCTTCATTAGCATCATCTCAGGAGGGAAATGCAGAGTCAACCCTAGAGTAGCTAAAATTCCTCAAGTGCCTCTAATGCTGATCTACAGTTAGGTAAGATGTGTACTCACACAGCTAGTAAGTGTCTGAGGCCAGATTTGAACTCAGGAAGATGAGCGTTCCTGACTCCAGGTCCAGTGTTCTATCCACTGCAGTGCTACCTAGCTGTCCCTTAGAGAACTAATACATTTCTTTTGCTTCCAGTCTGGCTACTCACTTTTTGACTCCCAGTCTTGCAGACTTCAAGGGGGAAGGGTAAGATTCTCCATGGGTTCTCATGGGCTCCAGGCTGGGAAACAACAATAATACCATTCCTTCCTCTGTTCAAAAGAGTCTTCAGTGGTTCCCTTGGGTGTATGGGGACAGATTCAAATTTCTTGGCATTTAAGGCCCTCCCCAGGGCACTTTCCTCCCTCATTCCAGACCACTGAAAGTTTACTTTTCCATCTAAGTTCAGTTCAGGTGGCAATATAGAAAAGGAAAACATCCTTGAACCTTTTCCTCTTTCTCCTCATCCCCAGCTAAAAGCAATCATTCCCTCCTCATATTTTCTCAGAATCCCTCATCCATACTTTTATACTGTGCCTTGTGCCTGGAATATTTGCCCTCCTCAACTCCACTTACTGACCTCCTGGGTTTCCTCTAAAACCTTATATTTTTACAGGACCTTTCCCAGTCCCTCTAAATTCAAGTGCCTTCCCTCTGCTAACTTTTGCTATTATTTTTCCTGTATGTAGCTTGCTTAGTATAGAATTGTTGACATGCTGTCTTCTCCATTAAACTAGAAACTCTTTGAGGTCAGGGACGGTCTATTGCTTTTGTTTGTATCCCCAATGCTTAGCATGGTGTGGGCACTAAGGAAAAGTGTGCTGATCCATCTTCCTTTTCCTATTACACTATTCTACTATATATCATACTCATTTGCAGATATATCACATTCCCTCATTAGACAGTAATAATGCTGAAGGAATTGTGTTGACTGCAGACCCAGTAAAGTGCCTTTTACACAGTAGGCATTTAATAAATGCTTAATGAGTTCAAGGGCACTAAACTGGAATCAGAAAGCACCTACACCCTGTGTCCAAGGCTGAAATGCCAGCTCTGCTACTTAACACTCTTGTGACCTTGAGCACTACATTTAACCTTTCTGAGACTCAGTTTCCTCATCTGTAAAATGAGATAATCCGACTAGATGACCTCTAAGGTTAACCAATCAAACAACAATAATTACTTAAGCACTTAGTTGGTGCCAGGCATTTTGTTAGGAGCTAAAGATTTTTAAAAAGTGCCTGTCCTCAAGGAGCTTACTGTCTAATTGGGGAGATACATACATAAATCAAGACACATGTAACATAGATGGAAAGTGACTTTAGAGAGGAAGACACATGTAGGAAGGTAGAATAATGAAGGCCTACTGCATAGAGTGTCACTTGTGACCTTAAAGGAAATTAAGAGCCAAAGATTAGGAGGGAGAGCATGCCAGGCCTGGAGGACAGACAATACAAAGGTAGGGAGATGGGAGCTGTATGTGAGGAATGGCAAAGAGGCCAGTATGGCTGTACGGCAGAGTTCATGGAGGTGAGTGCTATACAAGACTAGAAAGCTATGAGAGGGCCTTCCATATGGAAACTGATGATCTTATGGTCAATTCAGATTAGGAATTTCAGGTCCCATGACACCCCATCTTACCTGGGCACTGCCACAGACTATGACAAGAAGAGAGCAAGGACTGACCAGTGGACAGAGGTGGAGTCATGGGACCAAAGGGTTCCTTACCAAGGCAGACCAGGTTTCTATCGTTCTCCAGCATCACATCCCTGTGGAGGTCCCTCTGGGCAGGGTGCAGGTGCTCCCACGCCTCCCTGGTGAACTCCACAGCCACATCCTGGAATGTCGTTGATTCCTGAAACACCAAACACATTCCTGCTCACCCAGAACTCATCCTCTCCTGCAGCTCAGTGGGCAGCACCAGACCCAGAGCTTTGGATAGTGTCCTGGGTTCAGAAAATACAAAGCAGCCTAAGAATATAATGTGATAATGGGCTTCATTAAGAGAATTGGTGACCAGAGGTGATATCAACCAATCAAAAACCAGCCATCTGCTCTGTACCCAATACTCTGCAAGACATTTGGGATCTAAAGACAAGAAATGAAGCCATTCCTACCTTCAAGAAACAGATAGTCCCACTGTGCTCTGCCCTAGTCACATCACCCGGAAAACTATGGTTCACGATAGGTATCATGTTTTATGAGAGAAATTAATAGAGTCTTGAGAGGATGGTTTTTAGAATGATGAAGGACCTTGAGATCGTGGTATCTGAGGATCGACGGGGTGAACTGGGGGGATGTGAAGCCTGAAGAGAAGATAATTTATGGAAGACTGAGGGGAGATGAGGGCTCTTTTCTAATATGTGAGTGACTAAAAAGTGGAATAGATTATCCTTGTTTTCCTTGGTTGAAATAGAAACAATAAGTAAAAACTGCAGAGGGGCTGATCTCAGCTCAGTGTCAAAGAAAACACCCTATCTATAGTAAACAATAGAAGAACTATGCAAACGTGGGATGGGATACTTCTGGAGGTATTGCACTCTCCCTCAACAGGGGTCTTCATTTGAAACTTCAGTGAGGGGTTCTGTTCTGGTGTAGATAGGTCTAATAAATGACCTTCAGCGCTGAGATTATGTAACTAAATATACTGAAGCAAATGTTTATTAAGTGATTGTTATTTATGGGGCTTTGTGCTCAATTAGGTGGGAAAAATAGAAAGAACAAGAAACAACAGTTGCTGTTGTCAAGCACCTCCCTCTCCTGGTGGAACTTGTTGGGCCAAGCGCATGGCGGTAACAGACAGACCTGGCTGTCTGATGCTTTAGAATCCACCACTTCACTGTGAGCTAACAACTACTATTTTCACAGTATGTTAAGGTTCTCACAGCACTTTCCTCCCAACAATGCCATAAAGTGAATAGGAAAAGTAATATCATTCCTATTTTACAGATGTAGAAACTGTTGGATAGACACATAGAGGCACCTCCCCACTGTTGCACAGCTAAGAAAATTCAGGGCTAGGATTCAAACTCAGGTTTCCTGCTTATGAAGCCAATACTCCTTCCATAACACCACCTGTATCTTCAATATTTTCTGATTTAGAGGTCAGGAATTCTCTTCCCAACAGAACTCACAACCTTATAAGACACTAAATAGGCAGTCTTCTTGACTTCATGTAGCCAAGAGTAGCCATCATTTGAAGACCGAACTCTCCACATTCATTCAAGCTGGTCCTTTGATAATCCCACAACCAGTTTCTGGGTCCATTCTGGAGGTTTTCTACCTTAGAAATACCTTCCAAAGCTAATAATCGACTGAGCAACATTTCAGGAACCCAGGGCCATTTGAATGCAATGATGAGGCATGAGGAGTGAACTTGAGGGGAGTAGCCATAAACAATCTGGTTTTTACTCTTACACAAGATCACCCTTGGACTCCCATTTTTTGCAGTGGGGAATGAGTCAAATGCATGGATACTCCCAAACCAAATAATTCATATAATCAGCAAATGTAATAGTACTAGGTACCCAATATTCATGTCTGTCATACCCAAAACTACGGATTCTTAACCCCAGGCTCATGAGTCCTAAAGGTATCTGCTAATACATTTCAGGTGAGATCCATGAACTTGGATAAAAGAAATAAAATGAATCCTTATTTTCACTTAACCTCCACCCAAAACTTAACATTTCCTTCAATTGTGAATGTAATTATACGTCCAGATATGAATATAATTGTAATAAATACAATAGGATTAGCAGCGTTTGTGATTTTGTCATGAATTGAAAGCACAGATATTTTTTTCTTACATTACAGTTGAAAACAGATCAGTTGTCCAATAAGACGTATGTATTGCTTTGGCAAAAACTGCCCACACACTGATATTTTTGGTAAATGAAATTTCACTTTACTTTGTCTAGGTTTTAAATTTATTGACTTGTTATCTAATGCATCAATAAAGAAGCATGTGTTACTATATCACTGTTTGATAAGTATATTTCAAATATAATTAGTTTCTTTTATAATCCCATGTATTTTATTTTATGCATTTGAAAGGATTCTTCTGATAAGGGGCCCTTAGGTTTAACCAGAGTGTCAAAGGGGTCCAAGAAACAAAAAAGAAGGAAGGAAAAGGAAGGAAGGAAGGAAGGAAGGAAAAGGAAGGGAAGGGAAGGAAAGAAAGGAGAGGAAAAGAGAGGAAAGGAGAGGAAAGGAAGAAAAGAAGGGAGGAAAGAAAGGAAGGAAGGAAAGAGAAGAAGAAAAGCAAGGGAAATACAAATTAAAAAGCGAATCAGGTCCTGCCCTCCAAGAGCTTACATTCTAAGTGAGAAAGCATGCACTTATAAATGAGGGTGTGCAAAATCAATTCAAAATTAATACAAGGTAGTTTGAAGAGAGAGATCGAGAGTGCCTGGGGTGGCTGGAGGAATGAGATGTAATGAGACCTTGCCATTCCCAAAGCAGCCCCTACATCATGGTAGCTTTCTCTTCCAAATCGTTCTCTACCTGCATAATTGGTTATGAGTTTGTTTGCTTTTAAAGAGATCTCATAACCATATTTGGTTGCTACATCACACTTTTTACTCATTTTGAGCAGGTAGCGCACTAAAATGCACATCTGCTTATGTCATTCATCTAGCTAAATCCTCTATCTTGTGCTGGTATTGGCTTTTTGAACCCAGACCAAGAAATTTACATTTATACCTATTGAATTTCACCTTACTATAGTATATTCATTTAAAGGATCTTGGGAAAGAAGCTTCTTAAGGATATTTGGGGAAAGGTAATGAGGGTTAGTATTAGATTCAGTTAAAATAGATGAATTGCCCAAGAAAGCAAGCATAGCTCGATCCCCTGTTACCACCGCGAACACAGTATATTGGGGGCAGCCACTTAACACAAAGCACAGTCATTGAACTGATCCCTCCCTTCACCAGCACTGGACATGGAAGCATGGCAGTCCAGGATGAGTATTATAGTTGGTTAAGCTCAGAGCAGGCCAAAATGTCTCTCCTGATTGGCTAATTCAGGTTTTAGATTTTTTTAAATGGGGCTTTGTGCTCAATTAGGTAGGAGATATAAAACACCTGTGCATTAGAAGTCTTCTCATTGTGAATCTAAAGCTACATGTCAGGAGCTTCTTCCCTACATCACTAAATTATGTTAGGAAAAACCAATGGCTTAGTCCTCTATGACTTTAGTACTCAAGCACTGACCTTCTGGTCACTATTTCTATCCATGACCAGAGGTTCAGACACCAGCCCTGACTAGGAGGCAAGAACCTACCTTGTGTCATTTCTAGATGTGGGTCTTTCCCCACCAACCTGACACAGAGAAAAGAAGCTCGCACCAAGGGGGTGTTCAGTCAACTAGATGTCCTAAGACATATCAAATTCAGCAGATCCACTATCTCCCCTTCCACACTGTTAGAGTTTGTGTGTGTGGAAAGGGGAAGGGGCACCATATGCTTCTGGCCTCACAGGCTCATAACCTATCCCCAAATAGAAGGGTATATACAGTTCATGTACTCCAGGTTAAGAGCCCCTGCCCTAGAGGGTGGAAGCCCAAGTCAGCTGAATGAATGAAGAAGCCCTGTGCTAGGCACTTGCTATCTGCCAAGCATTTTGCTAAGAACGGGGGGGCACAGAGAAAAAGCAAAGACTGGAGACACTATTGTTCAATGGAAACAACACAGATTCTAAAGCCAGAGACTTGGGAGCCAAGTGTCAGCTGCAATGACAAGAAGCTGACGCCAGGTGGCGGTGCTCACTAAGCCATAATTACCAGATTTTTTTGTCACGTTTTCCTATTTGAGCTGCATGGAATCTCAGAGCTGGAAGGACTCAGATCATTTGGCCCGACCTGTACTTAAGCAGGTTTCTCCCTGGGCATCACCTCGGAGCCTCAGACATCAGTGGGCATCCTGCCTCTGCCTGGGATGAGATCATTTGATCTGGGTGCGCCGATTGCTAAGTTCTCATACAGAGCTGCAAAGCCGCTCTCTGTAGCTGTGTTGTGGGGCCAAGAGGAACAAATTGTCTTTCACGTTGCTGCCTATCAAATACATAGGATCACAGATCTGGGGCTGAAAGGGACCTCAGAGATCACTTGCCTTCTCACTCTCTCATTTTACAGATGAGTAAACCAAGGTCTGCAGCCACTGAGGGACACAGGCTTTAAATATCAGAGGCAGGATTCGAATCTAGGTCCTCTGACTCCAGGACTTTTGGACTTTCTACTATATTTCCTCCAAACTATCATGTAACCTCGAAATCTTCCCTGCTGCAGGCTAAACAACCCCATTTCTATGCTGTGAGGCTTGGGAGGTAGCCAGGTAGGGATTTTGGTGAGATGTATTCCCCCCAAGAAGGAAACTCCACCTACCAACGCAGGGTACCACCTTCTCTCTGTCTTAGACAGTCCCCTTTAGCAGCTTCTTACCCAGGATTACCCAGCCAGCGTGTGTCCAATGTGACACTTGAACCCAGGGCCTTCCTGACTCTGCAGCCAGTTCTTTCTCTATCCCTGACCACTGGGCAGTCACTATTAATACAAATTGTCTTTCTCTTCTAGAATCACAGTCCAGAAGCTCCAAAATTATCTCCTTAACCCATCCAGTCACTCTAACAAACTCATGAGATCAAAGTCTAAGAGGGACCTTGTAAATCTAATGCAACTCCCCTGTTTTATAGAAGAGGAAACATATTCAGAGAGGCTAACCTATCTGACCCAAGATAGACTGAGACTGATCCAAGGTCACAGAAGTAGTAAGAGCCAGGATTTGTAACCAGATCCTCTGGTACCATGCCCGGAATGCTCTCTCTTTACCTCCACTCAGCTCAGGAGCCACCTTATGAGAAGGCAGTTCTCTCCCCCCCTCCCCTGATTTGTCCTCTAGGGTTGCATGTGTATGTGTAGACTCCCACCCAAACCATTTTGAACCCCCAAAACCTGAAAAAAAATCTAAAACCGGAATTAGCCAATCAGGAGAGACATTTTGGCCTACTCTGAGCTTAACCAACCATAATGCTTTTCATGCTCTGACATAACAGACATGCCTTGCTTTGCTCTCTGAGTGAACTCAAAAGGCCCTTTCCCATGTCAGCCAGATGAAGCTGACCAGGGGAATTCTGTTTATGATTGCCAAGGATAAGGTGCCTTGAAACAGACACTTTCCTTATCTTGGTATTTTATGGACACCTGTTACATTATGTTGATTATATTATATTATGTTATGTTAATAAGAGAAGAAACACAGACAACTTGGGTCTATAATTTCAATCGACCCTTTAATACTTATTGTATTTACAATTGATCCAATTAAGAAATTGTTTTCTCATATTATGGTCAAAAAATCTAGAGATTATAATTTTGACTGACAGACATCCTGAGCCAGGAAGGGAGAGAGGAGTGAGAGGGAATTGCTCTGAAGATATAAGGTCCTCTTTGTTTGTCCATGCTTGGGTTCATTATCTACAATGAACTCCCACATCTCTATATGCATGTTCCACAAACTTTGAGAAAAATAAACATACACATGCAGCTTAGTTTTGTTTGTCTTTCTACAAACCAGCTCAGTAATGGTTGACCATGTTTCTCATACCTATGCACATTTGATCTCCCCCATTTTGAGGGCAGGCATCTTTTTGGCTTTTTCTTTGTACCCTCAGAAACCCTTAGTACAAATGCCTGACACAGAGTAGGAACTTAACAAATGTCTATAGGTTGATAGATTGCTACCATTTTCAAATCCCTTTGTGCAAACTGCTTCAGAGGTCTGCAAAGCTTCAGAATAACACCCAAACCCTCAAGCTTCCCCCTCAAGACCTCCCAGGATCTACAGTGAAGAGTTTGTTCCTAGGGCAGCTAGGTGCCTCAGTGAATTGAGTACTGACCCTGTAGTCAGGAGGAGGACCTGAGTTCAAATTCGACCTTACACACTTATTAGCTGTGTAACCCTGGGCAAGTCATTTCACCCTACTGCCTCAAAAAATAATAATAATTCATTCCTGCCACACTCCCACCTCTGAGCCTTTGCTCATGCTCCTCTCCCCACCTGTATTCTCCTTCAGTGTCCTGTTTGGCTTCTACCTTTCCATGAAGTTTCCCCTATCTCCTCTAAGCTTACCCTGGTCTTTCTGTTTCTAAGCTGAGGCACAGGCCAGAGAGCAAAGGACTAAGAGTCCTGACACATGAACCTGAAATCCGGCTTGTCTGGCTCGTGAAAATGTCTTCACTTCAGTCTGGCCAGCTGTTACTGGGGCTTCAGAGCTGTCAGACTCTAGCTGCAGGGACTCGTGTGCCAGATCCAGAATTTAAAACTCTGGAGTATTGATTGAAACCTAATTGGTAAAAATTTAACAAAATAAATAAAAATACAGTGCAGCACAGATCATGTTAACTTGTGGTTTTCTAAGTCAATATGTGTTAATATGTTTCTATTTGATTCTGATACCAGTGACCTCTCTTTTCAGGGCTAACAATAGATGAAGAAAACATGCATTTCTTATTCAGACTTATTTTTCCCTTGCTCACAGATCTCCTCACATCTTTTTGTCATTGGGTTAGCATGTATCATTCTCCTTCCCATAGTGAATCTTTTAGTTCCTTGATTTCAAGCACTACCTCAGATTTTTTTTTTTAATTTTTCTTAGCACCTGGAAGAGAATTAAACAGATAGCAGGCCTAACCAGTTTGTTGAATGAATAAGAGACTGTTGGTTGGAGAAAAGAGGGACCCTAGACAAGTAAGGCAAGTAAGTGTTCCTTTTGGAATTCCTTAGCCCCTAAGATGGCCCTAGGTTACTTCGAGAGAAAACTGGGGTTCAAGATCCTTGAGGGACTGTACCAGTACCAGAGGAGAGAATGTGTACAATCTTGAGATAAATTATTATTAACAACTAATGATTTGGGGAAATCCAGAGTTTCCCCCCTTTTTTCTAAAGTCCTGATTTCAAAAGTTCAGTTTCTTGAGGGACATTACAGATAATGAGATTGGATGAACTTTCTTAACAGTCTTGTTTTAGACCCCACCCAGATGGGGAAGCCATTTTGTTCTACTCAGGTTTGGGCTGGAAGAAATTCTTTGAATTGATGGCCCTAGACTGGGAGTAACTTAGAAGTAAACAGAATAATCAAAGTTTATTTGAATAGGTTTAGCCCCTCATTGTAATATTCATTCTCCATTAATTGTCACTCAAAGTTGACTGCCATCCTGGGGAACACCCCTCTTTTCCAATGGGCATATAAGCCATGAGCCTACCTGCCATGATTGGCTTTGAGTTAAGAGAGAGATGGCCAAATGACTATCCCTTCATTAAAATGCTAGCATTATTAATAAAATGATTAAATTATCCAGAATTTATTTCTCTCAAGCTTTTTAAACACCACAGTCTGACACTCCAGATGGTATTTAAATAAAAGCAAAGCTCAACTTGCCTGTGATCCAACTATCAGGGTCATGCCCTCCCCTCTTCTGCTGCCCTCCTGGAGAAAGTAACCAGCTTCAGATGGCAAACCTAGGGAAATGAAAGGAATAGTTTTCCTATCTATAAAATGGGCTGTAGAAGGAAATGGCAAACCACTCCAGTACTTTTGCCAAGAAAACCCCAAATGGGGCCATGAAGAGTCAGATATGACTGAAAAACTGAACAATAAACCTGCCACATAAAGCTCAAAGAGGAAATGTTTCTCCTAAGACAGTTCAAATTCCAAATCAAATACTTTCTAACTTTGTGACTGTGGGTAAATCACTTAATCTCTTAACCTCAGTTTCTTTATAAAATGGGGGTAATGTTAACCAATCTATAAGCACTGATCAAACACCTCCTGTGCACCAAGCACTATGTTGGGCTCTGGGGATACAAAAACAAAAGTGAGCTTCCTTGCCTCAAGGAGTTGTTACACCAGGCACTGTGCTAAGTTCCGGGGCTTCAAAGAATGACAAAAGACAGTCCCTGATCTTGAGGAACTCACAGTCTAACACTTCTTTTCTGTGAGTAGAAAATGTGATAACTTATAAAGAGTCATAGATCTATAGCTCCAAATGACCTTACAGTCCAGTAAGTCCAATTCCTTCATTTTACAGATGAGGAAACTGAGGCACAGAGAGGATGTGGCTAGTCCAGGGTCACACAGGAAGTTCTGAGGTCTTCCCAAATGCACAGTCCCATCACCTTGCTGATTTTCAGATGCCGCATACTTGTCAGTGATTGTTAAAGCAGGGACTCGAGGGAGGTGACATAGAGCCCCATTCCTATGAGGGCTCCACAGGTGGTGCTCCTGCTCCTGCTGCTACTAGTAGGGTGGTCCTGCATTCTAAAAGAGGACCGAGACACCGGGAAGGTGATACCATGACACAAAAGTGAGGGAGGGCTGTGCAAAGTCAACAAATTGCATTTTCTCCTCCAGCGCCATCTGGGTCTAGTGGCCAGACATTGATCAGGATGACTGGAGATGGTCCAGTCACAGCACTCTGGAAAGGAAAGAAACTGGGAACTGGGAGATAACACAAGGGAAAGTATGCGAGTCAGCATTTATTTAGCTCCTATTATGTACCAGGCACTGCACTAAGCACTTTTAGAAATACTTCATTTGACAAATACAAAGACTAAAAGACACTTCAGGTCCTAAACTGTTTCATGATCCAGAGTAGTAATGTAATCTCTCTCTGCCACAGACACCTCATCAGAGGATGAATCAAGGAAGGCTTTTATAGATTGGCCAACAATAGACCCTAGTTCTAGGTCATTTAGTCATTGTTTGGGCACTGATTGGCTCAGAAAGAATATAAATAGCAATTCTTTTTGTTTTGTTTGTCAGAAACCCTGAGGGTCTTCTCCTCCCAGATTGATTTTTTAAAAAATAGGTAAAAGAAGTCATTTTTTGCCTCATTTCTTACCTTCAGCTTTAATCACTGAATGAGTTTAGTCTCTGTTAAACTGAATCCAGTTAAGACCTTAGCTTAAAAAGATCAAGATCTCCCACTGCATCCAGGGCCATCGCCAGTTGTCCTGATCAATGTCTGGCCACTGGACTCAGAAGGCTCCAATGGAGAAAGTGAGGCTGGTGACTTTGAACTGCCCTCCCTCACTTAAATCCAATTCACTTACATGTCATGGCATCACCTCCCTAATGTCATGATCCTCTTCATGAAAGACAAACAACAATCCTTCATTCACAGACAGCTTTGACCAGGAAGTTCCCTTTTCCTCAGTAATAATGGCCAAGGCACTGAGAGAGATGAAAAGTTGAGATAAGTCTCTATTCCCTGCCTTCATGGAGGCTATGGTGTAACTGAGGGATTAGAGTCCAGGGATGGGGAACCTGTGGCCTTCTAGGTCTTTGGGTGTGGCCTTTTGACTGAGTCCAAGTTTTACAGAACAAATCCTTTTATTACGGGACTTTGTTCTGTGAAATTTGGAGTCAATCAAAGGGATGCACTTGAGGACCTAGAAAACTACATGTGGCCTAGAGGCCGAAGGTTCCCCAGCCTTTGATTAGACACAAAGATATAGCTGAATTATATCCTATTATCATTATCATCATCACAGTGAATATTGATATGGAACTTTAAGGTTTGCAAAATGATTTTTAATATATTTTCTCCTTTGACCCTCACAATAGCCCTTGGAAGTAGATGCCACTATTTTTTTCATTTTACAGATGAGGAAACTGAGGTAAACAGCCATTAAGGGACTTGCCCAGTGGCACACAGATAGGCAGTATCTGAGGAAGGACCCCAAAGTCCAATGTTCTATTTACTAGTTGATTTATTTTGTGGTCATTCAGTTGTTTCTGTCATGTTCAACTCTTTGTGACCCCATTTGTGGTTTCCTTGGCAGAGATACTGGAGTGATTTGCCATTACCTTCTCCAGTTCATTTTATAGATGAGAAAACTGAGGCAAACAAGGTGAAGTGACTTGTCCAGGGTCATACAACGAGTAACTTTTGTACTTAGGTAAGATTTGAACTCAGGAAGATAAGTCTTCTTGACTCTTGCCACTGCACCACCTAGCCGCCCAAGAGGCTGCCTGTTAGAAAGGGGTGAAATGAAATGTTGTGGGAGGTCTGAGTGGTGGGGGAAGGGAGTATTGTTACCAGCAGGGGAGCAATCAAAGGAAAAGGAAAGGTTTCCTGGAGGAAGTGGCTTTAGACAGGAATACTACAAGCAAAGGGGGGGTGGGCATTCCAGGCAAAGGGTTCAGCATGAGCAAAGGCAAAGTGACAGGAGAGAACAGAGTATATACAGGGGGCAGAGACTTGTCCAGTTGTGGAAAAATAAGGAAGGTTTGGAGAAAAGTTAAGTAAGACAAGATGAGAAAATTCAGACCCGTCTCAAGCAGATGTCACACACTGAAGGCCAAGGAAGGCCTTATTGGACCCTTGAGTATTTAAGAAATTCCTGCTGAGCTCAGCTTGCTAAGCGATACGCCATGGTATTAGACTTGGAGCCAGGAAGTCCTAGGGTCAAATCCTGACTGAGACACTTCGTACCTGTGTGACCATGGGTAAGTCAACTCACTTGTCTATGCCTCAGTTTCCCCACCTGTAAAACAAGGATAAACAAGAGTATTTATCTCACAAGTCACTTAAATTACAACTTGCAATTATCAAATTATATCCTTCCTTTTCCTCCTCCCCCTCTTCTCCTTCCTCTTCTTCCTCCCCCTCTTCTTCTTCTTTTTCTCTTCTTCTTCTCCTTCCTTTTCCTATCCTTTGTTTGTATCCCCAAAGCTTAGCGCAGAGACTGGAACATTGTAGAGACTTGATAAATGTTTGTTTTATACATTCTACTCTGTAAAGTTGAAAGTCCTATATAAATGCTACCTATGAATAGTGTCAGCATTACCACTGAGGTGGTTGAGTTGTACTGAGGAAATATGGAAGTTTCCCATGATATGGGATAGAAAATAGATGGAAATCATAAATCTGAGGGATACAAATATCCTAGGATTGTCCTGAAACATAAAACTGTCAATCTTTTATCAGTCAGTCAGAACTTATGTTCTGGCTCTCTGTATGTATCTGCTAGCTTTAAGGCAATAAATGATTTTATATATATATATTTGTAGGTCAGGCAGAAGCTTGGGAGTTTGGGATGGCTCCAAATAGAAGGTTTGGCTCCAAATATTTGAGCTCAAGGGAAATTAAGAACTCTAAGAAGTGAGGAGGGAGTGAATACCAGGCATGGGGGAGGGGGAGGTGGTTAGCTATTGTAAAGGCAAATATAGGAGCTAGAGAGAATCTTACATAAGCAACAAGGAGAAAGACGATTTGAATGAACCACGGTATATGTGGAGGGAACGGCATGTAATAAGGTTAGGTTGGGACCACTTTGTGAAGAGCTTCAAAGACAATGGGGTTTATATTTGGTGTCTGAAGTAATGGGGAGTCATTGGAATTTCTTGAGTAAGGGAGTGATCCAGTTAGGTCTGTGGTTTTTTAGTAAGATCATTGTTGGGTAAAGGATGGAATGGAGTGGATAGATACTTAAGGTAGAGGGATCCTCTTTTTAGGAGGCATCGGTCCAGGCAAAAGGTGATGAGGGCCTGAATTAGGACAGTGATTGTTAGAGGGGAGAAAAGTAGGTAGAAGAGAAAGATGTTGTATGTTATGTGGGGTGAGGGAGGAACTGGATGATGGGGAAGATAGTGGTTCCTTTGACAAAAAAAAACAAACAAACATGAATTTGGAGGGAAGAAAATTAATTGTTTTGGACTTGTTAAGTCATTTAGCCAGTTCAAGATGTCCACTAAGCACTTGTCCACTTGTCCCATATAAGACTGTTAAGATGAATAATCTGAAAGAAAAAGCAAGCTGAGGACACACTTATAGTCATCTATAATTTAAATTTCTATTTGGAACTAGAAGCATCTTTTAAACTACCTGTCGATCCTATCATGTGCCAAGCACTGTGGTCAGCACAGCGTGTCCCCAGAATTAAGCACTAGGGGCACAAAAAAGTCAAAGGATAGTACTTGCTCTCAAAGAGTCTAATGGGGAGACAACAAACAAAACACTATGCACAGATAACCTATAGACAGGATAAATAGGAAATAACTACTAGAGGAAAGGTACCAGTGTTTTTTTTTTTTGAGGCAATGGGATTAAATGACTTGCCCAGGGTCACACATCTAGTAAGTGTGTGAGGCTGGGTTTGAGCTGAGGTCTTCCTGACTCCAGGCTTGTGCCCCCTAGGTATCCCAGAAGGCGCTATTATTAAGGGGGATCAAGACAGGTTTCCTTTAGAGCAGTGCTCCATAAACTACAGTCTACCCCCCCCCCCATTTTTTTACTTCTGGGGAGATAAGGATATTTGGTTTTTTACATATTTAAATAATTTTTGTTTGTATTTAAACATTTAAAAAAATTTTAGTTTATGGTTTTAATATAGTTATATAGTTTATGGGCGAGTAGAAAAACAAGCAGTGAGTCAGATTTGGCCCTTGGATTATCCTTGGCCAGCTCCTTCTACTAAAAAAAATGTAACTTGAAGGGAGGCTGGGAGAGCAAGAAGGCAGAGATGAGGAGGTGAAGCGTTCCACGAATGGTCTCTCTTTTTTTCAGTTGTGTCTGACTCTGCATCTGACCCCATTTGGGTTTTCTTGGCAGAGATACTTAAGCAGTTTGCCATTTCCTTCTCCAGCTCATTTTACAGATGAGAAAACGGAGGCAAATAGGAGAAAGTGACTTGCCCGGGGTCACACAGCTAGTGGGAGACGAGATTTAAACTCGGGTCTTTCTGGCTTCAGACCTTCACTGCGCCCCCCAGCTGCCCCGATTCCGAGAGTGAGGGATGGTGCCAACTCTGGGAGGTGAAAGACAAGTGTCTTGTTCGTGGTACAGCAAGGGAGCCAGTGTCACTGGGTTGAAGGGCAAGGCTAAGGTAAAGAAGCCTGGAAAGACTGAGCTAGGCTGGGCGGCGGAGGAATAGGTAACGAAGTGCTTTGAACGCCCAGGAGAGGGCTTGGGAGTTGATGCCGGAAGGGACAGAGACACGCGGGAGTTCACTGAATGGACCCCGCTTTAGGGATGGCCAGGGTTTCGTCTGAAGACAACTGACTCCAGGCAGGCTGGCCCCCTCCCCTTCCCACCATTGGCTAGGGCCGAGGTGCAGGCTGGAGGGGCGGAGGGTCGGCACCGCGACGGGGGCTGCGTCAGAGGAGAGAAGGGGGCGTGTTTAGGAGTTGTTGCCATGGTGAAATCGACAAGCCTTGGCCGGAGCTTGGATTTGGGGGGGGGGGGGGGGGGGTGGGAGGGGCCGCGTTAACCCCTCGGGGGTGGGAGGAGGGCGGTGGGGGGGGTGGGGGGGGGCGCGGTGTCCCCGTGGGGGGGGGGGGGGGGGGGGGGGCCGCGCGGTGGGGGTGGGGGCGCGGGTTAAGGGAAAGATAATGCGTTCTGGGTTTTATGTTTGTTTTTTTCTGTCGAGTCTAGGCGACATCGATTCGAGATCGGAAAGGCAGCGAGAGATGCGGCATCCATCTCTCCATCCTCAGGGGCGGCTCCCACCAATCAGTGCTCAACCGCAGACGGCCTCTCCTCGGGATCCTGGGAATTCCCCACCTCTTTGTGACGTCACAAAGGAGCAGCGGTTACCACGGTGACGGGGAAGCGCTCGCTGACCCGCGGTTCACGCATGCGTACTCCACCTCCCCTCCCGATCCGACTCGGAATCCAGGGTCTGTGGCTTGGGCAGACTGGGACCAGGGGAGCAGAGGGAGCCGATTATACCTAGAGCTGAGGACATTTGGGTCAAGCCCCTTTTCTCTTTCTATCGAGGATGGGAAGACTTGGGTGTGATGTAACTAGGAAAGGGAGAGAGTGCAGATAAGGGAGGACCATAAATGGGAAATGATGGGATGGGACTGAACTGCATCCCTTCTGCGTGCAAAGGAGTCAGCCTTGGGAAGAAGGAAAGGCCACTCCTTCCCGAGAGATGGGTGGAGGAGGAAGTACTTGTTTTCAGAAACGTCTGAGGCAGAGTTCTCAGCTGTCAGGGTTGTGGGAAGGATTGCCGTGGGAGTCTTGAGGAAGAACGGTAAAAGTTGGAAAAGCCGCTATAGTCAATGGGATAATGAATCAATGACAGACCTGCTGCAGTGAGGGCCCAGCTGAAATTATGTCACATAAGTGTATTGCATAAACCTTACCTAAAATAGGGTTACACAAACCCTTCCTAGGCTTCAGGATTTCCCCCAGCCCCATTCAACAGCATTCAGATAAACAGGAAGACAATGGATAGAGGAAGAAATGAAAGATTGGGGTTTGGCAAGGCATGATCAGCAACAGGACAAGGAATTGAGTGCATAGTGTAAAGATGAACTGGTTCAACAAGGGGTCAAGATAGGGAAGGTAAGAGAATGATGCCAGTGCCAGTGGGATGGCTTGGGAAAGCACCGAGAGATGAAGCGAGTGTAGGTCACCATAGGGCCAAAGAACAAGGTTATCATTTGTAAGATTTTGGGAAAGAAGGAATGATGAAAGTTTATGATCAGAAAAAGGAATTTTCATAGCTCATGAACATGGAAGCATGGAAGCAGAACAGTTGTGGGTGTGTAGGAATTAAAATTGTCCAACCTGTGTGAAAAACCACTGCAGCAGAGCTCTGAGTCAATGGCACTTTATTAAAGGGTCCATGGTCCCCTCTAATGAATCGGGCCTCAGATCTTCCTCAAGATCTGAGATGCACCTGGTCTCCAGGACCTTATTTTTATGTGGTTTGATACCCAAATATGCAAAAGATGTGTGGCAAAATACAGAATATCATTGGTTGATAGATCTTGTTCGTAAGGGCCAAAAAATGACATATCAATGGAGATCAGGGAGAGTGGTGGTTGAACATCTTCACTAAGTGATCATAAGATGGTCACCTGTTCATGTTGGACAAGAGAGAATGTTCCAGATGTACAAAAATGAGTTGGGGAGACTTTCCACAACATCAAGGCATCCCACCCATGCTGGGTTTGGACATGGAATTTGAGTAAAACAGGATGGAGATATCTTTGTCAGCATTCTTGTGGTTACACAAGTGAGCCTCATAAATTGGCAAACAAGTTATAAACATTACATCAAAATTTGAGGCCAAATATTAGAACCCATCTATCCCTATATGATTTACATAAAATGCCAAACTGATTAATTCTGATTGGAAGAGAGTAGGAGTGAAAAGGAATTATTTCTTAGAGCTAACAGCAAGATCGAGGGTGTTACCATCTCTTTATGAAGACAAAGTAGAGAGTTGAGTGGGGAAGCATGTCATAGGGATTGAATGGATTTAGGAACGGGGAAGCCAGGGTATTGGATCAATGTGAAGTTGGAGTCTCTTATACTAAGGATTGGACCTGGGGTGGAAAGACAATGACTCAAACTCTGATTTCTTCAAGGAAGGTAGGAGAATATCCCAGGGTTTATCAATAACACTCCAGGGTTGAAATTAGATGATAAATTTATATAGTAAAATCTCAAAGGAGGAGATGTTAGTAAGTGAAATACCAGAAGTCACAATGGCATTAATGCATGTGTTAAGTCTTTTTTCAATTGTGTCCTACTCTATAGGACACCATTTGGAATTTTCTTGGCAAAGATTCTGGAGTGGCTTGCCACTTCCTTCTCCAGCTCATTTTGTAGATGAGAAAATTGAGGTAAAAAGGATTAAGTGACTTGCCCAGGGTCACACAGCTATTAAGTATCTAAATCAAGATTTGAATTCACAAAGATAAGTCTTCCTGAATCCAGACCTAGCACCCTATACACTACACCACCTAGCTGAGTAATATACATACTCTTGGAATATATATGAGTAATACACATATTCTCTTCCCATGTTCTGAATTTTTCATAGTTCTTGTTTTATTTAGTAAAATTATCAATTACATTAGATTAAATGAGATTAAAAATGCTGCTCTATCCTACTCCATTTCACATACTAGCCCTTCCAATTACTAAGCAAAGATGCAGATATTTAGTCCAGGGAAAAATATTGCAAATATACATATATATGTTTGATGTGGATTTTATTTTTAATAAGTTGTATATATTATATAATTTTAGTGCTATTTTAGTGTAGAAAAATATTAATAATGAGTGTTGGAAAAAGTACTTCCTAGTTCATTAAATAATCTATTTAATTCATTGGGAGAGAGAGAATTCAAAGTAATTAATTAAAAGCTATTGCAACTTCATTATTTCAAAATAAATTATCATAAAACACCCCTGGATCACTCTAGGACCCATGAAGCTGGAAGTAAATGAAAGAAGTGGCAGATTGAGGTTAAGTGACATGCAGGTGATATTGTACCCCCTGTAATAGCTGGTTATATGTGTGATCTTGCCATTTAAGTGTTACAAACCACTCCACTACCACTGCCAAGAAAACCCCAAATGGGGCTGCAAAGAGTTGGCCATGGCTGAAAAATAACTGAACAATTGAACACGGCTTCTGCGGAAAATCAGTTAGGTGATAGATGCATTCAGAATGGGCTGAATGGATCCTGCAGTAGTAATTTTGCTGTTGTCGTTCCCTTATTGTGAACATTCTTTTATCCCCTATCCCATCCCATCAGGCCTTTTAGGTTAATGTGCTTTCTTTAATCCCTCCCATCCACACTGTCCTTATTTTATTTCCCTTCTTCACTAAAGTGGTGTTTGCCAGAATCATTCACTCTGCTTCAACCTGTTCAGCCTGAAATTCTAGCCTTGCTATTTCCTGGAAGTCTTGCAGTCAGAGCAGAAATGGGGGTGATTGAGGGATGGAGGACTCAGCAGCAGCAGCAGGGCCTCACTGGGTAAAGACACACAAAGGCTTCCCCAAATCCTTTCTTCAGAGCTTTGGGATGTCAGCTTAGGTTGGGCAGATCTTACAAAAATGGGCAAAGCCCTTCTGTGGCTCATGTGGGCAGTTGTGTATGGTTTGTCCTTCATTCTCGAAGAGGACCATGGCATTAGGAAGATGATGCCATGACTTGCAAATAAATTGGAAAGAAGTGTGGGCAATAACAGTGAACAGGATCATCAAAACTCAATCCTAGGATTTAGTTAGACCTGAGATGATCAGCATTTGTTGAATTGAATTCAATTGTACGCTGATTTGCCCACAGTCATAAGCTGGTAAATTGCAGGGTTCGGATGTTAACTAGGGTAACCAGATGCTAAACGCAGTGCTCATACCAGTTCCACAGGTGTCAGTTAATGGACATTTGTTAAGCACCTACTATGTGCCAGATACTGGGCTAAACATTGGGACATAAAGACAAAAGACAGTCTTTGGTCTCAAGGAGTCCACAATCTAATACGTTCAATTTTGAAAAGCATCAAGAGTTCAAACATACATTCATTGGCAGCCGTTGTCCGCCCCCCCTCCACACACAAAGAGACATGACACAGATGATTAGAATTCATGCCAGGGACCTCTTTCCCACAATCAGTGAAGCAGGGCAGCTGAGCTGGGGGAGCAGGAAGTGAGCACCTGCTGCCAACAACCTAAAGCAAGGCACCTGCCTCTCTGCAGCTCTGAGGCTGCCTGTAGGAAACTGATACAATCTGGGGAAAGGCGATGCCTCTGGGCTGGAGTTCCTGAGTTAAATTTTATTCTTTGACCACAGAACTGAATGAGTTGGAAGGAAGGAGAGCAGTGGGGCAAGGGAGGCTTCTTCGTGGCTGAGGATTGTGGTTCTGGGGAGTGTGATGATCTGGCTGGGCCCCTGGAACTCTTCTGCGCATTCACATGTCATGTGAGCTGCATGCTCCTTTGCCCCTGTATTGTATGGATGCTGCTTTCCTAGATAGGAAGTAATGAAACAGGATTTCTACCTCGCTTCTCATCATTCCTAATTCCTTGCCTCCTCCACTCCATCACACTTGCCTCTTAAAATCCCACTTCTGTTACTTACCTGTGTGATGTTGGATAAGACAACACCTCTGGGTCTTGGTTTTCTCATATGTAAAAAGAAAGTGTTGGATGAGGTGCCTCTTCCAACTCTAAATCCTGTGGTTCTAAGATAACAATGAGTCAAGAATCGATGATCCAGCATAGTCATTATCATTCAATGCTTAGCTGTTCTCTGTGTCTAAGACCTCAGGCTTCTTGCAGCACAGTCCAAAACATGATAACCATGGGGAAACTTTAATGCATTGTTTTAACCTACCCGCACACGGCTAAAAAAAACAGACCTATTGTTTAGAGATCAGATTTGTTTAATGCTTAACTCAGGACCTAGGTGAGCTTATCAGAAACCTTTCTGATCCAAAGATTACTGTGAGGAGTTTTCATCCTCTATGGATCTCAAGCAACACAGGTCTCATCAGGAAATGCCCTCCATTCTGGCCAATCAGCTACTGCTTCCTTGTTCCTTTGTTTGAACCCTATATAATGTGTAACTTAGAGAGGCTTAGGGGGAGTAGACCACCTCCTTTTTGGCCCTTCCCTCTGCTAGATGTCTTACTAACCATCATTCTAAATTATTTCAGTTCTGGGTTTTGCTCTCTGCCTCATCAATACTTATAAAACATAGAAGATAAACTTTCTCTACTTTTTCAGTCCTGTAGAGGTCATTATTTCTGGGATCCTGTGTTGGGAGGCAGAGAAGGCATGGAGTTAAGGAGAAACTGCTCCCCTAGAATGAGGGTGGCCCTTCAACCACTCCTGGGTGTTCTGATGTGGCCTCCAGAGAATGACATAACACTTGGGGATGAAGATGCAGATAAGCAGCCCAGCTCCAGAGGCCAAGATGGCAAAGACCTCCACGGCCACCATGGTCTTTCCCTTGGTGCTTTGGTAGGCAGGGAGGAAGGAGACCCAGACACTAAAGAAAACCAACATGCTGAAGGTGATGAACTTGGCTTCGTTGAAGGTGTCAGGCAAGTTCCTAGCCAAGAAAGCCACGGTAAAGCTCCCTAGGGCCAGGAATCCCATGTAGCCTAGGACACAGTAAAAGATGGCAGTGGAACCCTCATTGCACCCAATGAGGATTTGGCCAGGCTCAAAGTCACTGACCACGTCTAGGAAGGGTGGAGAAATGGCCATCCAGATCCCACAGAGGATCATTTGGATGAGGGAGCAGATGATGACGACAGCATTGGACACTCGGGTACTTGCCCACCTCCTGAGCCAGCTTCCTGGCCTTGTGCCTTTGAAGGCCAGAACCACAATGATCGTTTTTGCTAAAACAGAAGAGATGGCCACTGTGAAGGTGATTCCAAAAGTCATCTGTTGGAGGATGCAGCTGGCTGTGGTTGGGCGGCCAATGAAGAGCAGTGAGCAGAGGAAGCAGAGAGTGAGGGCGAGAAGCAGAGTGTAGCTGAGAGCCCTGTTGTTGGACTTGACAATGGGGGTGCCTTGGTGTTTCACAAAGATCATGAGAACTATGACTGTCAGGAGAGAGAAGACAAGGGCCATACAAGACAGAGTCATCCCCAGAGGTTCTTCATAGGTCAGGAAAGTCAGGACTTTGGGGATGCAGTCGTCTCTTCGTGCATTTGGATACTGGTCCTCTGGGCACTTGGTACACTGCTGCATGTCTATTGGGGCAAAACCAATAATCACTCCCTCCCTCATTCCCATGCAGGCCTCCTCAGGCAATGAGAAAAGGTTCTACCCTCAATGTCACTGATGCGAACAGACTTTAAGACTATCACATGGAAAAAAAAAACATTTTATTCAGCTCTTCCAGTGAGGAAGGTCATAGGAACATAGACCTATAATTGAGGCAACCTTCAAGGCCGTCCATGACAAATCCATTTTATGGATGAGAAAACTGAGGTCCAAAAAGTTCTAAAAAGTTGCTATCAATCTCACAAGTAGTGAATGTAGGAGGTGGGATTTAGCTTGTCTGCCAATTTCAGCTCCAACATCTTTTCCACTCTACCTCCAGAAAGGGAATTCACCCCTCTTTCCTACCTTAGCCCCCGGATTGTAGTCAGATTCCTGAAATCCATTTTACTCTACAAACAGTTATGAACCATAAGCTGTGTGTAGAGTCCTGGGCTCACCTCGGGGTATCAACAAGGTTTAGATAACTCAGAAAATGTATCTATTTCTCTATCATCTCTATCACCTGTCTCTATCTTTATTGATTAATATTGAAGTCATTTTATACAATTATGTGAATAAGCTAACAAGAGGGGAGCTGGCAGCCTCCATCTTGCCTCTGTCCTGTTGCACTAAAGGCTTTAGGGAAATGCTCTTTGGCTAATACCCAAGACTCTCTCTTTGTTGAATTCGCTCTCTCCCAATCATAGAGTTCCCTCATGCTATATTGTTTAGTTTATATACACATGTATGTGTGTGTGTGTGTGTATTGTCATATATACGTACTGTGGTTTCTGTTTTGCTATTGACTTGGATAAATGGGTTTGTTTATTATTTACCATACATGTATGTCATTGTGAAACTGGTATTTGGTGAGAAGGGAGTCAAATCTTGGACATAAATCCTGGGGTCTTGCTCCACCCCATAATGAACAGTGATCAAAAATTTAACTTAAACTTGGAATTCACATCCCCCAGACTAATATTTAATTTGGATATTACTTAAGGAAATAGTGTAATTCTAGCTCAGTACATCCTCTCTTTCAGAAGAGCAAGGGGACAGAGCTTCTGGTCCCAACCTTCTGCTTCCCCTAATGGCAGGAATTAAAGCCTCTGTTAAAGAAGGATGGCTACCATTAGACACAAATAGGTATATGTAAGAAAAATATATATATCTATATATGTATATATATATATATACACACATCTATTTCTCACTTCTTTCTCTGGATGCAGATAGTATCTTTTTCATATGTGCTTTATTTTTAATTTGTGTATTTGTAATAGAATGACTTAGTCTCTCAAAATCATTGCTGCTACTGTATACAATGGTCTCTTGGTTCTGCCCACTTGCTTTTCAAGTGGGGAGAAGGGGAGAGATGAAAAAAAGAAATTGCACATGTTAAGTTTGTTGCATATTTTGAGGGAATAGCAAGTTGTATGTGGCAGATTTGTAGCTTCATGTCCTATCTTTTTTGTTGTACTGTTATGGAAATACTTGTTTTGTTCCATAACTGAAAATAAAATAAATTTGTAATGAAAAAGAAGGAGAAGGAGAAGAAAGAGGAGAAGAAAGAGGTTCAATATGACTAGTCTGTCCTTCAAGACACACAACAATATCCCCATATACTACATAAATATATATGAGTGTGTACATTTATATTTATATATACATATATTGCCATTTATAATGTATATATGTGTTTATAAACTTGTGATCCCTCAATGCCTTCTAATTCTCTACTAAATACTGTTTAACTTCCTGTACCTGAGCTTCAAGGCCTTCCATGATTTATACCCAGTCTAGAAGTGGACTGGACTTCCCACACCATTACTGGAAATCATGGATCAGAACTTCTCTGACAATCACTTGTCAGAGATGTGCTAGATAAGGTTCCTGCACAGCCAGAGATTGGCTTGGATGAGCAAAGATACTTAAAAGTTGGGCTTGTTTATTTTCTTTTTTTTCTTAATGCTAGCCCAGGTCTTGTTCCTGAGAATGTGCATAACCAATATTTGTTGAATAAACTGAACATTCTGACTCTAAGGAGGGCAAGCTCACCATTTCCTATTCTTGTGTCTTCAGCTTGGGAAACTTAACCATCCACTCAAGTGTGGAGTTGCTGCTATCTGCATTGAGGGAAGGTACACTTGTGTTCATGAAATCACAAATCCTTATAATACCAAAGTCTCCTTTCCCCGCCCCCTTCTCCTCCTCCTCTTCTTCCTTTTTTTCCTCTTCTTATTTTATTTCATTAGTCTAGGGGGGGGGGGGGGGGGAACCTGTGACCTCAAGGCTACATGAACTCGAGGTTGCAGGTTCCCCACCCCTAGGTAGAGATTTCCCAGTGTGGAAACTCCTTTTTCCAATGTAGATCAATGATTATTCTGCTATCTATTATCTTAGAGACAAGGGGCACGAAGAGTGACTTTTTCAGGTGTTCTCAATCAGTGTCTGTATATGAAAAGTCATATCTAAATATTTTAGAAAGCACACCCACAAGCTCTATGACCATTTTGTTTGGTTCCTTATTTTCACTATGGTTTCCCTTTTGGGGCCCAAAGCTCCCTGAAGGCTGCAGAATGGTATGGGTCAGTAACAGGGATTCTACCCACAATGTGCTCTCACCTCTGCGGTCTGCAAACTGTCCATCTGGGCAGGACTCACAGTCAAAGCAGCAATGGGACCATCCCTTTGCTGGGATCTGGCTGGACCCCGGAGGGCAACTCTCACTGCAGACTGATTGAGGGACCTGGCAGGAGGCAGAGCACACACATAATGAGAACCACCCTCCCAACCCAGGGAGGTTACAAAGGCCATTCTGACTCTAGCTCTGACTTACCTCTGACTTACCTGATGGGAAGTCTGGTAGTCAGTATCTACTACTAAAGGAATAGCCACATGGAATATGTCCATTGTGGGACTCCACTGAGCAAGGACCTGGTCATGTCACTCTCTACAAAGTAAACTCCAGGGTTTCCCAATTGCCTCTCTATTAAAATCTAAATCACTCTGTTTAGCCTTTAAAGACCTTTGCTATCTGGTTCCAACCTACCTTTCTAGCTCAGGGGACATTGTTCTCCCAGCTGCACACTGAGATCCAGCCAGATTTATCTTCTCTATGGACTTTATTTTTGATACTCCATTTCCTATCTCCATGCCTTTGCACTGGACCCCAATATGTAATGCATCCTCCCCTTTGTCTCATTGGATTCTTCGCTTTTTTCTTCTTTTTTTCCATAATAAATGTGCACTTTTTTTAGGGGAAAAATACTAGGTATTCATCTCTTTTATTCAAATTGTAGCAATGCAAATGCTATCTTCTGCTTGATAGTTTTTCTGATCCTTCAATCTCCTAGTGTTCTTACCCCCAAACTAACTTGTATCAACTTATTTTGCATTAATTTGTATTTATTCATTTTCTATTTTCTCTGTGTGCTTACATTATCTACTTGTTTCTTTGGCATGAGAATTTAGCTTCTAATACAAATATTCCTGATAAAACAACAGAGCTTAAAAATCATTGTCATATTCTTAGCCATTTCCATGCCAAGGCTCCAATTCTAAGATCTCAGATTCTGATTGGTTAACTTTTCACTTATTGTGCCCAATTTGAGGTCCACTGTGCTACTTTTCTTTCATCTCAAAGCCATACTACCTGTACTCCGTCCTTCCTTCCTTCCTTCCTTCCTTCCTTCCTTCCTTCCTTCCTTCCTTCCTTCCTTCCTCCCTCCCTCCCTCCCTCTGTCCCTTTCTTTCTTTCTTTCTTTCTTTCTTTCTTTCTTTCTTTCTTTCTTTCTTTCTTTCTTTCTTTCTTTCTTTCTTTCTTTCTTTCTTTCTTTCTTTCTTTCCTTTCTTTCCTTTCTTCCTTCCTTTTTCTTCTCACCTCTCTTATTTCTCTTCCTTTTATTACTATTCTTCCTCCTTCTATTTATCCTTCTCCTCCGCCTCCTTTTCCCCTTCCCCTTATCCCTCCCCTTCCTTTTTTCCCTCCACTCCCCTCCTCCTCCTCCTCCTAATTATTCTTCTTGTCTCCCTCCCTCCTTTCCTTTCCTTTCCTTTCCTTTCCTTTCCTTTCCTTTCCTTTCCTTTCCTTTCCTTTCCTTTCCTTTCCTTTCCTTTCCTTTCCTTTCCTTTCCTTTCCTTTCCTTCCTTCCTTCCTTCCTTCCTTCCTTCCTTCCTTCCTTCCTTCCTTCCTTCCTTCCTTCCTTCCTGTCTCAGAGAAGTGACGTGATCATATGGTCACATAGCTACTGAGCATGAAAGGCAAAGAACCAACCCAGACCTTTCATGACTCCAACTCCATTGCCTTTTGTCCTTCCATGTTGCATTTTGGATCACTTTCTAATGCATATTAGAGTATATACACAAATTGTACAGGGCACATACACAAAGTCAGAGAAGGAAAGTGAGGGAACAATATTGGTTTTCTGGAGTTGCATTTTTTGCTGTGAAATATGTATAGTTGAGATTAGCAGGATGGAGAAGAGCTGGAATCCTTGCCATATGAGCATCAGTTAAAGGAACTGGAAATATTTAGCCTGGAGAAGAGAAGGCTTAGGGGGAGACATGGTAACTGTTCTCATAAAACTTGAATGACTGTAAAGTGGAAGAGGATTCAGACCTTTTCTCATTGGCCTCAGGACACAGCTCTCCAAGAAATCATGGAAATAAGTAAATTTGAACTTAATGTCTGGAAAACGTTCACTGTAGATCTTCAACCAGTGGTTGAAAAAAAGAATATTTTGTTGTAGTGAATATTTTTTAATCTATGGGACTGAATAAATGTATGTTGAAGTGTATTAGAACTCTGAAATTCTATTATTCTAGGATACTCAATCCTGACATTTTTCTTTGACCCACACACACTTCCTTTGTGTATTTTTTTAACTCCTAATATAGTTCTCTCAGTTGACTGCATTTAATATTCTGTTGGCTCTTGTGGGCTTAAGTGTTTTTCCATCTGGCCCCAAGTTTTTGGAATTGCCCTCAAGTTTTCTTTGAATTCAATTCAACTAGACAATACCCACTACTGATGCCATCACTACACTATATGGCAGTGCCCAGTTCCCACAAGCAGCAGGATATGCCTTGTCAGTCTGGCTGGAATGACTTTTGACATAATAAGAGTAATAATAATTACCACTTACCTTTCTATAGAACCTTTGAGATAGGAAATCACTTCCCAGAAATAGCTCTGTGAGGGAGTTAATATAAGAATTTATTTCCCTATTTTATAGAAGTGAGGCTTATAACTCAGTCCCACCTCACCTTCCATGCTACTGTGACTCACCTGAGTCTTTCCTCCTCTCCACTGGATAGCACTCTTATTGACAACAATTTCTTTTCCATGTGGAGGTGTAGAGTTCACGTAGCCAACATTGACCAGATGAAAGTCATCTTCAGAGTTTTTCTGTACATTCAGAATGTCATACACAGAAGGAAGATCTCCATTGGCATCGAAAAAAACCTCACTTTTCTGAGGTGTCTGGAAATGTACGTTCCTGATATATTGCAAGAGCTGGAGACAGGAGACATTGAGAATAATGGATTTGCCTTGAATTCCACTCCAATTTACAATCATCCATTAAGTACCTATTGTGCAAAGGCAGTATTAGTTCTTTGGTGAGATGCAAAAACTGGATTCAAGTTTTGCCACTGGTCAAAATCACAGCATTTTACCCAACACTGTCCAACAAAATGAACTAGATTCTAGGGAATCCCACTCTCATTTTGTCTGCTTATGCATATCTTTGGGGGCAAAAATTTGAGTATTAAGCAAGTAACTATTTTAGAGAACCAATGTACATCTATCCATTAAATCTGTCTCCTTCTGCAGGATAGTGCTGATTTATCAACAACCATATGAATTTGTCAGTTTTCCAATCAGAAACCAGCTGCTTTCTGTCCTTACTCTACTTAACATGACCCTTGCATCATGGAGGTATTCACCATAGAAGACAAGCATGCTTGGATACCATATATAATTGTTTCTATTTGTTTGTTTTTCATCTTAACATGAAATCAGTAAACAAATCAATGGTGTTTAATAAAAATAGAACAATGGGAAATAAAATATATACCAAGTTGCCATGAATCACAAGCTCATCTAGACTCTAGAAGTTCTCCAGGCACTGCAGAATGTGCTTTAAACTCAGCAGAAATGCGGTTTCTTTACATCCCGCAATTCTCTTTGACCACTTATGACTTGAGAAAGGAGAGTCAATACAAGCTCAATTCATTCTTCCAAGAGGGCTTGCCCTAAGATGATTATATACAAACTCTAAATTTGTAATCTCAAGTATCTGATGACCACCATCATGCTATTTGGTGCAATGGATAAAATGCTGGGCCTAATGTCAGGAAGACTTGAATTCCAATCTGGTCTCACTTACTGGCTGTTTGACCCTGGGTAAATCACTTCAATATGTTTACTTCAGTTTTCTCATCTGTTAATGAGTTGGAGAAGGAAATGGCAAACCACTCCAGTGTCTTTGCAAAGAAAACCCTGAAGGAGGTAATAAGGAGTCTGACATGACTGAAATGACTGAACAACTGATCATGTCCCCTTAGGTCTTTTGTTCATCAAGTTGAGGATTCCCTAGTCTTTCACTTGATGTTGGTATGATCTTCTTGTAATTGTCTTTCCTGGAATATGCTGCCACGCACTGAATATGGCATTCCATAAGTGGCCTGACGAGGACAGATGACAGGGAGGCTACCGCTATGATAAATGCAGTCTATGATAGAATTCACCTTTTAGGTTGCCATGTTTTTCCATGGCATCATATTTCATCTGCAGTCCACTAAAACCCCAAATCTGCATCTTTATCACCAACCATGTCTCCCTTATATTTTATTTCTGAGATTAATTTTTGAACCCCAAAGTAAGAAGTTATTTTTATCTATTTTCATACTTAATTTTCTTAGACTTAGCCTCTTGTCCTAGCCTATTGAATCTTCTGGGATTGCTACTCTTTCATTCAACATGGTAGCTATTTCTCCTGGCTTTATGTCACTTGCAAATTTAATAAATGCTTTTGTCCAGATCATTGGTTAAAAATTACAGAGCAAAGATCCAAGACTGGGTCACCAGTGTAGTCAGCTGGAAACTTCTTTCCAAGATGACATCAAAACTTTAACTACTAACCACTGGAATCAGCTCTTCAACTCATTTTAAATCCAACTAATTGTAGTATCATGTGCTTCTTATCCCTCCATATTTTCCATGAGAATAGCATGAGGTACCTTATTAACTGCTTTGCTATAAACAACTACACTACAGCATTCTCCACCCCCCACTACTATTTTATTTTTTAACTAGATGGAGCCTATGAAGTCATTGGTACAGAAAACTTCCAAATGAAATAAGTCCCTCTCCCATCACAGGTTACACCTTCTCTGCAATTTATAACTTTTAAGACTATCTAAAAGCATTGGGGAATTAAATGACTTGACCAGGTTCAAATAGTCAGAAAGTGTCAGAAGTTAGACCTAAACTCCTGTCCTGCCAACTCAAAGCCAACTCTGGAGTATTCCATCCTATCTCTGCCTGGCTCATAATTCTCTCAAAAAAGGAAGTGAAATTAGTCACACTTGGTGTGCCCTTAAAGAATCACCCTGACTTTTAAATTTTATCTTTCTTTTCACCAATTTTTTAAAATAATATATTCTGGAGATCTGTCAGAAATTGGAACCTTAAAGCACCATGCACATGCTAGCTATTAGAATTACTATTACTTCTTCCCCCTCCACCACCTAATTTGGGACTTGACTCTTTCCCATTCCCATAGCATTTCTCCCAGTTTACCATTCCAGAGACAGTGTCTGAGAACTCCCAAATGACAACTCTCCCAGTCCCAGAAGTTTATTCCACATATTGACTTAAATTCAGCGAGGGTAGGACCCTCTCTTAGTTACCAACTCTTTGTTAACTATTATTTTTGTCTGCCCATCTAATACAAACATAATCCCCCTCAATGGAGGAAATAGAAGTAAACTAATTTTGAATAGTTCTACCCTGTCTCCATGGGCTGTCACAATGAGCCTATGAGCCCTAAATGGTCATTCTTTCTCTTTCTGCAGTATTCCTCCTACCTCCAATATACCTTTAAACACTTTTATGTTGCAATAACATTTCAAAGACTGTTAGACCTAGGCAGTGGTGTATTCCTTTTTGGAGGAGGTTATCTATTTCAGCCCTGTCGTTTGATAGGGAAGGAAAATGAGACCAAGAAAGGTGAAACCTTTCACCCAAAGTAATGCAGCTACAATCTGGGGGCTTGTTAATGAGAGCCCAGTCCTTAGAATGTGCTCTAATCTTTACAAGTACCCATGTAGAAAGCTGTGGGGATACTATTCCCACCCATAGCAGAGGTTGATACTGTGTGGTGACCAAAAAAAAGTCTTCTAATTGTCTGAGAAAACAGAAGGGTTAATAATAAATTTGGAACCTGAGTTAGCATGTAGAAGCAATGACCTTCTTATTTTTTCTCTCTTTTTCTTCCTAGAAGTGAGTTAGGCAAAAACTGCTATAAGTGACTGTAAATTACATTGACTCACTAGCTGCTCTGCAGCCATGAACACATGGTACCTCTATCTCTTCTCCTATCACAAGCAGCTGAATATACAGAGATGGAATTGGTCAGGTGTTGACAGTAAGAATGCTGAAGGAGCTGAAATAGCCATCAGAGGATCCAAGTACAACTAGAGTCTTTATCAGTATATAACTCTGATATAGACTGGAAGAGAAATCAGTAGCATGTGGTGGGGAATGCCCCAGAAGAAACACGTGGAATGACAGTTACCAAAGGGTAGCCATGACTTCAGGGATCATGACCCTTTGCGAGGTGGATACGCACTGCTTGGAGGCTATAGAAAGTCCCAGGGCCTCTGAGATCTGCAGAGGGATACATCCCAAGGGGAATCTCGTGAGACCAAAAAAGGACAAAAGTATTAGCAGCTTCCAAAGGTGTGATTGCTCCTTTATCCAACTTGTTTTCCCCATTTTCCTTAAAGTTTGATCTGACTTTCCCCAAGAACCTTCTGTGAGTAAAAAGATGTATCATAGTTTTTTTTTTTTTTGGGGGGGGGGGGGGGTTTTTGTGTAGCAGCAAGCACCTCAAGCGTCCTCAGGGTTTGCAGCTACCACAGGTTCTTGGATCTGCTTTGTTAAAGGAAAGCAACTCAAAATGGGTTAACAAGCTTACTTTAATCAGTCAGACATATATTGTTTACCTTGTTCAGGAGAAAAGGTCAGCACCCTGAACCTCAAAGTATACAGGCATAATTATCAAGACAGAAACATCAA
>NW_027185797.1:36602391-36603227 GCF_028583685.1 Petaurus breviceps papuanus
TCATAGTTTTTTTTTTTTTTTGGGGGGGGGCGGTGTTTGTGTAGCAGCAAGCACCCCAAGCATCCTCAGGGTTTGCAGCTACCACAGGTTCTTGGATCTGCTTTGTTAAAGGAAAGCAACTCAAAATGGGTTAACAAGCTTACTTGAATCAGTCAGACATATATCGTTTACCTTGTTCAGGAGAAATGGTCAGCACCCTGAACCTCAAAGTATACAGGCATAATTATCAAGACAGAAACATCAAGTAGACAGATTTCCAAACTGTCCAACCATTACATCCATACCCAGTCAACATCTGGGTTTCCACATTCTGGGTTTTTCAAAGCCGGGGGACTCTCAACAACGGCTTCCCAGAATTCAGATCAAATCACAGAACACTTCTCAAAGTGAGTCCCAAAACAAAGCTACACATCAGGGCTTATATAGCCTTCTCCTGGCTCAGAGAATGTAACAACCTTATTGACTCACTGGCCAATCAAGAAGTATCTACTGAAAAACAAGCCTCCCTCCCCAGGCTTCAGGTGCACTTTAGCCTAGGGGCAGGGAAGATCTTTAAATCTGCATTTCCATTACAGTTTGCAATCACTATTTGTGATGTACCTTCTCAGTTAATACCTTTTCATAATTTCTGTCATTTTGTTGATTGGTGAAGGTGATTTCCTTCATGGAAGGTTCATACCCAAGTGAAACCCCAGGTTTGGACAATAAATAAATCTTAGAGAAACAGAAATTCTCATATAAACTTTTTAAGTCCACTGACACCCTTAGGTCACAAAACAGTGTCATAGAATGTCTGAGTTGTGAAGGAACTCTGTGGCAGTTTGGTACAACTAAAC
>NW_027185797.1:36603237-36610856 GCF_028583685.1 Petaurus breviceps papuanus
ATGGTCCAGTGACTTGAGTATATATCTCAGGTGTAAGATTTCCCATCTGTTTGTGGGATGATGGGAAAATCGTGGAACCATCATGAGCCTCAGATTCTAAGTCATTAAGGAACATAGTAAAACACAAGAGTGAACATTCACAAGCAATAGTGACAGAAAGTTGTGTCTCCAAAGGATGAAGGTATTGTTTTTGTTGATTGCGAAGGACTTTTTGAGATCTGACAAATCCATGTTCTCCTCAAGCTCTTTGTTCTGTGATTCACTAAGATCTCAGCTCTGATACCAGTTGGTCATAGATTGAACCCTGGAAGGGTACAGAGAGGACACCTAGTTCAGCCCCACACTTTTGCAGATGAGGAGGCTAAGACCTCCTCAAGGCAAGGTGATTTGTTTCAGAATCACCAAAGCAACATGTTAGTGGTAGGATTCAAGCCCAGGTTCTCAGAATCTATGTCCATGGTTCTTTCCACTGACCCACTATTACTTAATTGAGGCTTCTTTTTTTTCTTCTATGAAGTGGGCGAGATAATACTTCTACAGCCTACCTCATAGAGATAATTTGAGAAAAATACTTTGTCAAAAAAAGCTATGTAAAAATGTTATCTAGTTGAGATGTGGGTGACTGAAGGTATGAGTCAGTGCACATGCTGTCATAAGGAATGATTGTGTTCACTGATTTCGTTTAACTGTTTCATTTAATTTTATAAGGAAGTGTTCAATAATTCAAGAATATTGGGAAATGACTATGTTAGAAAAGGAAAAAAAAAACAATAAAATTCGTTAGAAATCAGTTATTGAGGTACCTTTAGTGTCTGGGGAACTTCTCCATTTAGTGAGGTCAGTGAAGGACCGTGACTGATATGGCCAGAGCTGGTAGGATAGTGAAAGGTGGTACAAAAGTAGCAGGGAATTAGAAGAGGGCTCTGGAGTCACTCACCTGGGGGAATTTATAAAGTCCCAACCATCTAGCTATAGGCACAGACAGAGCAGAACGAAGTTCCCCAATGAGGGCAGCCAGAGGTGGATGGGTTCTGCAGCTATAATTGGGGACCAGCTTCCCCTGACCAGTCAGGAAGTCCATGGTTCCCAGGAGAGACCCAGCAACAGAGTCTCCAGAGTCCCAGATGGAGAATCCCAGGGTGAGATTGGGGAGCAGGTGGATGTCTCTGTTGATCTCCTCAGTGGCAAAGACAAAACCCCGGGAAGCTGCATAACCCCAAGACACAAAGCTGTGTATGGATGAAAAAAAGAGAAGACTGGTATTTGCTCCTCTTTGCAGATAATTTTAGTGAAAATATCCTTCTAGCTCCAGCCCCCACTGCACATTGATTTTGCCAATAGTGATCATTTCCCAACATAAAAATCACAACTCCCTTTTCTATATTTTAAGACTGACAAATGACATTCCTCACAACAACCTTCAGATTTAGGTGAGTAGTGCAGTGAGAATTGTTCCCATTTTACAGATAAGAAAACTAGGATTCAGAGAGAGGAAGGGGCTTGCCTAGGAAAACGCAACCTCAAAAGTATCAGAGCTAAGACACATGCCTTCTTATTCTTCCCCTTCCCTCAACCTTCACGCTCTCTGTTCCTGTCCCAACCACTACTAGCAGCTTCAACAAATCTCTTCAACATCTATTTAGCACAGTGAAGTCTAGTACTCAACATCAGAGTTACTGTAGAAGTAGAGGGCTAGGTGTGCACAAGACCTCAAAATAACAACACACTGGGTCCTGCTGGACGAATTCAACTTAAGTCTTCTTTCAGCCAAAGAAAAGCAAAGTTTATTAAAAGTTCTCCATAATGGGTAGACTCAAGGAGCCTCGGTATTTGTGACACTTGTATTGGACAAGTGGATCAGAATAATCTAACACAGAATGAGTCTGTGCTAGAAAATTTTCCAGCCTTCTCTTTGGTGGAGGCAACATGGGATCTTATATATAGAAAGGTTGTGGGGGGAATCTAGGGGTGGTCTAGAGCAGGAGTTTGGGGAGGGTAGCCAGGAGGAGTCGAAGAGATCAGACTCTTGAGATGAGAGATGAAGTGTGGGAAGTAGCTGGAGGCTACTTGGAGATAAGACAATGGAGGGCTAGTCTAGTTTAAGGGTGTATAGATATTTTGGGAGCATCAAGTAGGAAGTAGCTGGACAAAGGAGGGCTAGGCTAGTAACTAGATTTGGGTGGAGCTGTAAGGAAAGGCTTATGGACTCAGGCAAATGCCTGATTGAATCACATGGGAAGATTCAATCAGAGAGCAAGGGTGTTAGCAGAGCCTGTATCTCATCAATACTAGTGTAATGGGGGTGCAGGAGTCTATGGGAGCATGCCCTGATATTCTCTGCCTGGCTCCAGTCCAAGAATTCACATGGAAGTTTGGGGCAAGCCCATTTTCTGCTTTGATGACTACTGTATGATAGCACAGGGCTCCCTAATTGACTGCTGAAAGCAGGAGACGTCTGGGGTGATTGAGCAGCCCTTCTATGGGTACATATTTTGTTGTTTTCTTTCTTTCATGATTATGGACAAGACAGACCTACTTTCAGCTGCCACAGTAGTAACTGAGGGCTAGAGGGGGAAAGAGATTTTTGCATATCTATAGAATAGTTTCAGCATGTCTTCTGCCTTCAGCAGCCAATTAGGGAGCTCTTTGTCATCACACTGTACAAACCTCACAGTCATCACCCCCCAGGAAGCAAGCTCACTCCAAGACTCTGCGGTTGTTTGGACTCAAACCAGGCTGGGATATCTGGAAACAATGTGAGGACTGGCTTCCATTGGCCAATCCATGACATTGCACTAAGATAGAGGCATATAACACAGATAGGGAGGTAAATCTAACAATCTGCCCACTTTCCCCCTTTTTTTGGAGGGAGGGGGATAACAAACAGAAGTAATAGTGGCTATTATTTATATGGTGGGGAGGAGGAGAGGCAAGTTAGTCATGTGGGGCTGATTGCCTCTCAAATCCCAGGTTTTCCTCTGTTACTGGGTTCTGCTTAGATTGAATATGGAAAAAGAAACCTAGTCATTTCTGGTTTGTCTGGGGTGTGGTCAATTTTTGCCTAGCTAATAACTGGGAACTCCTTCTAATTTGATCGAGCTTTATCTCTCTTTATAAGAGGATTACATGAATAGATTTGCCTTCACAATTAGTTGAGTACATCCTTATCTTCCGTAGTTAAGTGATTAAGTCTAAGAGGTAATGAAGTGGTGGTGGGAGATGGGATCTCATAGTTATTGATTAAGACTGGGAAGAGATGCAGATCCCAGAGTCTAGCCCCTCCATTTTACATGTAAGGAAATTGAGGCTCAGGGAGTTTAAGTGATTTGCCCCACTAGTCAGTGTCTGAGGCAGGGTGTGGATCTAGGCCTTTCTGATTGTAAGTCCAGTATACTATTCATTATTACATTATGTCTCTCCCCACTACACCTACATTTCTATAGCACAGTAAGCTTTGCTCAGCACTCAGCACATATAATATGATTTCTCTAAAAACCCTGTGAGATAGGCACTTTAGGCATTATTAGATACCCATGTTACAGACGGGGAAGTAGAGGCCAAAGAAGGCTAGTGACCAGTCAGTGACTGTGAGTTGGACTTTGGTCTCTAATGGCTCCAGTCCTTGACCCCCTCCTTTACACCTCGCTGAGAGTGTCTGTGTGGGACACTATTGGATGTCTTTGCAGTGGAGATTGGTTGACCATTCTGGAGGATTCCTGCCCATTCACTCATTCATTCAATTAACAAATGGGGATGGATCTGAATGCATGACTTCAGTGACCTTTTATGACATTCATACTCCAATATTTAATATGAAAGCAGTGAGTTCCCTGTCACTGGAGACCTTTAAGAAAAGACTGGATGACTATTGGTTGAGAAATTTTGGAGAGATAATGGAGTTCAGCAAAACTAGAGAATGATAATTATGCTAGACAGATAGACAGAGTCATTGACACACAGACAGGAAGGAAGAGAGTCTGGCTTCATCAAAAAGAGGTTATACCAAACTTACCTTATTTTGGCCAAAATTTCTAGATTGGTAAATGAAGTGATCTTGTTGAGAGAATGAGGATTGACCTTATTCCATGTCTACAAATACTGCCTGTCTTTCTCCTGGTGTCCATTTCTTCCCTTTCTCCTCACCTCCACCCCCACCCCATGAAAAGGCTTGTGTGTTTTCAACTTTGAGTGTTAAAAAGTCCATATTGGATTGAATGAGATCCTCTTCTAGGTGAGGATAAAAATGCTGGATGTGTGGTGGTTCATGGGAAAAGCAATGGGGCAATGGGGAGGGCACTAAGACTGGAGTTGGAGACCTAGATTCAATTTCTGGGTCTGCAACCTACTGACTGTGTGAGTGTGTATACATTTGTATAATCAGCTCTAGTAAGTGTGGTATTAACTGTCAAATTATCTCCCTCGAATAACTGTGATGGTCAAGTGAGAACACGGACTCTTGGAGTTCATTGGCATCATGGATTTAGAGCTGGGCAGGACAAGTCATGCATTGGGAGCCCTGGAGTCTAACCCCCTCCTTTGGCCAATAAAGACACAGAGGGGTGGAGCTATTCACCCAGTCTCACACAGATAGAGTGGCAGAGTGAGATTTGAACCAGGCTCTCCTGATTCATGGCTCTTTCCATCATACTATGTTACCTCTTACTGGGAATATCATCCCATCTGAACTTGGAGAAGTATCTACTTTATGACCTGCCCCCCTGGGTGACTATCCAGCCCTTGAGAGTTGAAAGCCTCTGCCTTGTGAAGACCCGTTGAGGACATCTCTTCCTCTTTTGGATAATTCTGATTGTAAGGTTCTTTCTGAACCTAAAACAAATGATGCCTCTTTCAAACCTCCCGCCTCCCACTTCTCCCATGGTTATTCTCCGGGAACTAGCAAAGCAAGTTCAATCCTCAGTCCCCGTGACATGTCTTTCAATGTTCAGCTTCCACAACTGTAAAATGGTGATCTGGTTCCCCATGTCCTTCTAGGTAGAAATCCAATCAACCTATGGAAGACAAGCTTTCCATTTACTCAGAGCCTTGATACAACCCACCCTCCTTTTCGGTAATTTTCCAAGTCCTGAACACATGTTATATCATTTATACTCACCCCTCAGAGTTCCCTCTAGTAGGCATGGAAGTGAAATCACCAGTAAAAGTGGAGTTTGTTAGAAGGATGGGAAAAGCACCTCCTATCAACACATCTCCCACCCTCTCATGTTTCTGGACTGCCTTCAGCCTCCCACTCATGGGCTCTGTACAAGTGGAGACGGGCAGCGGGCCCAGAAGGAGGAGAAGCAGAGGACAGAGAACCATCTCCAGACCAGCAGGAGTATGTGTGTGTGTGTACGTATTTGGGATGGGGAACTGGTAAGAACAGAGCCCCTGGAAACTCCCACAGTCCCAGAAAGCAGAGCTTTGGCAGATTCTGCCAGGGAGGCTGTTCTTGTCCTTTTATCTCCAGCACTGAGACTGCTGCTCCCATCTCTCCCATGTGGGCTTTGGGGAGGCCCCAAGGAGCAGCAATTTCTCCTTGAGAAGGAACCAACTTCAGCCAATGCCTCAAGAGGAAGAGATGATAAGCAATCTGGGGGACCTGAGCCCTGGGATATTTTAGACTAGGGCTGCTACTGTAATAGAATTAATGATGATAGTCACATTGGTGCTTGGGTTGTTTGCATCCTTGTTCCAAAGCACTTTACTTAAATATTGTAAGATAGAAAGAATGTCATCCCTAGTTTTCAGTTGATGCTCCTCGGTCAAATAACTTGGCTGGGTTATCCAAGCAAACAAATGATCAGCAAACATTTTTTAAGCACCTACTGTGTGCCAGGCTTGGTGTTAACCTCTGGGAACACAAAGACTCATGAAATGGCTTCTGTTTTCAAGGAGTTTCCATTACTTAAGTCCAGGAAGGAGCTGCGGGGTAGGTAGGACTAGAGAGAGGGGATGGGGGAATGCAACAAATGAGAAGTGGGGATGGAAGGGCTGAGGAGGCACTATCAGGACTAGGTGAGACTTCATCTTACAAATACAGACTATGACCCACGGAATTTAAGTGACTTACTCAGTGTCCTGTAGGTAATAAGTGTCAGAGATGGGATGAAACTGGGTTCCCCTGACTCTGCAGTGAGGCTCACTTTAGCTTAATAAAAGGAAAACGTAAATAACAATTCACATCACTGGGCAATGAACCAGGTGGGAGGGAACTCCCTGGACCAGGAAGTTCTTAAGCATAGACTGGCTGATTACATTTCAAGAGCAAAGATTTAAAGTGGGAGGTACCTTAGGGGTCATCTAATCCAGCCCTTTCCTCAACCCATCACTCCAAAGTAGGAGTTACCTTCAGTCGGGTTTGAATCTAGGTCCTTTGACTCCTAGTCATGAGCTTTGTCCCCTGTGCTACAGTTCCTGCTGTTTCTGACAAGAGGCAGTGTGCCCTAATGGAGAGTACTATATTTAGATTTAGGAGGTTAGGGTTCACACCCCAGCTTTCATGCTTCTTAGCTGTAGACTAGGGGACACAGTAGATTGAATGTTGGTCCTGGAATCTGGAAGACCTGACTTCAAATCCAATCTCAGACATTTACTAGCTGTGTGACCCTGGGTAAATCACTTAATCTCTGCTTGCCTCAATTTCCTCAATAGCAATAATAGTGCCTACCTCTCAGGGTTGCTGTGGGGATCAAAAGAGGCAATATTTGTAAAGTTCTTAGCCTAGTGCCTGGCAGGCAGATAATAAATGTTGTTCCTGGAGGGCTCTGGGGAAATCACTCACCTCACTTGCCTCAATTTCCTAATGTATAAAAAATGTGATATTAGTATAAATGCTATATCACCTGGTAAGGCAAGTCAGTCAATAAGAATTTATTAAGGACCTGATATGCCAGGCACTATTCAGAGAAATCCAAAGAAAGGAAAAAGATAGTCCCTGGCCTCAAAGAGCTCACAGTCTAAAGGGATCCACAAGTAAACAAATATGTACAATGGTTTCTAAACCATAATGTGCTGTAAAAATGTGAGTGAAAACAGCATTGAAGGGTCATCTGCTTCATGAAAGCTCAAAAATTGAGCTTTGGGCACAATCCTCTTATTAACTAGGGAGGTTACTGGTCAGTCAGGAGTTTGGGTTAATCCAAGCATAAACGTGGTTAAGAGCTGCACTGATATTCTGACAGACAAACAATGTTGAACAAAGCCAGGCAGCAGCAGATGGATAGATCTAATGCCAGCTGCCCTGCAGGTGAGCTTTAGAGAAGAGCAGCAGTTATTGTTCAGTTGTTTTTCAGTCAAGTCCCACTCTTCATGACCCCATTTGGAGTTTTCTTGGCAGTGGTATTGGAGTGGTGTGCCATTTCCTTCTCCAGTTCATTTTCCAGATGAGGAAACTGAGGTAAACAGATTAAGTGACTTGTCCTGGGTCACACAGCTAGTAAGTGTCTGAG
Source organism: Petaurus breviceps papuanus (assembly GCF_028583685.1). Taxonomy (NCBI): domain Eukaryota; kingdom Metazoa; phylum Chordata; class Mammalia; order Diprotodontia; family Petauridae; genus Petaurus; species Petaurus breviceps. The sequence continues at coordinate 36,610,686 of NW_027185797.1, forward strand.
GCTGAATTTGAACTCAGGTCTTCCACAGACTCCAGGCACTGTGACACTTGTCTATGTATGTATGTATGTATGTATGTATGTATGTATGTATGCATGCATGCATGCATGTATGTATCTATCTATCATCTATCTATCTATCTATCTATCTATCTATCTATCTATCTATCTATC
>NW_027185797.1:36610866-36641891 GCF_028583685.1 Petaurus breviceps papuanus
ATCTATCTATCTATCTATCTATCTATCTATCTATCTATCTATCTATCTATCTATCTATCTATCTTCTACACAGAACATAGAGACCATCTCTGTGAGCTCTGGAAAGGATTTAGAGCCTCAGGGAACCAAAGAGATTCACCTAAGGTTATGCAAGAAATAGCTGTCAGAGGTGGGTGTCGACCCAGGTCCCCCGTCCCTAACTCCAATGCTTTTTCCAGCATAAAATGGATGTCCAAATAAATATATTAATTAATTTGGTCAAGATCACAAGTCATAGGAGAGTGGGAAGCTAATAATAAAGGGAAGAGATGAGATTTAAGACAGGAATAGAGAAGAGAAAAAAAATGAGCAGAGAGAGCAGAGCATAAAGGGCTCAAAGGTCACAAGCCATTATCCAAGTCCCTGCTGTATCCTGCTCACCCCCACCTCTCTGAGGCCCCAATTCTCTAACATCCCACCCCGTTCCTAGCCAGAGAGCAGGCACCTTTGGGCTCCATCTGGTGCTGCTTCTTTGGGGAGCCAGCTCTCCAGGGCCCTTATTGAATCAATTGCTCTCACTTCACCTAATGATTTAACTGCTTTACTACTGCCTTTTCCTTTCCCTAGGGCAGGAATTCCCATTACAGCTACCGAGGCCCAGGATGCCCAGGGTGAAGAGGATCTCATAGCCCCTCCAAAGGGCTAGACCCACAGGGAGAGACTGAAAGTTGTTCCTGGGCCATTCCCCCTCTTCACTGAGGTGGTCTGCCTTCCTTTGCAGAGTCTGGGCTTTGTAAGATCCCCCAACTAGGCAGGGCCAAGGCAGGTATTTGAACCCAGATCTCTACTGATGTTGGGTCCAGTGAAAAGTGGATCTGATGTCACAGGACCTGGCTTTGAGTCTCTACTCTCTTACCTTCAACCTCTGTGGCAATGGGCAATCAATTAAGAAACATTTATTAAGAGCCTACTATGTGCCAGGCATTGTATGAGATGCTATGGATGAAAGGCAAAAATGAAACTGTCCTATACTCACTTGCCTTCCTTTCTGAGTGACAGACTAATATGAACAGAAGATGGACCTAGAAACATGGATGGAATGTACATCAAATAGTCACAGCCTCCTTGGGCCTTGGCTTCCTCACCTACAAAATCACTATGTTAGACTAGGGTCCAAAATAATATTATTCTTCAGGAAATTGACGTTGGAATGGTCTGGCCACACTGGAACACTGGGAGCTAGTTCCCCGATGGGGGGGGGGGGCACAGTGCAATGAACCCAGGGCAAGCTTTTGAGTGTTGGTAAAGGGAGCCCAGTGTAGAGGTGCCTGGCTAACTGCTATGTCTATGTGGGGCTTCTACTTTACTTTGGTGGTAATGACTCTAGTGAATTCTGAATGTTAGATTTGGGAAACTGCATTTTTGAGGCACTGATTTCAATGAAATCTTAATGCACCCTCTTAAATGATGAGTGCCTAATTCTGGGTGATCTTAAGGGTTTAATTTCTTTTGGGAACTCCATTTGTGGTCTGGAGTTTTCCTTCCTTCCTTCCTTCCTTCCTTCCTTCCTTCCTTCCTTCCTTCCTTCCTGGAAGATAGTCCTACTATTGGGTGAGTTTGGAATTTCATTGAGATTTGAGCAAAAAGTATTACCCGGGGAAATTTCAACTACTCTATTTCTTCATGACCCAGAAGAAATTTCCTGAAACCTCCCAGGTGATTGGCATAAAGGTTTTGGCAGCCTGGAGGAATTCTGGTATATGTCATGTGATTAAAAACACATCGAGATTTTGCCCAAACCTCCAAATTAAAGACTCCATGTGCTGAGGGGAATCACAGAAAAGTTCTTATCCAGGACAGTATAGTTTCCCACCTGAGGGGGAGGGTGATTTCCAGGTGCTTCCATGTCCTAAATATATATGTGGAGACCTCCACATGTTGTAAGAAGTAGGTTGGGATTTGAATTTCTCTCTAAAGGGAAATTCACCTTTTCATTTTCTCTATTTTTCCTGTTTTTCCTTTTAGGGTGCCTGTAAACTTTCATTTTTTTTTGGTCATTTCACTATGTGCTTAGCTTGGGATAAATCCTTAAACCATAAACATGCAGTGACCACTGATAGGCTATGTAAATGTCATTTGCTCAATCTGTATAACTAATTGTGACTAGCTTTGATCTCTTCTTACAAATCCGGAGGTGTACAACATCTGAGTTATATGACCAAGCTAAGTCAAGTTAGTAAACAAAAGCCAAGTAATGCATAAACTTTGCAGATATTATTTGTCCTGTTTTTGAAGAGAACTAATGGTAGCATGGATGATTTATTGACCCATGGGTAAGTTGGATTTAAGTGAGGCAGACTTGGGCAAAGTCATCAGCCTTATAAGCTCTCTCCTCCACTTTCATCATCCTGGGAATCCACCACTGTGGACCATAATCTAAGGATCATGGGAACTATGCATCATATTTGTAGCTATGTGTTGTCTCTCCCATTAGAACATGAGCTCCTTGGGAGATGGGACTGTCTAGATGTCTTTCCGATTTGTATCCCCAGTGCTTAACAAAATACTTTACACATAGCAAGCATTTAATAAAAGCCTTATCCGTTCACTCATTTAGGGACCTACTAACTTGAGAAGAGAAAAACAGAAGCTGCTTTAATTTTAATTTCCCTAACCATTAGTGACTTGGTGCTTCTAAAAAAAGTCTGTTGTTAGCTTGAACATCCACCTTTGAGAATTGTCTGATCCTATCTTTTGAGCATTCATCAATTAAGAAGTGTATTTTATCTGTAAATATTTGAATCAACTCCTTACATATGTTGGAAATGAAACATTGATCAGAGAAAGTTACTTCTTTTTCTCAGTTAATTCTTTTTCTTCAAATTTTAGCTGTATTGGTTTTGTTTATGAAAAAACTTTTCAATTTTATATAACAAAAATTGCCCAGCTTATCTTCTATGATGAACTTTTCCCTTAGCCATAGATATGCATGGTAATTTCCTCCATGTTCCTTTAATTTGTTTGTGATATTAACTTTTATACATCTAAATCATTTTCTTGTCTCATTCATTAGGTTAAGTTGATAAAAATGGAAAATGCAAATGTTGACAGGCTTGTGGGAAAACAGGCACATTAATATACTGTTGATGGAACTTTGAACTGAGTAGGTCATTCTGGAAAGAAATTTGGAAATATGCCCCCAAAGTTACTAAATTATACATATTCTTTGACCCAGCATACAACTAAGAAGCTTATACCCCGAAGAATGTGTGTGTAAATGCACACATATAAAAAAATGTATATATTATATCATATATTATAATAGCCTTTATGTAATTTTATATACACATGCACATCTATGTACCCATGCGTACACATGTTCATATGTGCATGTACATACACATGTTTATGTGTCTGTATACGCACACACTTTGGCTCTTTTTGTTGTGACAAAGAACTAGAAACTAACGGTGTGTTCATCAGTTGAGGAGTGACTGAACCATTATGTCATGTTATCATATGATGTCATGTAATTATGCCATATCAATGATGTCTTATAAATAGCATGTTATTGTGCCATAAGAATGATGAACTCATATGATTTGTATGAACCGATACAAAGTGAAGTCAGCAAAATCAGGAGAATAATTTATACAATAACAGTATCCACTCTCACCAATTCCACCTTGCCCCTCTTGAAGGCATAGCCATTGATTGACCTCTACCAATCTGGAAAGAGTCTCGTACCCATGTTTTTCAGGACTGGGATGACATTCATAAAGAAAAATAAGTTTGAAGAACTTAATAACTCTGATGAAAATAAAGTCCAACCATGACTTCAAAGAAGCAATGACAAAGCATGCTACCCTCTACCTCCTGATAGAGAGGTCATAGGCTCAATATACAGAATTAGACATATATTTTTGGAAATTGCTGGTATAGGAATTTATTTTGTGAAATATTAATATTTCTTGCAAAATTTTTGTTTTCTTTTGTTCCGATGGGTGATGGGCTTGGGAAGGAGGGGAAAAAAAATGCTTGCAATTTGAAAAATAAAATAAAATGGGGGAAAATAAACCTGGAGCCACCTGCTGGCAGTGTTTGAGAACTACAGAATGAATGAACCTATTGGATGGAGAAGGCATGTGGAGCTTCAGAATGAATACTTGGAGGATGGATGTAATTGATAGGCTTTTTTTGTGTTGCTTTTCTTTCTCTGATGTCCAGCCTATGAGCTTGCGCAGAACATTTTCTCATGGAAGGCTTTTTGAATTGAACAGAACTAATCCAAAAAGCAAGTCAGGAGGAGATGTATGGATGTGATTGGAAGAGGTTGGGGGAACAAAGCCCTCATATTATAGTCAATTCATTTTGTTTCCCATCATTTATATACGTTTACATACACACATACACACATATATACATACATACATACACACACACATGATTGGTAAAGTAGGAGGGTAAGGTAATAAGAGAAAGGGAATGATAAAAAGGAGGACAGATAAAAGAAGGCAGTGGTCAGAAGCAAAAGAGATGTTAGAGGAAGGATAGGGTAAATAGAGAGAAGAATTAACAGAAGAAAATAGGGTGGAGGGAAAGGCGTGGTTAATAATCATGTTGGTAGATATCCCAAAGAGATCAAAGAAAAGGAAAAAGGACCTATTTGTGCAAAAAATATTTATAGCAGATCTTTTTGTGATGCAAATGGATTGAAAAGGGTATGCCCATCAATTGGGGAATGACTGAACAAGTTGTGACATATATAACATGCAATTGGGAAATGAGTAAAAATAATTACAAGTGCAAATACTTGAAACTATGACCTTTTACTTAGAGGCTGCTGGCCATCTGAAGTCTCTCTTTCAAATCATTAAACTGTATTTACTCCAAAAGAGAGCAGCAGCAGCATGAGAAGAATCACAGATGTGAAGACACAGTAGAGAGGTCTGAAAAATTCAGCCTCAGTCCAAGCTAAGCAAGTTAGAGTGTGCTCTAAAACAAGGCTTAGTTGGAGAGAGTAGAACCGAGTGACCAAGAGCTCCATGGATAGAACAGCTCCTGGTGTTCAGCCCAATCTTGAGTTAGAGTAAGGGGAAGCTTTGCATTAAGGTTTGTTCTCTGCTGACACCTCTGGCTTGAGAAGGAAAAGTGGGGGCGGGGAGGGGGAGGCATCTGCTTTATCCTGTGGAGGTGTCCCACAGGACAGGTAACATCTGTCCTGAGTGAATAACTGACTAGTTGGGTACATAGAGCCCAGGAATAGCCAGTTTGATCAGTCTGACAGTCTTCTGGCTTAAAGAGAGTTATTGTTTTGTATTAAGAGCTAACACTTTTTTTGGGGGGAATATTTTTATTAGTTAATTTATTATTTTTTTAGTTTCCACATTCACTTGCATAAGTTTTAAATTTTCTCCCTCTCCCTCCCCCTTCCCTCCCCAAGATGGTGTGCAATCTGATATAGGCTCTACATATACAATTATATTAGACATATTTTCATGTTAGTCATATTGCATAGAAGAATTATAACAAATGAGAGAAACCATGAGAAAGAAAAAACAAACAAAAAGAAAATAGTTTGTTTCACTCTGCACTCCAATTATTTAGTTCTTTTTCTGGATATGGATGGCATTTCCCATCATGAATCCTTTGGAATTACTTTAGGTCTTTGCATTGTTGAGAAGGGCTAAGTCTATCAAGATCACTCATTGCACACTGTGGCTGCTATGTGTACAATATTCTCCTGGTTCTGCTCACTTTAGTCAGAATCAGTTCATATAAGTCTTTCCACGTTTTCCAAAGTTTGCTTATTTTATGCCAAGAATCATGCTAAGTGCTTTAGAAATATTATCTCATGTGTTCTTCACAACAATCCTATCATTATCCCTATTTTACAGTTGAGGAAACCGAGGCAAAAAGAGGTTAAATTTACTTGCCCAGGATCACACAGCTAAAAAGTGTGTGTTCCTGATTGAAGGCACAATACTCTATCCATTGTACTTCCTAATTGTCTATACCAGAAGTGTATAACAGAAATTTTATTAGAGACTTTTTCCTGTTTTTTTCTTAATTTTAATAATGCATTTTCCCAAATTATTTGTAAAAACTATTTTAACCTTTTTTTAGTCATTTTGATTTTCAAATTCTCTCCCATCTTACCTGCCCTCCCCCATCATTGAAAAGGCAAGCAATCTGGATAAAGGTTAGACATGTACAGTCATGCAAAACATTTCCACATATGTCATGTTGTAAAAGAAAGCCTAGATCAAAAAACCCCAAGAAATATTTTCTTTTTTATTTATAATTTTCAGTATATTTTCCTTTGACTAGCCAACCATTTTGCGATTTAATTTTGATTTGAATATCTTAGTAGTAAGACCCATTATTTATTTCACCTGTATAAGAGTAGTTCAGATTTAATGTGCTTTAAATACTGTGTTTAACAACATAGATACTTGTTGGTTAACAGAATATTATCTGACCTAAGTAATGAAGATATTTCAAAAGATGCTATTGAGATTATAGGAAAATACAAAGTAATATAGAAAAAGTATAAAGGGAAAAAATTAAAAATCATTAAAAAAACAGAGAATGTAGGGCATTCTAAAATTTCTAGTAAGCTAGCAATTAAGGAAAGTAAACAAAATCTGAGTATAAAACCTAATCACCGAGGAGAAAGTACAAAATAAGATCAAAATGGTATTAATTAGCAATGGATAATCAGGTGAAAAGAGAGTCTAATTTGTTTCAAAGTAATGAAACATGAATACATTTGGGGGGGGGGGCAGAATTTTCTTGTCCATTAAGTTGATAACAGAGAAATTGGAGAATTGGAGAAACTTGAGAATCAGTTGGAGATTCTCAACCATTTGATGGGGCTCAGTGGATACAGCATTGAACTTGGAATCAGGAAGGCTTACCTTCATGAGTTCAAATCTCAGCTCACACACTTGCTAGCTGTGTGACTGTGGAAGTCACAATCCTCTGCTTCAGTTCCTCACCTATAAAATGAGCTGGAAAAGGAAATGACAAACCATTCCATTACCAAGAAAACTACCCAAATGGAGTCAGACATGACTGAAATGACCGAAAACAACAAACCATGAGATATGTGAACTGATTTTTTTAATTGAAAATTTTGTAAATAGAACTAATGCAGCCAGCACATGATATGTCAGGAAAAGCCTCTATGTTGAAATGGAAACTGAGATACATCCAAGCAAGCACCTATATTGAAGCAGAGAACAAAGTTGACTGAAAAGTAGGGTGCTCCCAGATCAAAAAAGAAAATTAAAGAAAAATATCACTGTGAAAATATAAATGAACAAAAAGCTCTCTCTGCAACTGAGGAGGATTCCTGTTCAAATGATGAATGTTTCAGGCTGCACTGACACCCACCAGAGGTTCCAAGAGTTCCACCAGCGATATCACATTTAAAGGAAAGAGGACTAAATGTGCTAAAGAAAATCGGAGGACTGAACCCCAAAACAAACCCATTTCCTCCCAGATAAACCAGTTGTAGAGACAGATGATTATATCAGCAGGTGATTGTAATAAGCAGTCTGTTATATATGAATGTGGTGTTATCTATCATTACATAATAGTGATAATAAAACACTTAGGAATTTAGAAACTAAGATTAAGAGGGTATAAAATAGCAAACCAAGGGGTGGCTAGGTAGGGCAGTGAATAGAGCACTGGCCCTGGAGTGAGGAGGACCTGAGTTCAGATCTGGCCCCAGACACTTAACACTTACCAGCCTTGTGACCTTGAGCAAGTCACTTAACCCCAATTGCCCCTCCAAAAAAATAGCAAATCAGTTATTAAACTGACAAATAATGCACCAGATCATTCTGGAGAGGTAATTGCTCATGCTGTCACTGTTTAGTTTTATTCGTCTCTGACCCTTCATGATCCTATCTTGGGTTTTTTTGACAAAGATGCTGGAGTGGTGTGTCATTTCCTTCTGCAACTCATTTTACAGATGAGCAAACTGAGACAAGCAGGATTAAGTGGCTTGCCCAGGGTCACATGGCTAGTAAGTATCTGAAGCCAAATATGAACTCAGGTCTTTCTGAATCCACACTCTGCCCCCATCCACTATGGTAACAGCTAGCTACCCAGTTACTGAAGTAGCCAAATATAATTCTCTAACAACAAACCTGTGGGTTATGATCGTATAGTATTTTATCATTTTTTTCCTTTTTGGAGGGAGGAAGGCAGGGCAATTGGGGTTATGTGATTTGCCCAAGATCACAGGGCTAGTAAGTGTTAAGTGTCTGAGGCCAGATTTGAACTCAGGTCCTCCTGACTCCAGGGACAGCACTCTATTCACTGCACCACCTCACCGCCCCAGATATTATCTTTCTGCTTATTCAGTTCTTTGTCTTCTGATTGTAAAATGTTGCTATATATGTATGGATTATTTCTGTATTTGCACTCACATACTTTATATGTCAATTGTGTGTTTGGATGTCTATTTGCTGCTATAATGGCACAGACATGAATGAAAATGTTTACTTTTATCTATTTACTTTATAATATATAAAAATATATAATATAAATGTAATATATAAATTATAAGATGAGATCACATATAAAGTTAAAAATCCCATGTCAAATGATGTTTCTTCATATATATTAACATTTAATATTAAAACAAAGTTCTGTTTCCCTTCATATTACATAGCAAAAATAGTCATCTACAATATCAGCAATGTCTTTCATCCTTTGATAATAAATATAAATCTCTTCCTTCACACAAAAGAACTTTTTAATGTTCTTTATGTCACTAATCTCTCCTTATGAAAATCAGTCCTAGACGAAGAGACATTGTGGTGTGGATGATAAAAAGGCATGATTTGGAAATGACAGTGAATGTCACACACTGGGTTTTTTCCTCTTCCTGCCCAAGTCTGGGAACTTAAAGGAAGGACCACCCATCAGTGAGAGTATAAGGTCATTGGTGACATCAATGGCCACAGTGGGAGCCAGATTTCAGATTAACACCAGAAAATTAAGAGTGTGAAGAGCAGTATTATTCTTTTCACTGGTGACCAGGTAAATCACTAATGTTTGTATCCCTCCGGGTCAGCCCAAACTCAAACTCAGCAAACACCCCCTCATGTCATTCCAAGCCTGTAAGGGATAACGGATACCCAGAACACTGATCACATAATTAACATCTAGATGCTTCTGGTTTCCCAAGGCTTGAGATTTCTTGTTGTTCTGAGGCCCTGGGTAGTGGTGGAAAATGAAATCAATGATGTTCAGTCCCCTGGGAAATGAACTGGATTGACCCTAGGTCATACTCTGTAGTATCAACCCAAGATGGCAAGTTTGATATAAATCAGAAAGCACTTCAAATGGAACAAGCCTTCCCTCCCATTCTCTCAATCCCTGTCACTGTAGACCCTCCAGATGTTTCAGTGCTCCATAATTTGAAATGTCTGAGGTATTTCTCATAACATTCAATGGATAGGTATCCTCTTAGGCTTGAGGCCTCTAGTACCTTTTATGTTCAGAAGCTTTATGTCTGGTGGCCCTGCTCAGAATATTGGATGGATGGATGTCTGCTTTGGTCCAGGCCTGCCTGTGCTTTTAGATTCCTGAGGGTAAAATCTCTGATGGTGGAAGATGATGCTCTCTGTGATGAAAACTGAGAATAGTCTTTGTCCATGTCAAATTGAAGGGAATTATGAATTCAAGCAAAATCGGGAAGAAAGTTCAGGAAATATGTTGAGAAAGGTGTCCGATTTTTCTAGAGCACATAGTGACATGGTTTCTAGTTGAAATTGTTAGTATTAGCTTTGAAATGACAACATGATCTCTCTCACTCTAGCTAAATCTTCCTATGTGCTAAATGGGAATAAATAAAATATGATCAATAGACAGACAGGGAGATAGATAGATGATACATACACACATACATGCAACATACATACAGCAAGGATTTACTAAGTATTTGCTATATGCCAGACACTACTAATTTCTGGGAATACAAATATAAGGAAAAATAGGCAGTCTATACCCTCAAAACCTTATATTATAATGGGGGAAGACAATGCATAAGAGGGAGTAATAAAAGCAGAAATGGGGGAGGGAAAGGACCTGTAGAGAGGCAGGCCAGAGCACGGAACAGGGCAGGAAGAAGAGAATTCTACTTCTGAGAACTTTCTTAAATGGAGGCTTTGGGGCAGGAGTTCACTTTTGGAGGAATTGAGGCACTGGCTGCCAGAAGCATGTTCAGGGAAGGAGACCGCTGGAGCAAAGGTGAAAAAGTTCCCACAGGAGGTGAGTTGGGAGAAAAAATGAATGAATGAATGAAAAATTATCTATTAAATATTTATCATGTCAGGAACTGTACATTAGGGATGCAAATGCAGGCCGATTCCTACCCACAGAAGGGGAAGACAACACATACAGGGGAGTGGTGGACAGGGATGAATATTTTGTAGAGGGAAGTCATAAGCAAGTGGAACCACAGGCTAATTGATTGGCCTGCATCCTTTACAAGAACTGCAATAATGTTCTGTTTCTTCAACAATCAAAGCTGAGAACAGAAGGGATCCATGTAATATGAGGCTGACAATATATGCCAATAGTTGGAGAAGAACATCTCAATGAGTCCACATCAGACTATGGATGAGGAATTCTCTGGCCAATCAGGAACAGATAGCATAATTTACTGTAGCAGCTGTAAGTCATTCTCCTTTTGAGGATCAAATGAGATAATAGGTATAACAATAACAATATTCAAGGGATGGCCAGGTGGCTCAGCGAGTAAGAGCACCGGCCCCAGAGTTGGGATGACCTGGGATCGAATCCGGGCTCCGATACTTAGCACCACACCCAGAAATAACTGGCCGTGTAACCTTGAGCAAGTTACTTAACCCCAATTGCTTAAAAATAAAAACAAAAAAAAAAACAATAACAATATTCAAATCATGAGGTCATAACAAAATGGAAATAACATTTCTAACATGCATCACCCTATGTTAAACATAGGATCTCTGAAGTCGGTAGAATAAACAACTTGGGGGAGGGCAAGGAAGGGAGAAAAGAGAAGCAAACAGGTCACAGAAAAGAACACACAGCCCTCTCCATTCACCATTGCAGCTCTGTGGAAGGAGATGCACCTCCCAGAACACCCCCCCCCCCCATTAGCCACTCTTGGGTCTCTCTCCTTTTCAGCTTCCATTTGTGTTTTGTCCTTTGCCCCTTCGACGGTAAGTTCCTTGATCAGGGTCTCTTTATATCGCAAGCACTTAGCACAATGCTTGGCCCAGAGTAAGGGCTTAATAAATGTTTACTGAATTTACTTGAACCATGCGAGAACAAGAAAAATGACCCCGTGATTCTCTCTGCTCCTAGAATTGTCCCAAAGATGCCTTCAGGGACTCTGCAGAGGAAAGGCCAATATGCATGGGATTACAGTAAAAAAGCAATAACAATCCTTTTATCTATCTGGGCAGTAGTTATTTGAACCTGAAATGTAAAAAAAAGATGAATGGTGGGATTCAATAGTAAACTGTATTCTAGTGAATATAATAGCATTACAGGTTTTCAAAAACTTTCCTGTGTATTTTTAGCTTAGAAAGAGAAGACTCAGCATTCAGGGGTGAGAAGAAATGAGAGCTGTCTTCAAGTTTTTGCAGGACTGTGGTAGGGAAAAGAAATCGAGAGATCAAACTTAGTTTGGCTGTGGGAAAGTAGAACCAGGTAAAACGAGATAGGAGTTGAAAAGAGGACAATTCAGGTTTGTCAGGAAGAAAATTTCCTGAGAATCCACACTGGACATTGACCCATCAGATACATTTTAATGAGGATTCTTCTATGTTTCAATGCAACTGAAATGGCCATTGGGCTTCTGTGTTATTCTCAAATCCTATGATTCTGTGATTCATTCAACAACTCTAAGAGACCTGTAGTATAAGTATTATTGAATCAGCTTTGCACCTAAGTACCTGAAACTCCAAGTAAATAGGACTGTCATCTTATTTAGGTGCAATTCAATTTTCTTTGTATCCCAGTGAGTAATTGATTAGCTGGTTTGACAATACAGTACTAGAACCAAACCAAAACAAAAGCCTCACTGTTTAAGCTTGTTAACAAGGTGTTACCTTAACTCAGGTGTTTTCTGGTCACACCTCCCATAGAAAATGACTACAGTTTTTAGGACTTGTTTTAATGAATTGATTAAATGCTTACTGAATGCTAACTCCTGTGCTAAGAGATTGAAATACAAGTGCCTTCTGATTATTCCTAACCTAGGGTCAGCTAAGTGAGCAGTGGATAGAGCACTGGGCTTGGAACTCACTCTTGATAAGTTTAAATCAGGCTTCAGGTGCTTAGAAGCTGTGTTACCCTGGGCAGGTCACTTAACACTGTTTACCTCAGTTTCTTCATCTATAAAATGAGCTGGAGGAGGAAGTGGAAACCTACTCCAGTATCTTTGGTAAGAAAACCCCAAAATGGGGCAGCGAGGTGGCACAGTGAATATAGCACCAGCCCTGGAGTCAGGAGGACGTGAGTTTGAATATGGCCTCAGACACTTAACACTTACTAGCTGTGTGATCTTGGGCAAGTCACTTAGCCCCAATTGCCTTACCTTCCACCCTCCAAAAAAGAAAACCCAAAATGACATCATGAAGAGTCAGACACAACTGAAACAACTGAACAACAATATAATTCATAACCCAAAGGAATTGGTAGGATCAGCTGGTGTCAGAACCCAAATTTGCTCATTTTTATCAAACAATTTTCCCCCTTTTCCAGCTCTGTTCTTCCTTCTGTCCCCCATATCCAAGATGTTCAAAAGGGAGAGAGTGTTCAGGACTGGGGAATTTAGGAGATGATTCCTAAGCTAATTCTTTGTAGGAAGGGAAAACAAGGTGTAAGCACATTTCAAATGTGGGACAAAGGCAAGAAGGTGGGAAATAGGATATCATATGGGGAATGGTAATCGGGCCAAAATGAATGGAATGGATAGACTAGTAATGGAAATATAGTAAAATAAGATGGAAAAAGTAGATGGAGGGCTTTAAATGCCAGGCTGAGAATTTTAAATCTCCCTTATATCAATATGTCATGGACACCTGCGAAAGCCTAGGGAAGCCTATGGACTAGTTCTTAGAATCATATTAATAACAATAATAAAATAAAATACATGTGATTACAAAAGAACCCAAATTACATTGAAATACAACCATAAAATACTCAAAAAACAAAAGAAAAAAACAAGTTCATGGAACACTAATTAAGAACCCCTACCCGGATTGATGTTTTTTTTTGTGTATGTATATATATATGTGTGTGTGTGTGTGTGTGTGTGTGTGTGTGTGTGTATACACATACATATATAGTATATATGAGGTGTGTGTGTGGGTATGTATGAGAGAGAGAAAGAGAGAGAGAGAGGGAGAGAGAGAGATATCAGGTAGGAGACTATTTCAGGATTCTAGGCTGGAGAGATGATAAAACTATGATCTAATGGGGTAACTGAGAGAGAAAGGGGACAGAGGTTATAAATGTTTGGAGGTAGGCTATGTAAGTCCTAGCAACTGATTAAAATGAGGATTGAGGGAGAGCAGTACTGAAGGATGATTAGAAGGAGGAAAATCAAGAGGGACTAGAATCACCAAAACCTGTGTTCAAATGACAAGTACGCTGGGCAGTAACAAATGTTGGTGAAGACTAAAGATGGCTGAGAAATTGGCTTTTTTCATTTTGCAGCTGAGGTATATGGGTGTGGGAGGCTGGTGGATGTGACTGGCCAAACTTAGACACAGCAGGATGTGAAGGGCAAGGCCTACAACTCGAGGAATTGATATACTCTTCTTACCCTGGAATATATTCAAAGAAGAGCCATATAAAAGCCAAGATGTTGTCAACTCCAGGCCTTAAAGAGGGCCTCTCTCTCTGAGAATATCAAGTTTGGATTCCTAGAAAGAGCCTTATTATCTGGTTTGAGTTAATCATGCATTTAGTAGATGCTTATCTGTGAAAGGCCCACTGCCAGACCCTGGTGCTACAAATACAATAAATGAAATAATCTATTCACAAGGAGATCCGACTGGGGAGAGAATATAGAAAACATAAACATAAAAAGAATAAATATTGAGCATTTTGAAATAGAGGAGCCAGCTTGAAGGAACATGTCTTAGGCATCCAGCCTCCTTTGTCCATAGTACTTTGCACATACTAAACACTTAGTGATAAAAGTCTTTGACTCATTGATTCATTCATTCAGGAGAGAAGGGAACTGAGCATATAGGGAGTGCCTCCATCATGATCTTGCAGGGATAGAAGAGGTTTAAAGCTATCATTCTTGGATCAATGAGAGATCTTCCTACTTTTAAATTAAGCCCAGCCCCCAAACCTTTGGTAAAGGGCAGGGAGTAAGAGCACAGAATAGGATAAATACTGCCCACTCCCTCCCCAGGAGAAGACTGACTTTGGGGGCAGCAATCATCTTCACTCCTTGCAGCTGAGCAATGAAGAGTAAGAATGGATGGGATGGGGCTTTGGGAAGTGCTGACCGAATAGGAGCCTAATATCTCTGGAAGGTAGAGGATGGGCGAAGGGTCATAGAGATGGGGGGATAGTCTGATAAAGCAGATAGTGAGAAGAAGGGAAGACTCTAAGAGAACCTAGAGCAATGAGAGATGGTATTATCCAAGTTCAGGGGAAGGAAGGAGGGTGTAACAAGGGGCATAAGAGTTGGTGTTTGAAGGAATGACTAATAGAAGGAGCTATCCGGAGGAAGACTTTCAGGTTCAGGAATGACATGAGGCAGGAGAGTGGAATCAGTTTGAATCAAGGAATTTGGGAATTAAAAATCAAAGAATTGTATACCAATGTAGACTGCAAATTGTCAACCATTCCCCACTCCCCTCTTCCCCCTTCTCCTCTAGTTTCACAATAATATTCCCTGCCCCTGAAGGCTTGCAGCAGGGCACAGAGCACTAACTCACTCCCATCAATTTCTCTGGAATTTTCTTTTCCTTAGGAGCAAGGAATGCAAACGACAGCTGTAACAACGACTACCACAACAACAATGACAATGGCAGTGACCACCAGCAGCAGGAATAATGAGCCCAGGACAGCTAACAGTACTGACATAATCCACTCAGTCATGGATGTTGGTAGAAGGTGTATCTCAGAGATCAGAAATCGGGTAGGTAAAGATTCCTGCTTGTCTGCCCTTTCCCCCCAACCTCCTCTTTCTCCTCCACTAGAAAATCTACTCTACCCTCTCAAACTTCACACACTGAGCTCCATTCTCCATTCAGTTAATGGAAGTAGTATCTTAGAAAGGAGAAACTGAGGGCTAGGATAGGGGACACCTTGGGTTTCCAGAAGAGAGCAGCCTCAAGTAAAAAAAGTCATCGGGCATTTATTAAATGACTACTAAATGACTCAATTTATTAAATTACTATTCTATTTGTTGAATGGCTACTGGCTCTGGGGATGCAAAGAAAGGTAAAAAAATTAATCCCTGCTTCCAAAGCTCACGGTTCTAAGGAAGGAGACAACATACAATAGACCAATCTACCAAAGGCACTGAAGCTAAATGCCAAAAACGTCTTCTTGCAAAAGATGAAACTTTAGCTGAGACTTCAAGGAAGCCAGAAGGCAGAGATAAGGAGGGAGAGAATCCAAGGCCTCCTCTTAAAAAGCTTAGATTTCAGAAACAGAGTACCTGGCCTATGTAAGGAACAACGAGCTCAGGGTCCAAATATTTGTAAGGGAGTGATGTATAAGAAGACTGGAAAGGTTAAAAGGGGTGAGGAAGGGCTTTAAAAGTAAAGCAGAGAATTTTATATTTGATGCTGGAAGGCACTGGAGTTTATTGAATCATTGGATGACATCATTAGTACTACATTTTAAGGAGATCATTTTGATAATTGATTGGACAATGGGTTGTAGTGGGGAGAAGTTTTAGGGAAAACCAGGAGAAAACTATGGTCTCCAGTCATGAAATTAGTCCTGCTTGAGGACTGTGGCAGTGGCAGAGAAAGGGCTGAATAAGACATATGTTGCAAAAGTTGGGATTGGGAAATGA
Source organism: Petaurus breviceps papuanus (assembly GCF_028583685.1). Taxonomy (NCBI): domain Eukaryota; kingdom Metazoa; phylum Chordata; class Mammalia; order Diprotodontia; family Petauridae; genus Petaurus; species Petaurus breviceps. Next base: position 36,626,912 of record NW_027185797.1, read on the forward strand.
TTGGATTTGGGGCATAAAGCTAAGGAGATTAGATTATGACCCTGAGAGATTGGGATGATTTCTGGTGTCTTCTATAGTATCAAGGAAGCTAAGAAGAAGAGAAGGTTTGGGGCAAAACATAATGAGTTCAATTATAAAGTATAAGTTGTCTACATGACTTCCTTCCAGTTTGAGGTATCCAACAGGCAGTTGGAAATTTGATAATGGGGGTCAGGAGAGAAATTAGAGATGGAGATTTATTCGTGAGAATCATCTGCACAGCAACAGGTGTTGGATCCATGGGGGCTGATGAGGCCACTAAATTAAATAATAAAGGGAGAAGGGAAGAAGCGCTATGAGAGAGCCTTGGGGACCACTTGTCATTAGCTGGTGAGACCTGGATAGAGGTGAATGAAAAGGAAAGATCAGAAAGAGACCTAGGAGAGAGCAGCAGCATGAAATACTAGAGAGAGAAAAGCATCAAGGAGCAAAGGATGGTCAATATCAAAGACCGAAGTAAGGACAAGAAGGGGGAGAATAGAGGGAAAAAACCGTTAAATTTGGAAATGAATATGAGCCAGGAGGTGTTTCATTCTGAGGAGATCTCTTTCAGAGGGTGAAGTCATTCATTCATGAGGGCTCTTCCCTAATGTATGATGGGAAGGACAGATTACAGATTCAGAGATGTGGCCAAAGGGAATGGATAGAGGCAGATTTGGGTTTTAAGGCAGGTTTGACCATGTAATAGCCATGTGACCTTGATACTTCTCTAATCAATAGTGAATTAGAGCATTTCTTCATGTGCTTATAGATAGCTTTAATTTCTTTCTCCGAAAACTGCCTGTTCATATCTTTTGACCATTTATCAATTGGGGAATGACTTGTATTCTTATACATTTGACTCAATTCTCTGTATATTTTAGAGATGAGTCCTTTGTCAGAGACATAGGTTGTAAAGATTCTTTCCCAATTTCCCACCTCCCTCTTAATCTTGGTTACATTGGCTTTATTTGTACAGAAACTTTCCAATTTCATGTAGTCAAAATTATCCATTTTACATTTTATAATGTTCTCTAATTCCTGTTTTGTCATAAAGTCATTCCCTCTCCACAAGTCTGATAGGTAAACTATTCCTTGTTTTAGCAGACTGCTTACAGTATCAACCTTTATGCCTAGATCATGAACCCATTTAGACTTGATTTTGGTATATGGTGTTAGATAATGGTCTATGTCCAGTTTCTGCCATACTATATTCCAGGTTTCCCAGCAGTTTTTGTCAAACAGTGAGTTCTTATCCCAAAAACCAGGGTCTGGGGGTTTATCAAACAATACATTACTGTAGTCGTTGACTTCTGAATCTCGTGTGCCTAATCTATTCCATTGATCCACTTCTCTATTTCTAAGCCAGTACCAGGTAGTTTTGATGACTGCTGCTTTATAGTACAGATTGAAATCTGGTAAAGCTAGTCCACCTTCCCTAGCATTTTTTTTCATTAATTCCCTTGATATTCTGGACCGTTTATTCTTCCAGATGAATTTTGTTACTATTTTTTCTAACTTTATAAAGTAGTTTTTTGGTAAATTAATTGGTATGGCACTAAACATATAATTTAATTTAGGTAAAATTGTCATTTTTATTATATTAGCTTGACCCAGCCATGAGCAATTGATATTTTTCCAATTAGTTAGATCTGACTTTGTTTGTGTGAAAAGTGTTTTGTAGTTATGATCATACAGGTCCTGGGTTTGTTTTGGCAGGTAGATTCCCAAATATTTTATAATGTCTACAGTAACTTTAAATGGGATTTCTCTTTCTACTTCTTGCTGTTGAATTTCATTGGAAATATATAGGAATGCCAAGGATTTATGTGGGTTTATTTTATATCCTGCAACTTTGCCAAATTTATTTATTGTCTCAAGCAATTTTTTACTTGATTCTCTAGGATTCTCTAAGTGTATCATCATATCATCTGCGAAGAGTGATAGCTTGGTCTCTTCTTTGCCTAACTTGATTCCTTTGATTTCTTTTTCTTCTCTAATTGCTACTGCTAACATTTCTAGTACCAGATTGAATAAGAGGGGTGATAGTGGACACCCTTGTTTCACCCCTGATCTTATGGGAAATGCTTCCAGCTTCTCCCCATTACATATAATACTTGCTGATGGCTTTAAATAGATGCTACCTATTATTTTAAGGAAGGCTCCATTTATTCCTATACTTTCTAATGTTTTTAATAGGAATGGATGTTGTATTTTGTCAAAAGCCTTTTCTGCATCTATTGAGATGATCATGTGGTTTCTGCTAGTTTTATTGTTGATATGCTCAATTATACTGATGGTTTTCCTAATATTAAACCATCCTTGCATTCCTGGAATAAATCCTACCTGATCAAAGTGTATTATTCTTGAGATAAGTTGCTGTAGTCTTTTGGCTAGTATTTTATTTAGAATTTTTGCGTCTATATTCATGAGGGAGATTGGTCTATAATTTTCTTTCTCTGTTTTATCTCTTCCTGATTTCGGTATCAGTACCATATTTGTGTCATAAAAAGAATTTGGTAGGACTCCTTCTTCACTAATTTTCCCAAATAATTTGTAGAGTATTGGAATCAATTGTTCTTTAAATGTTTGATAGAATTCACTAGTGAATCCATCTGGCCCTGGAGATTTTTTCCTAGGGAGGTGACTGATGGCTTGTTCAATTTCATTTTCTGAGATGGGATTATTTAAGTAATTTACTTCCTCTTCAATTAATCTGGGCAACTTGTATGTTTCTAAATACTCATCCATTTCCCTAAGATTGTCAAATTTATGTGCATACAATTGGGAAAAATAATTCCTAATTATTGTTTTGATTTCCTCTTCATTGGAGGTAGATTCACCCTTTTCATTTTTGATACTCATAATTTGGTTTTCTTCTTTCTTTTTTTTTTATCATATTGACTAAGGGTCTATCAATTTTGTTGGTTTTTTCATAAAACCAGCTCTTGCTTTTATTTATTAGTTCAATAGTTTTCTTAATTTCGATTTTATTAATCTACCATTTAGTCTTCAATATTTCTAGTTTAGTATTTAATTGGGGATTTTGAATTTGTTCTTTTTCTAGGTTTTTTAATTGTGTTCCCAATTCATTGAGCTCCCTTTTCTCTAATTTAATCACGTATGCACTCAGGGATATAAAACTTCCCCTAAGAACTGCCTTTAATGCATCCCACAGATTTTGGTATGTTGTCTCATTATTATCATTCTCTTGAATGAAATTACTGATTGTTTCTATAATTTCTTGTTTGACCCACTCATTCTTTAGGATTAAATTGTTTAATTTCCAGTTAGTTTTTAGTCTGTCTTTCCCTGGCCCTTTATTGCATATAATTTTTATTGCATCATGATCTGAGAATGATGTGTTTAATATTTCTGCCTTACTGCATAGAATTGTGAGGTTTTTATGCCCTGGAACATGGTCAATTTTTGAGTATGTGCTGAGAAGAAAGTATATTCCTTTTTATCCCCATTCAGTTTTCTCCAGAGATCTATCATACCTATCCTCTCTAAAATCCTGTTCACCTCCTTAACTTCTTTCTTGCTTATTTTGAGGTTGGATTTATCAAGTTCAGATAGGGGGAGATTAAGGTCTCCCACTAGTATAGTTTTGCTATCTATTTCTTCCTCTAATTCCTTTACCTTCACCTCTAGGAATTTGGAAGCTATACCACTTGGTGCATATATGTTAAGTAGTGATATTGCTTCATTCTCGATGGTGCCTTTTAACAGGATATAGTTTCCTTCCTTATCTCTTTTAATTAGGTCAATTTTTGCATTTGCTTTATCTGAGATAAGGATTGCTACCCCTGCTTTTTTTACTTTAGCTGAGGCATGATATATTTTACTCCAACCTTTTACCTTTACCTTGTGTGTATCCCTCTGTTTCAGATGTGTTTCTTGTAAACAGCATATTGTAGGGTTATGATTTCTAATCCATTCTGCTATCCGTCTCCATTTTATAGGAGAGTTCATTCCATTCACATTTACAGTTATGATTGTTATCTGTTTCTTTCCCCTCATCCTATTCCTGCCCCTGTTAATGTTCATATTTTTCCTCCCTTCTCCCTTCCCCCCCTTAATAGTTTTCCTTTTGACCACCGCCTCCCTCAGTGTTCCCTTTTCAGCCCCCCTCCCTTTTCCTCCCCTTTTCCCCTTACTATTTCCCTCTCTACAAACCACTCCCACCCCCCTTTTGTAACCCTTTCCCCCTCCTACTACCTGTAGGATATTGTTATACTTAATGAGGTATGCTATTTTTTCTTCTCATCAAGAATGACAGGAACAGATCTCATGAGAAGCTCCTCTCCCTCCCCTCTTTCCCTCTAAAATGATGTGTGTTCTCCTTGTTTACCTTTCTAAGTCACTGTTGCTTCTTGTAATTGGAGGTTGAATTTTCCATTTAGTTCTGGCTTTTTTATCAAGAAGGTCTGGAACTCTGTTATATCATTGAATGACCATCTCTTTGCCTGGAAGAATATGCTCAGTCTCGCTGGGTATGTGATCCTTGGTTGTAATCCAAGCTGTTTTGCCTTCCTGAAAATTGTATTCCACTGCCTCCGATCTTTCAATGTGGAGGCTGACAAATCCTGTGCAATCCTCACTGTGGACCCTCGATATTTGAATTGTTTCTTTCTGGCCACTTGAAGTATTTTCGCTTTTATCTGGTAGTTCTGGAATTTGGCCACAACATTTCGAGGATTTTTCAGTTTGAGATCTCTTACAGCAGGTGTTCAGTGGATTCTCTCGATTTCTATTTTCCCCTCAGGTTCAAGTATCTCAGGGCATTTTTCCTCAACGAGCTCTTGGAGAATGTTGTCCAGGCTCATTTTTTCATCATAATTTTCTGGTAGGCCTATGATTCTCAGATTATCTCTCCTGGATCTGTTTTCCAGGTCAGTTATTTTTTCTTTGAGGTATTTTACCTCTTTTTCTAATTTTTCATTTTTGTTGTTTTGCTTGGCTACTTCTTGGTTCCTCATAGAGTTATTTGTTTCCATTTGTTTAATTCTGGTTTTTAGCAAATCATTTTCCTTGGTTAATTTTTGAAGCTCCTTTTCCATATCATACACTTTTCTTTTTAGAGAGATGTTTTCCTCATTATAATGCTTTTCTAATTCTGCTATTTTTGTTTTGAGAGAATTATTCATTTTCTCTTCTATCTCTCTCATTTTGCTTTCAAAGTTCCTTTTGATCTCATCTAGGAGAGCCTTCTGTGCTTGGGATCCATTCCCTGTTGAAGTTTCAGTTGTGGGTGTGGAGTCCACATTGTCTCCCTCTGAGGTTGGTTCCTCCCTCTGAGGATAGTAGGACTCTAGAGTCTTTGTCTTTGTAGTCTGCTTTCTACCCATTTTGAGTCAGGGTCCTAACCACGCCCTTCCTCTAGGATCCCAAGCCTTTACTGTAGAGGGTTTTGCCCTGGACAATAGTTACTATATTTTCAGGGTCAGAGGGGGGGTTTGGAGCAAGTGGGGTTCATTCTGTCATCCTCATCTTTGGAGGTCCTGAAAGGGGCTTTTGAAAAAAGATTTCTGTGCTATGATGTGGTAGCCCCAGGAGTGTTTGCTGTCCAGTATAGGGGCCCCTGTCTTTGCTTCTTACCTTGCTCTTTCCAGTCCCAGCCCTTTGGTGATAGGCCTGGTAGTGGACCTTGTGGTTGGTGGGAAGACTTGCCCTTGGAGTTGATCAGGCCCCTTCCTGGCCTGCGTCCGCCGCGCCGCCACCTCTGCGCCTTCCCGGCCTGCGTCATAAAGGTCTCATTTCTAAAATATATAGAGACATGAATCAAATTTATAAGAACATAAGTCATTGGGGCAATTAGTTGGCACAGTGAATAGAGCACTGGCCCTGGAGTCAGGAGGATCTGAGTTCAAATTCAGCCTCACTTGACACACTTACTGTGTTACTTTGGGCAAGTCATTTAACCCCAATTGCCTTGCCCCTCCCCCCCTCCAAAAAACTCCCCAAAATAATATAAGTCATTCCTCAATTGATAATTGGTTGAAGGATATGAACAGGCAGTTTCCAGATGAAGAAATTAAAGCTATTTATGGTCATATGAAAAAGTGCTCAAACTCACTATTGATTAGAGAAATGCAAATTAAAACAACTCTAAGGTACCATCTCATACCTCCCTGATTAGCTAATATGACAAAAAAAGGAAAATGATAAATGTTGGAGAAGATGTGTGAAAATTAGGTAATTAATGCCTGTCTAGTGAAGTTGTGAACTGATCCAATTATTCTGGAGAGCAATTTGGAACTATGTCCAAAAGGCTGTAAAACTATGCATACCCAATATACCACTACTAGGCCTGTATCCCAAAGAGATCACAAAAAAGAGAAAAGGACCTACATTTATAAAAATACTTCTAGCAGCTCTTTTTGTGGTTGCAAAGAATTGGAAATTGAGGGGATGCCCATCATTTCAGGAATGGACGAACAAGTTGTGATATATGAATGTAATGGAATACTAATGTGCTATAAGAAATGATGAGCAGGTGGACTTCAGAAAAAACCTGAAAAGACTTACATCAACTGATACTGAGCAAAGTGAGCAGAACCAGGAGAACATTGTACAACAGCAACATTGTGGAATGATAGACTTTGATAGACTTAGCTCTTCTTAGTAATATGATGATTTAAGACAATTCCAAGATTCATTATGGAAAATGCCATCTACATCCAGAGGAAAAACTATGGAGTCTGAATTCATATTGAATCATACTATTTTATTTTTTTTCTTCCTTGTGGTTTTCTCCTTTTGTTCTGATTCTTCTTTCATAACATGACTAATGTGAAAATACACTTAATATGATTGTACATGTATAGCCTACATCAGATTGTTTGGCATCTTGGGGAGGGGGAGGAGAGGGAGAGATGGAAGAAAAAAAATAGTTGGCAATTCAAAATACTATAAAAGTGAATGTTGAAAACTATCTTTACATATAATTGGAAAAAAACATACTATTAAGTAGGAAAAAAAAACATGAATCCAAATCTTCCTGATGTCCAGCCCCGTACCCAATACTGCCATATATTCTCCAAGTATTTGTGAGTTTAGCATAGCTTAGCATTTCTTATAGAAAGACCTGGCTAGCTGAAATTTTTTCACACAGTGTGTAGGAGAAAGAGACAGAGAGAGGAAGAGAGACAGAGAGAGGAAGAGAGACAGAGAGAGGGAGAGAGACAGAGAGAGAGATGAATGATGGTGGGAGAATATAAGCGTGTCAAACTACAAGGCTGAGAAGTTTACACATCTTTATTTTTTGATTTTGTTTATTTTCAAAATTTATTGAATAAAGCAATATTTCCATAATATAATTTGAAAAAAAAGATGATTGCACATGAAACTGCAAATCTATAATTCCCAGGACAGGGCTGCACACTGAAGTGAGAAGTCTGAGGTGCTGCTTAGGAGTGAAGTCTGAGATTGAGTTAACACTTATTTTCTCATTAATCTTCTTTTCTTTTTCTTCTGCAGGTCTCAAACTTTCCACAGTTCATGGAAGCCCCAACTAGACACCAATATGTTCTTTATTTTTACAAACCTCCTACATATCCCGTGCCTTCTAACTGCTTGATACCTTCTTTCAGGCACCAGTTAAATCAATTACCTTGCATACCCTATCCACCCACCATCGCTATTCACCTCTTCAATTTTTACAACTCAAGAATTCCAGTGCCCCAATGTCTTCCTTATCACAGCAGTCCTCTGTTCCAAATTCAAGCAGAGAGTGCTGAAGCCTCATCCCTGAGCTGTCGGCCAGAGCCATTCCTGTCATCCTCCCACTTCTGGGTCTCACCCCAAAGACGTCCGTTGATGGAATGTAATGGTGAAAGGGGCTATCATTCAAGAACCCATGAGGCTAGAGTGGTTCAGCCATTGGGACAAGCTACAAGACTTGGAGAAGGTAATGACTCTATTACATAGCAAAGTTAGAGTTTTTCTTTTGGCCAAAATTCCTCTCTTTGTTTATAATTGCCAGAGTCAAGCATCAAACACTAATGTGTACTACATGTCCTCCACTAGCTAAGTTCTGGGGATGCAAAGAAAGATACAAGCAATCCCTGCCCTCAAGAAGCTCACGTGGCTAATGGAGCCTTGTGAGCATTTGCTCAGTGACTTGGACTGTTTCACTTTTTCTCAGCTTCACATTGTTAGAATAATCTCCCTGAAAGATGTATTTCCTGTCACTTGGCCCTTGGGAAAAAAAAAAAAACCCATCCAACTACTTTTTTCGACCTTTAGAGTGGAGAGTTGAAGAAAAAAAATACACAAATGGATCAAAAAGTTATCTGTGATAATAATTTGATTTCATAGTCAATATTCAGAAAAAATGGGAGAGAATTATCTATTACGCTAGTGGATATAGATTGTGTTTCTTGGTAGGAAAAAAATATTCTATCTCTGCCTCTTACTGTTTGCCAATTCCCTTCTCAGTAGAATGGCATTAGATGCAGATGCCTGGGTAAACTGATAGAAATGTTTCAGGACAATCTTGGGACTGTATTCCACTTTTTAATCTTATATATACAAGATGTTCAGCTAGGTGATGCAGTGGATAGAGAGCCATGAGTGGAGTCAGGAAGAGCTGAGTTTAAATCAAGCCTCTGACACCTACTAGCTGTGTGACCCTAGCAAGTCACTTATCCTTGTTTAGCTCAGTTTCCTCATCTGTAAAATAAACTGGAGAAAGAAATGGCAAAACCCTCCAGTATCTTTGCCAAGAAAACCCCAAATAGGTCACAGAGAATCAAACATGACTGAAAGAATTGAACAACAATTGTACTAACCCTGGTATAATATTCATGGTGCTCCATTAGCACTAATGAAGTCTCAGCTTTATTTTGGTGGTATGAAAGGGGAAGAAAGGTGGGATTTGCAGATTACATGAGCACAGACATCAGATGAAATCAGTCTACATGCTCTAGGTAATCCAGGTAAACTGCTTCCAAAGCCCCTGATTTCCAAATCAAGGCAAATAATGTCTTCATTTTCTTTTCTTTCTTTCCAGTTGTTTCTGAGACAGGGGATAACTTTAATGATTGTTATGCTTTACGCTCTACAATGTTGTGCTTTGCACCTACTTGTAACTCGGACTCCAGGTCCCATTACCCGACGATTTTCCATGTCCCTCTGAAACCAGAGACTTCAAAGGATAGACGACAGTCATTAAAATATCAGGTAGGATTCATCTTCATTAATCCTAGACCTGTTTCCTTTCCCACACATATACAATCAGTTACTAAGTCTTATCATTTTGGTCTTTACAATTGAACTTTACTGTTTGATGCTTTCTTTTCATTCATATGACCAGCATCCTAGTTCCAATCTTCATCAACTTTGGTTTGGACTATTAAAACATCTCCTTAATAGGGGTCCCAGATTTATCCCAATTTCTCTCTTCCCCAATCCAGCTCCCATACAGCCAACAAAAACATTTCCAAAGCAAATCTTCTCAATGATATTCCAGTGCTTTATAATCTTCATTGACTTTCTATTACTCCTAGGACTAAATGAAATCTCCTCAGTTTAGTATCTGAAGCCCTTCAGCCTCTCTGTGCAACTTTATTTCACATTATTTTCTTTCATTCCATGTTTCAGATAAAACTGGCTTCTATGCTTTTTCTCAACCTCAGCACTCTGTCTCCTACCTTTCCATGGTGGGATGGCTTATTTCCATCTCCTCACCTCTCTTCTTCATTGCGGGTGTTCAGGGTGATTCCACACTTGGAATGCCTGCTCCTTCCTACGTCTCATAATCCAGGGCTCCCTTCAATGCCACTGACAACTCTCCTACAAGAATCATTTGTTCATTCTATAGCTGTTGCTTGCTGCCTCTTCATTACTATGTACATACCTTTTCTTTACTCACTGTAAGTAATATAATGTGAGATTGATCCTCGTTTTTTATATCTCCAACATTTATACTATTTTTGTCCTTAATGGGTGTTTCCTTCAACCCCCAAGTATGTATTTTGCACTGATTATCTGCTAGACATTTTTTGGCTGGATTTGAAGATTTCATCTCAGTACAGAACTGTGCTACTTCCTTTCTCCATGCCCCTGTCTCCCCACATAAATAAACCTACTTGCAGGTAGTATTCTGACTGAGCAGATCTTCCCAAGTGGCTAAAACCTACGCATCACTTACATTACCAAACTTGTTCCAAAGAACCTCTGAGTACTTAGTTAGATTGGCTCATAGCACATTAATATAGGTCTTCACTAGACTTTCTCTTGATACCCTTCTAGTGGTCATTAGACCCAGGGGCATGGCTCCGGTAGCTCTATGGAAGAAAACTATACCAGGGATTTTATTGTACCAACAGGCCTTCCAGAATCTGTGGTCCCCAGTCCCAACACCAAGCTAAGGCAGGGTGTGAAGGACTATAATGGAAAAAAAATTCATTATGAATGAGCAAGAATCATTTTTGAAGTCAGATTTTAATGTCTTGCAACCATTCAATGACAATTTCTCTTTAATTATCACAAAGATGTTAGATGTCCTTCAGGTAAGGCTTCTTTCAAATTTTTGAGCCTTGAAAAAGATACATAGTTATTCATTCCAGATCATGAAGGTTAGGTATGTGGTACCTCCACAATCTGGAAAATCCACATAAAAGTTTTTTATCCTCCCTTCATACCAGAGAAGTCTTAATTATTATGGTACTAAAAGATAAATTATTATACAATACTATACATTACATTTTATGCATTTCTGAGTTTCTAAGCATTTTCTGTGTTGTCTTCATGCACATTTAGGGTTAATGTTGGCTTTCAAGTGTTGTGTGCAGCTTCTGCAAAGCTTCCCCCAAAATCCCATTTAATTTCTTATGCCAACTCACGATATATCAAAACTGAAATGAGGAAAGTCAAGATATGGAAGAGATAGCTGTAGATGTCACTTTCATAAATGTTCCAGATGATACCTCAAAGCTCTCATGCCAATTCCTGCCCCCCACAACTCCCATTTAAGAACCTCAACTCATATATTTCATTGAAAATAATTGACGCTATTTGCTAAGAACTTCTCTCCACCTTGGTGGAATAGTATTTAGATGGCTGGACCTTAAGTCAGGAGGACATGAGCTGACAGGCAGCTAAGTGGCACAGAGTGCCGAGTTTAGAATTGGGAAGACCAGAGTTCAAATTCAACCTGAGATACTGGCTAGCTGTGTGACTGGGCAAGTCATTTCACCTGTTTGCCTCAGTTTCCCCAACTGTAAAATAGGGATGATAATAATAATAGCATCTGTTTCCCAAGATTGTTGTGAGGATCAAATGAGATCCTATTTATATCTCCAACACTTATACTGTTTTTGTCCTTAATAGGTGTTTCCTTATTCATTGTTAATTAGGCTCTTGATGCAGTGCCTGACTTGTAATAGACACTGCATTAATGCTTGTTCTCTCCCCCTTTCCTCCTCCCTTCTTCCTCTTCTCACATCACTCAAGTACCTTCTCCTGCTCTCTCACCATGCTGCTTCAAATACTGAAATGGAAAGGCCCTCAGAAATCATCTATCTATTCCAACATCACACCTGATGATAACATACAGCATCCCTATTCGTCATCCTGGCTCTGTTGCAAGGGTTTTGTTCTCTGTGGTCTGCGAACTAAAAAAAATTGAAAACCATATTTCAATATATATGGGTTTCTTTGTAATCACGTTCAATATTTAAAATTTTTCTTTGTAATGGTTTCCATGTATTTAATTTTAAGTATTTAAAGTGTTATTCTGAAAAGTTCTCCATAAGTTTTATCAGATGGCCAAGGGGATTTATGACAGAAAAAAATTAAGAACCCCATCTTCTATTTGGACCTTTTAAAATGATGTAGAATTTGTTACCTCTATTAACTGAGGTTAACTAAACTCTCTCTCTCTCTCATCTCCATATATGTGTGTGTATATATATCTATATGAGTATATTATATATGTATGAGTGTATATAAAATATTCAATACAATATCCAGATGGTGCAGTGACCTAAGTTCAAATCCAGCATCGGACACTTACTACCTGGATGACCCTAAGCAAAGAACTTAATCCTGTTTACCTCAGTTTCCTCATCTATAAAATGAACTGGGGAAGGAAATGGCAAACCATTCCAGTATCTCTGCCAAGAAAACCCCAAATGGGGTCATGAAGAATTGAACATAACTGAAATAACTCAACAACAACAACATATAAAATATTCGATTGTTTCTGGAAAATCTAACACACTCCTAATTTTTTTTTGGAGAGGGTATGACAGGGCAATTGGGGTTAAGTGACTTGCCCAAGGGTCACATGGCTAGTAAGTGTTAAGTGTCTGAGGTCGGATTTGAATTCAGGTCCTCCTGACTCCAGGGCTGGTGCTCTATTCACTGCGCCACCTAGATGCCCTTATACTCCTAATTTTTAATAGAAAAAAGTAATATTTTGGAGTAAATTTAAAGGAAGTAAATTAAGGACTGCTTTGTAAGCTAAAGAACACTGAGAATGTGGTTCAAAAACTTACTTTACAACTGATGAGCTGTATGATCATGGTAAAATCATCTCCTCTCTCAAGGCCTCAGTTTACCTATCTAGAAAAAGAGTAAAATTAAGCTAAATGATTTATAATCTTCCTTATGTTCTCTATTGCCAATCTCTAACTTCTTTCTTTTCATACAGAACTTTCCATCACCTCCATGTATCAGATACAACTTAACCCCCCCAGACTCCTTGCTTGCTTATGAGGAGAATCCTTTCCAAAACCTCTGTAATATGCTACAGGCTGACCTGGTCCCCAAAAGACCAAGATGTCTCCTGGAAGATATCAAATATGAGCCATATACCACATCGTCCATCTCATCTGTTCATCATTTAGAAGGTTACCCTGAATGCACCTCCCTGGGACATCTACATCACATCTCTCCCCAACAAGAAATGAGCAAATATACCCATCAGGCTCAGGAATATGACTGCAGTAGTTCTGTGGAGGAAAGTTCTGATGATGAACCCTTTATAGACGTGGAAAGCATAGAAAATTAAAGCAAGGAAGTAGTTCGTGATTGCTTCTGGTGTAGAATTCTTGCCGGAAGCTTCTTCAGATCAGAATATCAGAGTAATTACTCTCAGAACTAGTAGGAGGTTTGGTCCCTCGATTCCCCCCTTTACAGTCTTGTTCTCTCTTATTTCCAGGATTAAATTTAAAATACATCATTTATTATCAGCATCTTTACTTAGACTTTTGTCGTTGTTTTCACTGGCACCACAGCAGACATTTCTAAGCCTGCTAATACAAATACAAGTACCACAAGTCCTTTAAGTATATCCTTTATCTTTTGGAAAATAATTGGAAATCAATCACATACAATTATCCCTTCCTCATCACAGGGGTTATGGGCACAGTGCTCCTGTGAACAGGAAAACCTGCTTAAAATTTTTTTGACTCTCTCTTAATACCAGAGAAGCCTGAATTATGGTATTAAAAGACAAAATATGTTGATATTGTACTATATATATATATATATTATGCATTTGCTAAACTTCTTCTGTGTCATTGGCTGGCCTTTGTGTTTTGTTTGCAGCTTCTGCAAAACTCCCCCCAAATTTTCATTTAATTTCTTATGCGACCTTGTGTTATCAAAACAGCAATGGAGAAAGTCACAAATGTGGAAGAGATAACTGTATATCTTAAGGGGAAATAAATTTGTTACCATTTTCAATGTAAGATTTATTACTCAATTAAGAATTAAAACTGTTTTATATCTTTATCATCCTTCTTTATTTTATTTTTATATCATAGGAGGGAGAAGCCTTATGTGGACAGAGATAATGTGAGACTATAAGGTCATGATCTTACACATGAATACATAGCCACTGTCCCAATAAGCAAGGGGACAACATTCTAAGAAAGGATTGGTTCCAGTTGTCTAGTTGAGACAAGTAATGTCCACCAATTTAGAAAAGCAGAAATAGCAGTAGTAGGGTCTTTTATTCCTGTATCCTCATCATAGAAAACTTATTGATGCCAGGTGATCTGTAACAGTAAAATTATTGCAGAATTTGCAGTTCTCTTACAATGGTCAGAGAAATTTTCTATGAAAGGAGGAGGGACATAATTATAACAATATTAAGACCATTCTATCAAACTTAAGTCTAAAGGCACAGACCAATTTATGATCAGTGTAACAGGACCAAATTTATTTAGTTCTGTTTGATTTCAGTTGAGTCATAAATTCCTTTTGGAGGAGTTAATTATGCAATAGAGTTCCATAACAATTAACAGGTCTCACAGGCAGGCTCACAATTTGAGATGTGGGAAACTTATATCTAGAAAGTAAAATATCACATGGGGGAAACGAAGTCCAAAGGGTTCTGCCATTACCTTCATAAGACCATCTTTTCAACCTTATCAACTGTCTACTGCATAGCTTAGCAAGTGGATGTAAGCTCTTTGTGAGCATCTCTTGGCATTATCTCTTGAACAGTGGAGCATTACCTGGTCCAATACATCAAAGAGTTGTAACCTGGGGCCTCCAAGCATGCCCAGTTCTCTATCAGATGGGTAGGAGTAGCCTTCTTTGGTTGAAAAGCTGAACCTTTAAAACCATCAAGAATGAATTGTTTAATCTCTTTTAGGTCATGCTCATTTCCCCTACCCTTCAGCTACTCTTTTAAGAACCTAGGTATGGAACTTGCCCCTGTGATTTTTGCAAAGGGACTGCAAAGAATTTTGGCCCAGGGAAGGAATGTAACCTGAGTCCCAATGGCTTGGGACTCTTTTCTCATTGATGGAGATCAGTAACCCTTGCCTTCATGACAGGTAGAGTGGAGTTGGTAGAGCCTGAAAAGAAAGTAAATGCCTCAGTCTCAACAGTTTTAAAGATATAGGCAGTCAATCAAGTGAAACTACTACTACCCATGTGGCAAGGGACTTTGGTTGCTCCGAGTTAGAAGTGGGCCCGCTTGAAGACTCCAGATTATATA
>NW_027185797.1:36641901-36645839 GCF_028583685.1 Petaurus breviceps papuanus
ACAACTTCTATTGCCTATATCTTTGGGTGGCGAGGTGGTGCAATAGATAAGAGTATTGGTCCTAGAGTTAGGAAGACCTGAGTTCAAATCCAACCTTAGACACTTAGTGACTGACTTTTTGACACTGGACAAGTTACCTAACTTGTTTGCCTTAGCTCCCTGGACTGTAAAATGGGTATAATAGCATTCTACTTCCCAAGGTTGTTGTGTCATATATTTGTAAAGCTGTTAGATCAACATATAATTGTATTAGTAAGTTCATGATAAATGATAATTAATAAAACAAACACATTTATCCTTAGCACTTTTAAGGACCTACATGTACCTCAGGCTAGGTTGGGACCTAAAGATATGGCATACAACTGTAACAATGATGTAGTCTATCCTCAGAGTTTGTCAAGAACTTTCAATTGCCAGAGATTCTCACTGTGTGATCTATCCATATATCTCTTCTGGATTTTTATAGAAGTTTCACATAGGTCTCAGATTAAATTTCACTCACACAATCACCGGGCATCATTCATACATAATTTCAGCCCAAAAAAGTGACTTCTTTTGTTAACCTCATTGGGGACACATTTTGTGATGATCAAGGAGTCTGAGTGTCCAACTGAATTCATAGTCTCAGTTCTGGTATTGACCATACACGCCCCCAAGTTGATGCATAGGGTTCCTCCTCCCTGACTTTTGCATTCTGTCTTCCGTAAGAAAAATCTGAAAATTTCTATATTTTTAATCCATTAAGATGAAGGGAAGTGACTGGGGTTCCTATTTCTCCTTCTCCCCCCCCCCCAGTACTGGGTAAGAAAAAGAGAGATCAATTAGTGGAAAAGAGTAGGCATACAGCACACCGAAGTCAGTGTATCTAATACCCTCATATTTGACAAACACAAAAAAACCATTACTGTGATAAAGAATCATTATTCGACAAAAAAAACTGTCAAGAAAATTGGAAAGCAGTATGCAACAAATTTGTTGTTGTTGTTCAGTTGTGTCTGACTCTTTGTGACTCTGTGGACTTGTCTGTGGGGTTTTCTTGACAAAGATACTGGGGCAGTTTGCCATTTTCTTCTCCAGTGTGTTCCTATTTTACAGGTAAGAAACTGAGGCAAAGGGGTTGTGTGGCTTTGCCTAGGGTCACACAGCTAATAAGTGTCTGAGGCTGGATTTGAACTCAGATCTTCCTGACTCCTGGGTCATTATTCTATCCACTGCACCATCTAGCTTCCCCTAGAAAAAATTAGATTTAGACAAAACACATCACACTTTATGAGATAAGTTCCAAATTGATCAAGACATCATAAACAAATTGATAAATAGGGGAAAAATTACTTATTGGAGTTATGAATAGAAGAAAAGTTCATACCCAAGAAAGAAACAGAGGGTATAATAAATGATAGGGTAGAAAGTTTTGATTACATAAAATTTGAAAAAATCTTTGCACAATTCAATCTAGTAAAGCTAAGATTATATGGAAACAATTGCCTGGGGCGGGGGGAGTCTTTGTACAAGTCTGATAAAGGTGTAATTTCCAAGATAAATGAACCGATTCAAATTTATAAGAAAAGGACCAATCCCCCTATTGATAAATTATGCAATTATGAGTTGACAGTTCTCAAGGAAAGAAACAAGCCATTTTTAGCCATTAAAAGTATTCCAAGTTACTTCAATTAGATGAATGTCTAAAACAACTACTGTATTCTACTTTATACCCACCAGAGTGGCAAAGATGACCAAAACCAAAACAACACAACAACGAAAGAAAGGCAAGATGATAAGTATTGCAAGGACTATAGGAAAACAAAAACATTGTTCCACTGTTGGGAGACCTGTGACTGGATATGGCTGTTCTGGAAACCAATCTGGAGTTATGCACAAGATGCTACTAAGCATTGAGTGCCCTTTGATTGATAACACTGCTATACCTATTCTCAAAAGGGAGAAACAAAAGAGAAAAAGATCTTTTACAGAAAGATCTATAACAACTCTTTTTGTTATGGTTAAAGAAAGTCCTCTATAAAGTAAGAGGATATCCATCAACTGGGGAATGCCTGTGTAGGATAGATAGATAGATAGATAGATAGATAGATAGATAGATAGATAGATAGATAGATAGATAGATAGATAGATAGATGGATGGACGGATAGATAGATAAATAGATAGATAGATGGATGGATGGACGGATGGATGGATGGATAGATAGATGTACACAATAAACATGTATATAGTAGAATATTTGCATATGCATATATGCAGCATACATATGTATTCATGTCTGTACACGTATGTATATACATGTATGGCTATATATTTATATGTATGTACATACATATATGTATAGACACACATGTGCACACATATACACATATAGACATGATAGAATATTATTGTGCTGTAAAAAGTGCAACTAGAGCATTTCAAAAAAACATGGAAAGTCTTCTATGAACTGATGCAGAGTGACGTGAGCAGGAACTATAGATTCAATAGTATAAAAATAAACAATTTGGAGAACTTTTTTTAGTTGCTAAAGAATAAAAAGAACAGAACTGGGAGGGGAGTTTATGTGAGAACTCTCTAAAGAGAAACAACTTTGAAAAGTATAAGAACCATGATCCATATAATGACCAACAATGAGTCCAGAGGACAGATGATGAAATATACTATCCATTACCTGCTCTTCATTGAATATTAACCTCCATCTCCCAACCTTGGGCATTTTTGCTGTCTAGCCCTTAGGCCAGGAGTGTTTTCCTTTTTCATCTCTACCTCTTGGATTTCCTGGCTTCCTTCAACTTTCAGCTTTAAAAGTCTACCTTCTATAGGAAGTTTTTCTTGATCCCTCTCACCTTGACTCTAATACCTGTCTTTGTTGATTATTTCCAATAAATTCTACATGAAGTTTTTTGTATATTTTCTCCCCATTAGATTGTGAACGCCTTGAGGGCAGTGACTGTCTTTTCCCCTTGTATCCATAGTCCTAAGCACAGTGCATGGAACATAGTAGGTGCTTTAAAAATGTTTGTTTTCACTAACTGCAAGAAGTGAGAGATTTAGAGTATGGAATGAGTCGTGTGTGGTGTGTGTGTGTGTGTGTGTGTGTGTGTGTGTGTGTTTGCCACATACAGACACACATTTCTGTGTTCTGACATTGAGGGAATTTGTTTTCCTTGGTTATGTATATCTGATGTACTTTTTCCTCTAATGGAGTGGGAATGGGAGGTACAGAAAACACATATCTGCTCTTTAAAAAAAAATGAAGGTATAGAGGGGGAAATGAGCCCTTTAGATATGAAATGTTGCATTCTTTTCTTTTATTTTATTTTTTTAAGCAATGCATTCTTTTTTTTAAATAGCAAGCTTAATAAGTGCAACAACAATTTTCCATTTCAGAAACTATTTTAAGGGAAAATTATTTTCCCTATTAAAATAAAATTAAACTTATTGAAATTATAAATACTATGCAAAAAAACCTTTGTTTACTTTTACAATTTAAAATGGTTCCCTATGTTACCACCTCCTCATTACCACCTCTTTTCTGTACCATCAGACACTGAATATCAACAACACTATATTAAATCTTAGGTCATTGAATATAGTAATTAGTAAAATAAAATAATTTCAAAATATTTCTTTGGCTAGACCTGACCTCTTAAAAAAATTCTTTTGTAAAAATTTCTTCTTTTTTTGCAGTAACCAGTATGGGGGGGGGAATAGGGAATGGGGAGCACAACAAAATCAATGCTAGACCTGCAAATTTCAATACAGAAAGTTTTCCAAATCATGTTGCAAGCACTTTCAATTGGGGTTACTGTAGTATTAGTTTCACTTAGCCCTTTTACTTTCTTTCCAAGATATTTCTAATAAAGCATGAGCAATTATTTAGTATCTATTTCTTCTTCTTCTTCTTCTTCTTCTTCTTCTTCTTCTTCTTCTTCTT
>NW_027185797.1:36645849-36696826 GCF_028583685.1 Petaurus breviceps papuanus
TCTTCTTCTTCTTCTTCTTCTTCTTCTTCTTCTTCTTCTTCTTCTTCGCAATTGTAGTTAAGCAACTTGCCCAGGGACACGCAGCCAGTAAGTGTCAGGAAGTGTCTGAGGACAGATTTGAACTCAGGTTCTCCTGACTCCAAGGCTGCTGCTGTTTCCACTATGCCACCTAGTTAACCCTTTATTCCCATATCAATGAAGGTGGAATTATAAAAGAAACAAAGAATACACCAAAATCTATTGCTCTTTGCTTTATATTAACCATAAAATAGGAGTCTGGTGCATTCTGGGAATGGGGCTTGGGTTTGGGGATTAATAGAAAGTTAGGTATGACAGATCATTATTGAGTCAAAAGGCCAGTTGAGCCATGAAGGGAAGTGAACAAGCATTTACATAGCACTACTATGTAAATTTCCCCCCTCTTTTAATAAATATTATCTCCTTTAATCTTCACAACAACGCTGAAAAGTAAGTGCTAGTATTATTCCCATTTTACGGCTTCAAACAGAAGTTAAATGAGTGATTTGCTAAAGGTCCCATAGCTGGGAAATATCTAAGACTGGATTTGAACTAAGATCTTCCTGATTCTACGTACAACATTTCATCCGCTGCTCTACCAGTTGCCATGAAATACGGAGATAAACAAGTGACATAAGAAATATAAAAGGGCTTGATTTCATTTTGTATGTTTTTGAGTTTTTTGCTTTACAGTAATAGAAGGTAAAATTACATGTGAAGTCTGGAGGTAGGAAGGTGGTTCTAAGCAGGAGAGTCAAGGAAGGCTTCCTGGAAGAGATAATATTTTAATTGTCCTTTAAATAATGTATAGGAAATGAAAAAAATAAAATGGGATGTACTGGTATATGGAGAAGACTACTATCTTTGAAGCGACAGCTACTTAGCACCTTTTTCAGGGCTGCTTTACACCTCTCGTGCCCACCTGCCAGCCAGCTTTCACCTGTTGTTCCAAGAAACTGTGGCATGGCAGCAGCTGCACCCCAGTATATCCATATCAGCAGATGAACTAAACCAAGTTGAGGATAAGTAATGGGCCTCAAATCCATCGGTGAATTACGAAGGTATCTATCCCAAGCAGGCCGCTACAATAGTCTAGGAATTGATGGAATCCTAATAAAGCTGTCCTCAGCTCCAATATTCTAACTTCATGACAGACGCCACTTATGGGGTGCTTGGGTGCCTGTGCTTGAACATCAGTTTGTAAAATCAATTTTATCCCTAGCCTCAAATCTCCCCAGCCTCAGAGCATTATCTCTGCCCTTCCCCCTGCCAGCATTCTGCCTAGCTATCATTCATGAACTGTTTATCTCATTGGTTACAATAACAAGCTGCACCTATGAATCTTTCACTAGACTATCCATAAGTAATTCTCTAGCTCAGACAAATGTTTATCTCCCCTTAGATAATGACCAGGTGCACCTATGAATCCTTCACTAAACTATCTATAAGTACAATTATACATACCCTGAATCCCTCGTTAGCTTAGGTTCCCAACATCCATCTTGTCAAACATGACATTGATGGGTGGCAGACTAGGCACTTTTTAGTCAGCCCTCACTGTTACCTGGCTTAGTGATGTTTCCAGACTAAAAACACACTTCCATGCAGCCTCTCCTTGGGCTATTTCCCAGTGAATTCTGGGCAATATGCCGGCACAGTAGATATTAAAAGTGCATGTTCCTTTAAGAACTCCTTCCTAATCCTGCCCAGACTCACCTAGTTAGCATAGTTGACATCTGATTTACCATGGTTATCCTTTATAAACTTTAACTGTAACCCTTTAAGGTTGTGGGTTCCCTAAGAACTCTTGCCCACTTTAAAGCATAACAATAAACTTTTATCATTCTGACTTAAAGATTGCTTGGGTCCACGAATTCATTCCAGATGCCCACCAAGGGACTCTGGCTATTGGGGTTCCTGAAACATCTATCATCCCATGTCACCATCATACCTACCTAGCTGTCCTGTCCCCTTTCCCCCCCGCCCCGTGTCAATGTCCTAACTTCTTCATATATGCCTCAATACTCACTAGAACAACAGGTGTGTCCCTGAAGCCTTAGTTCCCACAGAAGAGCAGGCGTGTCCATATGATGGGATCCTAATGACTGCCCACATATCCATTCCCACAGAAGCAATTGTGTTCTTGTACTCAACTACAATCACATCATCTATCTAGCCCAAGACAGACAGGACCACAATAGCTAGCCAGTTGGAGGGAAGCATAACCAGAATGTTTAACCACCGAACCCTGATGTTTAACCACCGAACCAGAATGTTTAACCATAATGGGACCCCTTCTCCATTACCAATCCTTTAATGAACTCATCCTGCCTTTTTAATATTAATGATATTCCTCTATTCTATGTAAATTTCTGTTATTTAATTGCATCTTTACCCTATAAAAATCCATCTTGCTTTCTCTGAAGTTGCTGGTTCCTTTTAGAACTTAGCCCACTTCAGAATGAGGGAATAAGGATTTGTACCCAAATAGTAGCAGTATAAGAAGAGAGGGTGGAGCATATTTGAGAGATACTGAAATGGTGCAATCAGCAGGTCTTGGCAACAGATTAAATATGAGGAGTGAGGGTTAGTGAACAGTCAAGGATGACACTTAGGAAGTGAGCCTTCAGGACTGGGAGGAGGGTAGTATCCTCAATGGTAACAGGGAGGTGAGGGAGGGGAGAGGGCTTAGTGTGAAAAATGCTGAGTTCAGCTTTGTACATGCATGTTAGGTTTGAGATGTCTGTCTATAGGTTGCCCAGGGAGAGTTGTTTGAAAGGCAGCTAAAGATCCAAGACTGGACTTCAGAAGACAGGATAAGGGCTGTGTATTGTCAGATTTGAGAATCATCAGCATGGAGTGATAATGAAATCCATTGGAGTGATGAGATCACCAAGTAGAGTAGCAGACAGAGAAAAGAGAAGAGAGCCCAAGGCAGATATTCAATGCCCATATTTGCTGGATGTTGCTGTAGGACCCAGTACAAGTCACAATAGCTCTTTGAGCATCCATCATCTCATTTGAAAATAAGGGTTTGGGTTAGATGATCCTTGTAACTACATAGGTCCAGAAATAGAAACCCTTTGGGGAAAGAAGGGGATGGAAAGGCCTCTGTGGGTAGCATTGGGCCAAAACTGTCATGTCTCACCTCAGTTCAAAACTAACTGCTACTGTTATGCATCATTGAAGAATGATTGAATTAAAGTAAACTGCAAACATGTAAGAATGTTGATGGCTTCCATTTCTGTGCTGAAAGGGAGTGGGACATTTTTTTTACAGAAACACAAAATTTAGAGATGGGGGAAAATCACCTTGGCAGAAGCCAAGTTTGGCACCTGTATCAAGCAGTCATAATTACTCTTGCCAGCCTAATAGATTCTAGTTCTTTCTTTACCTGGTACTGTTATATAGGCAAGTATGTATCACACTGGATAGAGTATTGAACCTGAATTCAAGAAGACCTGAGTTCAAACATAGCTATAGACACTTATTAATTGTGTAATCCTGGAAAAGCCATTTTCTGTTTCATTTCCTCATCTATAAAAAGGGAGGTAATAATAACACCTACCTCCTAGGGTTTTAGTATGGATCAAATAATTTGTAAAGTGTTTCACAAACCTTAAAGTGCTATGTATATTCTAACTAAGATTTTTAATCATTATCCTTACAGAAGTGAATTTTACCATGCTGCCTCCGCATCGACTATACTCAATGACTCCCCCGCTACCCACTGGAACTACCCAAATTGTGACCCGTGATCCCTAAACTCTGATAAGATGAACTACCGATTTACAGAAACATGCCTCTAATTCACTTCCAGGCTGTTTCCAACACTCAGCAATACCTCTGTCCCTTATTCTTGCTATCCTTTTTACCTGTCCTCCCACATATAAGTTCATGAAATACAGGTGTTGTCATTCTGTTTGTGTTCTCAGGACTCAGCACAGTGCCTGGCGCATTGTCACTGCTTAAGGAATGTTTCATCATAAATGAATGATTGTGGCCAACAATTTGAACTCAAATAGAGATCTGAGGTGAGAAATATTCTTCACCATGAAAATTATATAAGGTTCAAGGAAGGGAAGTCCAATGTACCTCATCGCTTAAGGGAAACTGACTTCTATTTCCTCCTGAATCCTAAAATGGTGATGTTGCAGGAAGTGATACTGCTGGTCTCTGGTTAGTACTGATGAACCTAGTTGCAACTGGACCATTTTGATAAAGGAAGAAAAGGAAAAGGCAGGAGGAATCATAGCTAATATTTTAAAATAAGCAGAAAATGGACTCACCCATAAGAGCATAGCATGTGAGATGAGGGAGAAAGGAGGGAAAATGACTCATGTCCAGATACTACAGCTACCATAATTTTGACTGTGTGGAAACTTTAAATTGAATGGACTTCAAAATAAGCTCACTGAATCTGATCACTCCCCTCTCCCCCATCTCTTTGCCTTTGCAATGGCCATCTGGACCTTGGCCTTATTGAACTCATCTCTTCTTTTCAGATGAAAGTCAAGTGTCACCTTGAACCACATGGACCTTTCCTGACCCCTCCAACTGTGAGTGGGATCGCACAAACTCCCTTGTATTTAAGTACTTTCTATTTATTCGGAATTTTAAATTGTTTTTATTTAATTTTTAATTTATGGAATAAAACAAGCATTTCCATAACATAGTATAATAAAAAAAGGTGATTGCACATGAAACTACAAATCTATTATGTACAACTTAGTATTCCTCTTAAATCTGTAATGAATTGTGTAAATTTCTTTTTTTTTCTTTTTCTCTTCAACCCCCCCCCCCCAGGACTACAAATATAGATATATATATATATATATATATATTTATATATACATATATATGTAAAACCATTCTATACACATTTCTATTCATCATTTCTTTCTCTGGATACAGATAATGTTTTCCTTCATATGTACTTTGTGGTTAATTTGGGTAATTATAATAGTCAAAATGACAGTCACTGAAAGTTGTTTTTTAAAACCATGTTGCTATTACTGTATACAATATTTTCTTGGTTCTATTCACTTTACTATTCATTATTTCATACAAATATTTCCATTTTTTATGGACGGATTCAAAGAAACCAACAGATGGTTTTTATACTTGAGAGTCATTGGAGTCTATTGAATAGAGGTCACACATTAGGAAGATCAATTTGACAGCTGAATGGAGTGCTTAGCACAGTGTCTGGAACATATTAGGTGTTTAATAAATGCTTATTGAATTGAAATAAACTGGAATAGGGAGAAACCTGAGAGAAGAAGAAAAGTGAAGACCTTTAAGAGGGTGGTGGCAGTCAGAGGAGAGAAGGGAGTGAATACAAGAAATGTTGCAAAGGTGGAAACAATGGGCCTTGGCAACTGATTGGATATTGGTGAGAGAGAATGAGAAGTCAAGGACAATGTCACCTAGGTTGCAAGCCTAGATAATTTGGAGGATGGTGGCTCTCTGTACAATAATAGTAAAGCTAGGAAGATGATCAGGGTTAGGGGAAAGACAATGAATTCAGTTTTGGACATGTTCAGTTTGAGATATCTGTGGAATATGCAGTTCCAAATGTCCAATAGGCAGTTGGAAATACAAGACTGAAGGTCAAGTGAAGTTAGGGCTAGATAAATTGACCTGAGAATCATCAGTTTGGATAATTGAATCCACTGGAGCTGATGAGTCTTGGGAGATGTTCCTGATTAGCAGGCACAACCTTGATTAAAAACCACTAAGGTAGACTAAGATAGAACTGTTAGACAGGTAGCAGGAAAATCATGGGGGAATAGTACCATGGAAACCCAAAGGGAAGAAAGTGTCAAGGAGAAGAGCTGATTAACAATGTGAGAGGTTGCAGAGAGGTCAACAAGGATGAATATTCAGAAACAGTCATCAGTTCATGATAGTTCTGGGGTTATAGATATACACCATTTGAACTGTCACCTTATCATCCTGTCTTTTACATACTTCAGCTCTCTGTTTTCTTTCTTTAGTTCATGTAACTAGTCTGTGATTATTCCTACTAAAAATCCCATATTTTCATTTATTTTTTTCTTTCTCAATTACATGTAAACAAAAAGTTTTAACATTCCATTTTTCAAATATAGAGTTTTAAATTCTCTCTCTCCCTCCATCACCTCCCCTCCTTAAGAAAGCAATCAATTTTATATAGATTATATACATGCAGTTACACAAGACATTTCCATATCAGCCATGTTGAAAAAAAAGTAAATCAAAAAACAGCAGCAACAAAGAATCATAAAGAAAGGTGATTTTTTAAAGTATACTTCAATATGCATTCAGACTTCATCAGGTTTTTTTCTCTGGAGGTGGATAGTGGATAGTATTTTTCATCATAAAACATTTGCAATCATCTTAGATTATTGTGTTGCCGAGAATAGCTAATCATTCACACTTGAAAAATTCCATTTTTCAGCCACAGAAACTCATATTGTCACATTATAGCGGTGATCTTCACGGACTGAAATAAATAGTTGTACTTATGAAATAATGTATTCCTTATGTTTTGAAATCTTATCCTTACAATATTCCCATGAGCTAGAGAGCAAGGGTTCTCATTTCCATTTGGCAAATGAAGAAACTGAGGCCCAGTGACAAGAAACATCTTGATAAAGATCACAAGGCTATATTGGTGGCGATTCTCAGAGTACAACACCAACCATTCCATGGGGAGAGATATGAGAGTATGTTATCGGAGACCTAGTCTCTCTCTCCTCCCAAGACTCTTGAGTGTCATCATGGTCCACGAATGTAAAGCTTCCTTAGGGCCGCCTTCATATCTTTGTTCCTCATACTATAGATAATGGGGTTCAGGGTTGGGGTGAGGATAGAGTAAAATATGGCAGATAGACGCCCTTGAAGTGGGGAGTAGCCATTAGCAGGCCTCATGTAGGCTGAACTGCCAGTTCCATAGAAGAGGATTACTGTGATGAGGTGGGAGGAACAGGTAGAGAAGGCCTTCTGGCGACCTTGTGTTGACTTCATACGGGCCACGGTGGCTATGATCTGGATGTAGGAGAGGACGGTAAGTGCAAAGCAGCTCATGATGACACAGCCACTAACAACAAAGCCAGCTGCCTCATGTTTGTGAGGATCAGTGCATGACAATCGGAAGAGTGGTGGGATGTCACAGAAGAAATGTTCCACTGTGGGATCACAGAAAGGCAGGGTGAAGGTGTTGGCTGTGTGGAAGGAGGAGAAAAGGAGCCCACTCACCCAGGCCACACCCACCAGGGCACAGCAGAACCGTTGGGTCATGGTGGTCCCATAGGTCAGGGGCTGGTAGATGGCCAGATAGCGGTCATAGGCCATGGAGGTGATGAGAAAGCACTCAGTAGATCCACAAAAGATAAAAACAAAAAGTTGAGCTGCACATGCTGGGAGAGAAATGACTTCTGAGTCAGCCAAGGCAGCAAAGAGTGCCCGGGGCAGTGTGGTGGAAGTGGAGCACATGTCAATGAATGATAGATGCTTGAGGAAAAAGTACATGGGTGTGTGTAGATGAGAATCCAGAGTTACTGCTGTGATGATGGAGATGTTTCCAAGCAGAGAGAATATGTAGATGAAAAGGAAGATAGCCACACTGAAAGCCTGTAGTTCAGGAATGGTTGAGAAGCCCTGGAGAATGAATGCAGTAACCCTGGTACAATTAGTCATTTTCCATCCTCTAAAAAGTCCATCAGCCATAGGGGAATCCACTGGAAAAGGTGCATTAGAAGAATTCTGCGGAGGAAATGAAGTCCCAGGAACAACATCACAAAATCTTATGAGCTTGAAGATATTTTTGTTCACTCCCCCCTGCAAACAGAGTCCTCCCTACAATGTAGACTATCAGAGCTTGTGAAGACATTAGGGTTACATCATATCATCTACCCTTCTACACATGGCAGGCTTCTGCAATAAATAGTCATCTGGTTGGATTCCTGAAGCGATGAAGGGTAACACATTATACTTTTTAGAATTGTACTATATTTCATAATTCTTCCTTATATATAGCCAAAAATCTTTCCCCTACCAATGTATATCTAATTACATTCCTTGGGCCATACAAAAGAAATATGAAGAAGCATGGGACAGTAGAAAGAATGTTAAGTTTGGAATTAAGAGATTTTAGTATGAATTTTGTCTTAGCCACTCACAATAACTTGGGCCAGTCACTTCACCTCTTGTGGGGTCAGTTTTCTTACATGTAAAAGAAAGTGATCTGACTAGAAAACTAATTAATGATAATGATTAATAATAATCATAATAACAATAATAATGATAATCCCTTGCCAGATCTATATCCTGCAGTCTTTCTTCTACATGACAGCTCTTCAAATGCTTGAAGACGATTGTTTCTTCCCCAGTGTCATCTCTTTGATAAGCTAATAAAAAAACAAGGTTCCCTCAACCAATTTTCAATAGGAAGATTTCTGAACCTCACACTCACATTGTCACACTATTCTGAATGCTCTCCAGCTTGACAATGTATCTCCTAGAGCGCTGTGTTCAGGATGGAAGATGATGTATTCCCGATGTGGTCAGACCATGACACTCAAACTAAGGGAAAAGGACAAGGAAAAGCAAAGTTTGCTTATTTAAAAGAGAAAAGAGGGTAATTACTGACCATAGTTCATTCAGTAGGAAAGTAAATCTAAGGTCACCTCCATGTGTCACCTCCAGTAGAATTTCCGTGTCTTTGTTGACCTGTATCTAGAATGCCCTCCATCCCCTTCCTGCCGTGTTGAATTTATAATCACCTTTTAAAGTCCAACTCAAACATCACAATATCTAGTATTCCCCTGGTTAGTAATGTTTGCCTTTCATTTCATTTTTCGGTTTTCACCTCTCTGATGAAATCATTCTCCTTTCCCACATTTTCTTTGGATTCTGGACTTCACTACCTGCTTCAGCTGCCTTAGCCTGGAAGTTGCCTCATTCTTTTGGCATCCTGGAATGTTCCTTTACTGCTGTGCCTCTTTTGCCCATTGCTGAGTTCTTCCTGGAACAGCCGTGTTGAAGAAAGGCCCAGGCTAGCCATGACTAAATCCTTTATGATTCTACTTCTGACACTCCAAACATTGATACTATGCCTTGTGCTGGTACCTTTCCCCACTTCCCACTTGTCAGCTATTTTTTGGTGTTTTTCCCCTGATTAGAACATATAATCTTTAAGAGCAGGTACTGTCTTTTTCTTATATTTGTTCTCTGGCATTCACCATAGTGTCTGGCACACAGTAAATGCTTAATAAATGTTTATCGGCATGTCCAGCAGTAGGAGTAGCATGTCTGAGTTATAGTTCCCAAATCATCTTACACCTTATTACACTTCATCATGAATACATATACCTACCTGTCATTATGTCTTATCACTTCTTCTCCATCTACTCCTTCCCTGCTTCTTACAAATATGCTCACGTGGTGGTGGTGGTGGTAGTAGTAATGGTGATGATTATGATAACTAATATTTATAGAATATGGATAGCTTACATATTTATTACAAATCGGATTACCATTGGTAGAGTGTAATAGCAAACACCCTAGCATACACAGAATGGCTGCTAGCACAGGTTCTTTGATCTGCTTTTGTAAAGGAAAGCAACTGAGTGATGGCACAACAATATCTGTGTAATTCACATGCATGTATATACATACATACATATATAACTATATGCAAATATAAGCAGGTTTATGTGTATGTTCATATATGTATATATACATACATGTGGACTTATGTGTATATGTTTGTATTAATGTGTGTATGCATTATGTATGCACATATGTAGTTGAAATTAATCCACTATAATTTAAGTGACTTGAAGACATAGAGAATCTCTTTTCTAAATTTTTAATCTTCTCAAGTATCTAACTCAGGGCTGTACACAATAGACATTTAATAAAAATTGTTAGATTTATTGGAAAATCCTCTCATGAGATAAATACATTTTATTTTTAGACTATTTGAATGCATCTTTTCTTATATTGGATTAAAAGCTATCTTAAAACTTCCACCACATTCTATCCTCTGATCAATCTAGCATTCTGTCACCCACAAATCTGATAAGATCCCAGTCATCATTGTCACCACCATCACCACCATCACCATCATCATCATCAACAACAATTGGACAGAACTCAGGTTAGGTTTCGGAGGCACACTACTAGAGAATGGCATCCAAGCTGAAATCAGTCCATTAGCCACTTTTCTGCTAGTTCTGAATCCAATGGATGTATTGTTATGCAAGCTAACATCTTCGAATCTTCTCAATCTCTTTTTTGAAGTTCTCTGTTAAATGCCTTACTGAAACCTAGGTATTCAGTGTCCCTGGTTTTAGTCCAAGGACTACAGTAAGATATGGAACTAACCTTAGAGATGACCTTCTCCTGGATTCTTAATCCTTTTGTGTCATTGACCTCATTTCCAGTCTGGTGAAACAGATACACACCTCAAAATAAATTTTTAAGTGAAAAAAGTAAAATATTTGGTATGATAGAGGAAACCAAATGTAAATATGTGTGTCTGTATAACTATATGAATACATATATATGTATATATATATATACAATTCTACTAAATAAATGTATGTGTGCAAATGCATATAGATATAACGTGTATAGACGTACTTATGGAGATTTTATATAGTATATCAATACTATAAAGAAAATCAACTTTGAATGGCTTTAGAACTGATTGGTGCAATTGAGAATCATGAAGATGAGGCATGACATTCACATCCTGAGAGAGAGGTGCTGAGGTTAAGATGGAGAAGAAGACAATCTCATCAGCTATTACTAGTATGGGGATTTGATATTACTGGACTTTGTAGACTTGCATTAAGGGATTTTTGGTTTGGTTTTTAATTTGTTCAATGCAGGTGGTAAAGGGAGGAACACATTAATAAAATGTTTCTTTAATGAAAGATAAAGGAAAGACTTCTAAGAGGCAGAGGTGAAAAAGTTTCTTCCATGTAGGGGATTGCCAATGCAAAGGCAGAGAATCTGGAAGGGGGAATCTTGAGTTTGAGGAAACAGAAAATTGACCATTTTGAATAGAATATGGAGTGCACAAAGGGGAAGAGAAACAAGTCAAAAGTAGTTAATATAGTTAGTCCAGCTGTCAATACTATACTTCACTATCTCATGTGTGGTGTAGTAGAGAATGACTGGGGGAATGCAGGTGAAGTAGAGGAGAGGTAAGGGAAGGAGGAGGGGAAAGGAGAAGAAAGGTGAAGAGTAGAGATAAGGGGAGAGACGATATGACAAATGGAGAGAAAGGGAAAGGAGATGTGAAGGAAAAGGTGAAGAGAGGATAGGAGAGGAGGGAGGGGGACAGAAGGGCAAGGGAAAGGAGTATGGTGGAAGGATAATGAGAGTGAGATGGGAAGGTCAAGGGAGACAGAAAAGGGGAGAAGGTGGTGAGTGCTGTCAAAAAAACAACTCCTAGATCATGGTTTGGACCAAACAAATCATGTGACTCAAGAAGAGGGTATTTTTGGGAAGGGGAGGGGGCATTGTGTTTAGTTCATTGAGAATGTAATCAAAAATTGTTGTCTGGGGATTTTCCTCCTCTGTGAGGTTAGTGGCAATGAAACAACTAGGGTACCACCAAACAAATGATTTGAGACAGAAACCAGAGCTGACTGGAATATAAAACCAATATAATATGACTTTTCTGCTGTTGACATCCATCCACCCAGGAAGTCACACCATGACTGATCTACCTGCTTGAATAGTGGACAGCTAGATAGTGCACCAACTAGAGTGCTGGACCTGGAGTCGGAACACCTCAGTTCAATTCCAGTCTAAGACACACACTAGCTGTGCAACCCTAGACAATTCACTTTATTTCTGTCTGCCTCAGTTTCCAAATCTGTAAAACTGGGATGATAATAGTATTTACCCTCCAGTGACTTTGTGAGGATAAAATCAGACAATATTTATAGAACAATTTGCAAACTTCAAAGTGCTGGACAGATAAAAAATTATTTAATAGTTAATTATTTATGTAAATAATTATGTAGCACTTTGAAGTTTGCAAAGTATTTTACAAACATCAGCTCATTTTGTGAATAACTGTACTAAGGCAATTATTAGCATTAGGATCATTATCATCCTCATTATAGAATGTCTTGGGGAGCTTATAAAGCTGACATTCACAAAGACCTTTGTGTTATACAGAGGGCTTTATATGCATATTACTTAGTCCTTAAAATAACTGTATGATAAAGAGATAATATTCCCCCACACGCAAAGAGCAAGATGAGTCTCTCAAAACTTACGTGATGTTTCCATAGTCTCACTGCTCATGAACGTCAGATAGGGTGTTTAAATGTGGATCTCTGAACCCTAAGACCAAGCAATTGTATCACTTCTTGGTGGCTCTTGTGAACAGGTCACCTAGATATATACGTGGTGGTGGCATCCCCCCTCATCATCAGAAGACAAGTTTGTGAGAGGGACAGTCTGGGGAATTTGCTGCCAAGAATGGAAATTGTGATTGAGTGTCTCCAATCAGTTCAGTTGAACAGATGAGGGGTCATGGAAATAGAAGTCAGTGAGAATGAATAGGTCTTTTTGTAAAAATTTTAAATAATAAGTCACTATTATAAGATATTGGGAATTGGGAATATTATGAGGAATTGGGAATGAGTGGGGTGGGAGGCGGTGGTCCCCAGCCATACACACAGACTCTAAGGGTCTGGTTAACTGCTGGATCTAAGCCCACAGAATCCCTGCAGTCATGTTCTTCCAACAGATTCATGGGGAATTTTTCTCAGCACACCTCTGGGAAATGGTTCTTTTAACTCTATAGTGGATCCAACCCCTAGGAATTAAACATTTAATGATTAGAATATCAGAAATGCCTTCAGGGGTCCATCCATATCATAAGTCCATTGGGCATGGGGACTTCAGGTTATTGTAGAGATGGCTCTGATCACTCTAGTGATAGCCTCAAGGTCATGGACATACTCAACCCTTAGTTTCAATTCTTTAAGGATCAGCCATTTTAATGGCATAAGAACAGCAAAGTGGGAGTATGTGAAATTGCACTAGATTTAGAATTAAAATCCTGTATTTCCCAATTAGTACCTGGGCGTCTTGGACAAATCTCTTCCCTTTTCAGGCCAACTTCCACATTTGTGGAACAGTAACTGAATCACTGGACTTGGACTGAGGAAGACCTGAATTAGAATCCTGCCTCAGATACTACTAATTGTGTGACCCTAGGCAAGTTACAAATCTCTGTCTGCCTCAGTTTCCTCATATGTAAAATGGGGATAATCATATCACCTACCTCACAGAGTGGTAGTGAGGATCAAATAAGATAATATATGTAAATCTCTATATAAATGCTATTACTGTTGAATCATCTCTTTGGACAATTTAATTCAATTTAACATGCATTTATTAAGCACCTGATGTATTAATACATATTAATAAGTCAGGAAGTGTGATATACATTGGGACTGAAGACAATTAAAAAATATATATATTTTTTCATTTACTTTCTACTGGGGATACAAGATGTGCACAGAAAAGAAACTTGGTCCCTTCCAGTTCTGAAATCCTTTAATTCCACAAACCCAATGAGATGATAACTCTTCTAGCTTTTAAGAGATGCTTTTTCTTACTTGCTCTAAAGTATCTCAACCATCTCTTGGTGAAAAAATCCTCTGATGAAGTCTGCCAATAGTAAAGCTACAGTGACTCTTGAGCACTGAACTCAGAGCCTTTCCAGCTATCATAGATTTTTCAAAGTGTAGGCTCTCTTGACAGAACTTTCTGGAGCCCAGGCTTATATACTCACCACGAGGAAATATTAGATGAGTTTAGTAGGGACCAAGAACCTGTCACTGTCTGCTAATAACACACAATAGAATGACTGTTTAGCAACATCATTTAGGCTTTCTTGAACTTGTCTGTAATTCTTTTCCTTGTCTTATGGTTTCTCCATAAAACAAATAAAAAATATAGAAGGTGACCTTTCTTTAAGCTTTTTTTAAAGCACTTTAAGCTTTGTAAAGCAATTTGTATATGCAATGTGCTTTTGGAATATCTTTAACTGAAACTGAGTAACTAGATTGTACAATGGTTAGAACACCGGGCCTAGAATTCAGAAGACCTGAGTTAAAATCTGTCCTCAGACTTTAACTATGTAGCCCTAGGCAAGTCACTTAACTATTTGCCTCTGTTTCATCATCTGTAAAGTGATCTGAAGAAGGAAATGGCAAACCACTCCAGTATCTCTGCCAAGAAAATCCCCAATAAGATCATGAAGAATAGGACAGGACTGAAAAATCACTGAACAACAACAAACTCAAACTCACAACTCACTATCTTTTTCCCAAGCCCTTTCCTCACCTTCCCTATAGTTGTCAAGGGCAACACCATCCTCCCAGACCCTCAGGCTGGGAACATAAAAACTATCTTGGACTCCTCACTCTCTCTCACACCCTCACTCACCCCTTTCCCCCGCCAATCCCATATCCAATCTGTTGCCAAGACCTGTCAATCTCACCTTTGCAATATCACTCAAATACACCCTGTTCTCTCCTCTGATATGGTTACCACCCTGGTGCAGACCTTCATCAAACCACAACTTGACTATTGCAATAGATTCTAGTGGGTCTGCCTACCTCAAGTCTCTCACTACTCCAGTAAATCTTCCATTCAGCCAAGTGAGAAAATTGGCTAAGTATCACTTTGATGCTTGGAGTATCCTACAGGTCTGAAAGGGGTTTTGGTAAAACTGAAGAAGGGTGGCTTATCTGGGACCTGTGAGAACAGAAGGGAGACTTTATGGATAACAAGCTACTCACTAATTTAATTTAAATTCCATAGAGGAACAACAGAAAAATAGATATATTAATAGTGTTATTTTGAGGGGTGGCTAGGTGGCGCAGTGAGTAGAACACCAGCCCTGGAGTCAGGAGGACCTGAGTTCAAATGCGGCCTCAGACACTTAACACAAAAACTAGCCATGTGACCTTGGGCAAGTCACTTAACCCCAATTGCCCTCCAACAAGCAAAAAAAAAGTGTTATTTTGATTAACAACCAACTCAATGTAATCACCATATGTGATAAGGAAGGAAGACAATAGATATAAGGACCTACTGTGTGACAGACACAGTGCTTAGTGTTTTTTAGATATCTCATTTGATCTTTACAGCAACTCTGATGTGTGTGAATCTATGATCACTATTTTACAATAGTTTAAACTGAGGCAAATCTAGGGTAAGTGACTGGCCCAGGGTCATGTAGCTAGTAAGTATCTGAGACTGGATTTGAACTCATCTCTGCAACTCCAAGTCCAATGTTGTATTTACTGTGCTGCATAGAAAATATTATGCTTCTCTATATTGCATCACATATTTCTCTCCCTTCTCCTCCTCCTTCTCCTTCTCCATCATCATCATCATCATCTTCTTCTTCTTCTTCTTCTTCTTCTTCTTCTTCTTCTTCTTCTTCTTCTTCTTCTTCTTCTTCTTCTTCTTCTTCTTCTTCTCCTCCTCCTCCTCCTCTTCCTCCTCCTCCTCCTCTTTTCTCTGTCTCTGTGTCTATCTGTTTGATCTGTCTGTTTGTCTCTCTGTCTCCCCCCCCCATCTGACCTTAGGAAGATGAGTCTTCCTGACTGGAGTCAGACCCTGTATTCTATCCACTATGCCAACTAGCTGCCCTCTCCATGACACTAATATAACACATTAAAAACAATTCCTCTACCTCCCCAGAACAGGTTTGTCTTCTTGTTTTTGTTATGAGAGTGCTGCTATGAATTTTTGGTAACATGTAGTCTTTGGCTGTGTATTTCTAGAAGTGGGGTCTTTCAATCAAACAATAAGCAAATATATATTAGACTCTTGTTACATATTCATAACTATGCTAATTGTTTGGGTTTCAAAGAAAAAATAGTCCATATCCAAATGTATGATCAGTTTTGGTAAACTCATGAATTTTTTTGGAGATCATTGTTTCCTTTTCTGGATTCTAATAAATTAACTCTTTACTAATGTATCTCAATCATTTTCTAGTAATAGAAATCAAGGTCTTATAGTTTGCAAGCTCCACATTCTTCCTTTTTTTTATTTTTGAAAATTTGTTGATTTACTTTTGTCCAGGCTTGCCTCACCTGTCCTAATTTATATGACTTTTCCCCAAAAAATCAATGATGGGCTCAACAATTTTAACTGCCCATTTTTCAGTAGTCTAAGGTGCAGTTCATCTAAGTCTGGTAACTCAAAATTAGCAGACTAAGTTCCTGGAAGGCAAGAACTATTTCATTTTTACTTTGAATTTTCAATGCTTTGCATATAGTAGGGCCAAAGTGAGCTAAGCTAAGGAAAACCAGACCCTCTCCCACTACTTCTTTGTTTATCTTAAATTTCCACACCATGCTAACTTCTTTTGATTGTTCTTCACAGTAAAAAATAATTCTTCTGGAAATTCTAACACGACATTCTTCATGGTATTTATTTATTTATCTATTTATTTGTTTGTTTATTTATTTTAAAGCAATTGTGGTTAAGTAACTTGCTCAAGGTTACACGGCCAGGTGTTTCTGGGTGGGTGCTAAGTGTCTGAGCCCAGATTCAATCCCAGGTCATCCCGACACTGGGCCGGTGCTCTTACTTGCTGTGCTACCTGGCCACCCCTATTCTTCATGGTATTTAAAAATCTCAAAAAGACTTACAAATAAAAATGCAGCCTCTATAAAAAATGTGTATAAGAACACTGAAAGAATAATACATGAAGGAAAACTGACTAGGGCTCTATCATTCAGTGGAAAATTCTGATTAAGTTATAGACTCTCTGAGGGATAAAATGTAATTTATTTCTTTAATGCCACCGGCTAGGTGGCACAATAAATAGAGGACTGGCGCTGGAGTCAGGAGGACCTGAATTCAAATCCGATCTCAGACACTTAACCTTTACTAACCATGGGACCTTGGGCAAGTCGCTTAACCCCAATTGCCCTGCCTTCCTCCTTCTAAAAAAGCAAAAAAAAAATGTAGGGGGAGAAATAAAATGACCTAAACATAATTACCAAGCCACATAGTGTAGATATAATATAGGAAAAATGATCACATAATCACATCTCATGCCATCTATATGAAGCCTTTCTTGGTCCCTCCAACTTCCAGTGTTCTCACCCTCAAAATTGCTTTTTGTTTGTGACTACATGTATATGTACATAAATAAATATGCACTCACACACATATATAAATACATATATAGTGGGTGTGCACACAAATATATTAATTACATATATAACACACACACACACGTTCTTCCCAAATAGAGCATAAGTTCCTTTAGGACTGTAATATTGAAAATATTGTTTCATTCTTGGCTTTATATTCCCAGAGCCTGGCCCATAGTATGTGTTAATAAATGCTTGTTTGTTGATTGGCAAAGGAATAGCAGTTGAGAAATCCAGAAGTTTACAAGAAACCAAAATCTGAGAAAGGATGGTAGTGAAATTCCTGATTTAAAATGTATGCTTGCATATAGCACACATGCTTATGTACACATATGTACACACAAACCCATCAAATATCGTTAACAAGCAAGATCCACCAGAAGTCCTAATTTGACTTTGTGAATAACACTGGAACTTGATGGAATGAAACTCATGACCTGAACAGTACACCAGAAGACTATCCAATATTTAAAATAAACAGGATACTGCTTTGCATAGAGGGATGAAATGTGAGTTGAACTAAGGGTAAATAAATGCATTCCAACCACCTACTCTTTCATCTTAGACTTCCATTTCCATGCTAAGCGTTTTTGGATTATTCTTCACAGTCTAAAGATGCTTCTGCTAGGATTTCAGACATGACAGTGTTCAGGTTTTCAGAGCTTTCAGTTTCAAGAAGAGCTATATAACAAGGATAAATTCAGGTACCAAAGGGATTAAGCATGATAAATGAAGATAAATGAAGTAAAAATGGACATCATTGGCATCAAAGTCTATGACAGACCATCTGAACTGAAAGATGAAGCAATTAAAGTAGATGATAGGCCTGTCACAGGACAATGCTCAAATACTGATAGGAGACTTTAGTTATCCCTATTATCTGTTAGAACTCTGAGTCTGCCCAAAGCAAAGAAGCCAATTGTTATCTGACCTCCCTTAATGCTAATCTAGTTATGCCTACACATGGAACAAGGTGCTTGTTTTGCTTAAGATATTCTAAAAGTAGTCCCAGCATTCACAAACATATCTGAAACCATAGTCATAACAAATTCAAAACCTGGGACTTTCTTTTTCCTGTTATAATGCTTTTTATATTTATACTCCATGCTTAGCCAGTGCAGGGGACAGTGATTGCATTTGACAGATCTCCTTACCTACTTCTCTTGATGACCATGCACCTCTGCCTCACTTAAATCTACTCTATGAGCGAGTCAAGACATTACCCTCATTATGTCATTGGTCCCCTTTGAAAAGGAAGGATCAACAACAATGACATCCCTTGATCTCTAGTCCATTTTTTTCAATAACTATAATATAAAGTGGGACCTCAAAAACATGGCATCCTTTTATTTCGTTAATGCTGGGAATCATAACTTTGTAGGAAGGGAACCTAGAGTTCATTATGTTCAATTATCTTACTTTATAAATGAGAAAAATGAGGCTCTGGGGGCCAGTAGGTGGCGCAGTGAGTAGAGTGCTGGCCCTGGAGTCAGGAGGACCTCAGTTCGGATCCGGCCTCAGACACTTAACACACGTAAACAAAAACCTAGCCTTGTGACCTTGGGCAAGTTACTTAAACCCAACTGCCTTCCAAATAAGCAAAAAAAAAAATGAGTCTCAAAGATAGTATGCTTCTTTTAAAAAAAAATTAAATTTGTTTATTTTTAGTTTTCAACATTCATTTCCACAAGATTTTGAGTTACAATTTTTTCTCTCCCCCTCTTTACCCTATCCCCCACCCCTAAATAGTGAGTCTACTGAATACCCATTCTCCCAATCTGTTCTCTCTTATATCCTCCCCCTTCACCTCCTGTAAGGGAATGTAAATTTGTAAGATCTTCCCTGCCCCTAGGGTAAAGTGCACCTGGAGCCTGGGGTGGGAGGCTTGTTTTTCAGTAGATACTTCTTGATTGGCCAGTGAGTCAATAAGGTTGTAACATTCTCTGAGCCAGGAGAAGGCTATATAAGCCCTGATGTGTAGCTTTGTTTTGGGGCTCACTTTGAGAAGTCTTCTGTGATTTGATCTGGATTCTGGGAAGCTGTTGTCCAGGGCCCCCCCAGCTTTGAAAAACCCAGATGTTGATTTGGTATGGATGTAATGGTTGGACAGTTTGGAAAGCTGTCTACTTGATCTGTTTCTCTGTCTTGATAATTCTGTCTGTATATTCTGAAGTTCGGGGTGCTGACCTTTTTCCCCTGAACTAGGTAGACAATACATGTTTGACTGTTTGGAGTAAGCTTCTTAACCCATTTTGAGGTGCTTTCCATTATCAAAGCAGATCCAAGAACCTGTATTGGCAGCAAACTCTGAGGATGCTTGGGGTGCTTGCTGCTACACCTCCCTAACTTTCTAGTAGGGCAAGATGGGTTTCTATACCTCAATACCTATATATCTTATTTCTCAGTTGCATGTAAAAAACCAATGTTTAAGCATTTGTTTTTAAAACTTTGAGTTCCAGATTTTTTTTCCTTCTTTACTCCTCACCCACCCCCCATCGGGAAGATAAGAAATTCAATAAAGATTGTACACGTGTAGTTACCCAAATCATTTCTATAGTAGTTATATTGTGAAAGACTAACTATATTTCCCTCCATCTTAGCACCCCCCCCACTTATTCTATTTTCTCCTTTGACCCTATGTCTTTTTAAAATGTTTGCTTCTAAATACCCTTTCCCCCATCTGCCCTCCCTTCTATCTTCCCCCCTCTTATCCCCTACCCTCCTATTCTCCTATAGAGTAAGATACCCAATTGAATGTGTATGGTATTCCCTCCATAGGCTAAATTCAATGAGAATCAGGTTGTCCCATTCCCTTTCACTTTCCTGCTCTTCCCCTCCATTGTAACAGTTGTCCCTTGCCTCTTTTATATGGGATAATTTACCCTAATCTATCACTCCCTTTCTTCTTCTCCCAATAAATTCCTCTCTCACCTCTTAATTTTATTTTTTAGATATCGTCCCTTCATATTCATCTCATCCTGTGACCTCTATGTATACATGAACATACAAATGCCCACATTCACATATATATTTATGTACACATACATCCTCCCATACATACATATATGTATGTATATATATATATATTCCCTTCATCTATCCTTACACTGAGAAAAGTCTTATGAGTTACAATTATTGTTTTTCAATGTAGGAATATAAATAGTTAAACTTTAATAAATTTCTTATGATTTCTTTTTCCAGTTTACCTTGTCAGGCTTCTCTTGCTTCTTGTATTTGAAAGTCAAATTTTCTGTTCAGCTCTGGTTTGTTCATCAAGAATGTTTGAAGATCCTCTATTTCATTGAATGACTATATTTTTCCCTGAAGCATTATACTCAGTTTTGCTGGGTAGGTGATTCTTGGTTTTAGTCCTAGCTCCTTTGACCTCTGGAATATCATATTCCAAGCTCTTCTATTCCTTAAGGTAGAAGCTTTTAGGTCTTATGTTATCCTGATTGTGTTTCCACAATACTCAAATTGTTTCTTTCTGACTGCTTGCAGTATTTTCTCCTTGACCTGGGAACTCTGGAATTTGGCTATAATATTCCTGGGAGTTTTCTTTTTGGCATCTTTTTCAAGAGGCAATTGTTGCAAAATTTCTATTTTGCCCTCTGGTTCCAGAATATTGTGGCAATTTTGCTTGATAATTTCTTGAAAAGTGGTGTCTAGACTCTTTTTTTTATCATGGCTTTCAGGTAGTACAACAATTTTTAAATTATGTCTCCTGGATCTATTTTCCAGGTCAGTGGTTTTTCCAATGACATAT
Organism: Petaurus breviceps papuanus; assembly: GCF_028583685.1. Classification (NCBI taxonomy): domain Eukaryota; kingdom Metazoa; phylum Chordata; class Mammalia; order Diprotodontia; family Petauridae; genus Petaurus; species Petaurus breviceps. Next base: position 36,666,841 of record NW_027185797.1, read on the forward strand.
TTCACAATGCTTTCTATTTATTCATTTGTTTGGATCTGTTTTATAGTATCTTGATTTCTCATAAAGTCATTAGCTTCCAATTGCTCCAATCTAAATTGGAAGCAGTTATTCTACTCAGTGAGTTTTTGAAATTCCTTTTCCATCTGGCAAATTTGGCTTTTTAAAGCATTCTTCTCCTCATTGGCTTTTTGAGCCTCTTTTAGCATTTGACTTAGTCTATTTTTTAAGGGATTATTTTCTTCAGTGTATTTTTGGGTCTCCTTTAGCAGGCTGTTGACTGGCTTTTCATGATTTTCTTGCATCATTCTCATTTCTATTCCCTATTTTCCCTCCACTTCTCTTACTTGAATTTCATAATCTTTCTTGAGCTCCTCTATGGTCTATAAGCAGTTCATATTTTTCTTGGAGGTTTTTGATGCAGGAGTTCTGACTTTGTTGTCTTTCTCCCACTCCGTGCCTTGATCCTTTTTGTCCTCCCCAAAATGATGCTGTGGTCTGTTTGTGCTTGCTCTGCTTGCTCATATTGGCAGCCAATGACTTGACTTTTGAGCCCTTTGCCACAGTAGAACTCTGCTCCCAGAATGGAGAGTGCTACGTCCCACATCACTGGGGTTTTTGTAACTGCAGGAGGTTTTAGATGGGCACCCTCTCTACAACCCTCACATGCTCTGGATTACTGGTCACACACCCCAGACCACCACCCAAGACTGCGATCAAGATCCAAGCAGGTCAAAACATTTACCATCAGAATGTGTGCTTGGTCCCCCTCCAATCTGCAGGCCAGGGGTCTGAAAGCAGCTAGGCGGCAGCGACTGCAGGCTCCACATCTCCTCCCCTTCTTGCACTGGGAGTAGCAGATAGACCACACTCCCCCTGTTCCATCAAATTCCACACTGACCTTTTACTTTGTCTTTGGCATTTGTGGATTGAGAAGTCTAGAAACTGCTACAGCTGCTGGTGATTTACTCTGGTGAAGTCTACTTCACCACTACTGTTCGGGGCCACCCTGGGGCTAAAACCGTGACTCAGTCAGGACGGCTCTAGGCTCCTAGCATGCTTTGATGGGCATTTCCTGCCAGTCTTCTGGGCTTCCTTCAGTGGGAGATTTGTATCTTTCTGTCACTTTGTGGGTTCTGTATCTCTAAAATTTATTTGGAGTCATTTTTTACATGTATTGGAGCAGGTGGAAGCCAGAGCTGAGAGAAAGTCCTGTTTCTACTCTGCCATCTTGACTCTGCCCCCCAATAGTATGCTTCTTGACCATGGTTTTGCAGTCATTAAATACCCATTGCAATATTTGAACCTAGGTTCTTCTGACTCTAAGCCTATCATACTTTCCACTATAAAATACTGCCCACTACTTAGCCATTTCAAGCTTTAAAGATAGGGGTAGAGGTTGAGTGGGGTTGTTTAAGACACACTTTTATGAAGAAATACCTTACCATATTTGAGATATATTTTGAAGGAATATAACAAAGTAAGATGAAAGCAAAAGCAAATGTTAATAGTAACACTGAATGTCAAGGCTTAATTCATTTAAAAGAAAAAGAAGTGAATGGTTAAATGAACAAGTAAATAGAATCCAAAAGTACATTCTTTATAGGATTGTAATGGCAATGGAATTTAAAGATCCCCCTGTATTGGCTTGGTTTTGGGGTTGAGTGTTAAAACCCAGAGCCTGTGAATCCCACTTGTGGGATGGACTTGTTGACCTGAAGAGAGAGGGCTGAACTGAGAGGAGCTGGTGTGGTGGATTTAGAGACAGGCCCAAACAGAGGAGGCCAGAAGAACTTTTGGGAGCAGCATCATGGAGGCAGAGAGAGAGAGAGAGAGGATTGCTGAGGGCCAGTTGGACCTGCCCAGAACTTTTGAGAGCTGCCACTAGAGCTGCTGAGAACTGAGGAGGCATGGCTGTGATGCTGGTATTTTGTCTGTCTGTTTTGATGTTGTTTTGCCAGATTCATCTGCTAGTGAAGGGCAGTGCTGTTGTTGCAGAGGTCCTATAACCTTGCTGTTGGTTCAGAAGCCCTGAAGAAGGATTTTCTTTTTTGTTTTGTTTGTTTTTTTTAGAGGGCAATTGGGATTAAGTGATTTGCCCAAAGTCACATGGCTAATAAGTGTGTCAAGTGTCTGAGGCCACATTTGAACTCAGGTCCTCCTGACTCCAGGGCCAGTGCTCTATTCACTGCACCACCTACCCACCCTTAAAGAAGGATTTTCTTGTTGCATGTTCATAGAAATCCTGGAAGAGGGTCTTGTTGATGTTTTCAGGAGTCCTGAGACTGTTCTGTAGGCAGAGAGTGAATTGATGAGGACACTGAAAACGTATCTTGTGGCTTTGTTAAGATTTGTTTTCCCAGGAACTGAGATTGCTGAGAACTTGCCTCTGCTCAAGATGAAGAAAAGACTGCCCCTTGGGTATTGAATGCTGTGCTGATGATAATCATAATTCAGTTGTGATCCAGGGGTGGTAAACTTTTAACTTTTTGTCCTCTGTAACTGACCAAAAGAATGTACTTTGTTTATGATTGAAAAATAATCTCCATTTGAGAAGAGAGATTTTGTGACTGACTAAATGAATGTACTGCCTAGGGGTGGAGTAGTACTTGGAAATTATTGAATTACACTTGGTGAATGTTGTATTTTGATTATCTCTTTTCTGTGAATGTTTTGCCTTAATTTGTCACCGATTAAATGGAGTTTGCTATGCTAGTAATTTGAACCTCGAAGTTGCTTGTGCTTGGCCATACAAGGATACATCTCTAAATCTGGAAAACTGATGTAAAGTGGGGTTGAGTGTGTTGGAATCAAGTTTATGTTTTAACAGAGTTTTTAAAGCCATTATTACAGTCATGATTTCAAAAAGGAAACAACAAAAATAGATACAATGAAGAGAAATAGAACTTTAAAAAAATCAACATTTAGTAAATGTATACTGAGCAGCATTATAACTAGGTACTTAAATAAAATGTTAAATGAAATACAAAAATACATATCTAGTAAGGCTCTCTGTTGTTTTCTCTTTCATAATTTGACAAATCTCTTTCATCAGTATCAGGTTGTCTCCTGAATGTATCAAGGACAAAATCATGTAAACATGTTTACTAAATATAATAATAGACAAAATACCAAATTTGTTGAATGTACCTATAAAAATTCTACAAAGAAAATTTATATCCTTCAGCATTTTATTAATATCATTATTAGTAATAGAATTATTGAGTTGTTGATAAATTGATTATAAATCACTTCTAATTAAATATTAATGGAAATACTTAAAGAATACTCTTGAAATAATAAAGAAAGCCAACATGTTAATAATTCCAAACAGTGTGAGATATGAAATTTTGAAAACCCAAGGTGAAATAAAAAAATTAAATAACAAAAAAATACTACAACAGAAGATAAAACAGAGATAGATAATCCAGACACAACTTATAAACCATTAGCTAATATGGCAAAAGAGAAAGAAGAGGGAGTGAAGTGAGAACTAAATCACTAAAATAAAAAATGGGAAAGGAAAAGAAATTATGCATTATTATGTGCCAACAAAATTGAATACATCAATGAAAGAGTTAGATTAATACAATGAAGAAAAATGAGCAACTTTAGGAAAGAAATTGAATAAATTATAAATGATCTCCTAAAGTTTAAAAAAAAATTCTAGAAACAGTGTTTCACTAAGTGATTTCTGGCAAATATTTAAAGAATAAATATTAACTTTGCTATAGAAACTGAGGCCTTTTGTCCAGCCTTTTCTTTTTTGGAAGGGCAATTGAGGTTAAGTGACTTGCCCAAGGTCACAAGAATAGTTTTTGTGTTAAGTGTCTGAGGCCAGATTTGAACTCAGGTACTCCTGACTCCAGGGCCAGTGCTCTATTCACTGTGCCACCTAGCCACCTGTTAGCCTTTTCTACAAGAAAGCTATTATTGTCTTACCCAAACCAGTAAAAGTTAAAACATAAAAAAGAGACTTGTTAAATATTATCAAAATATTATCACAAAAGTATATCAATGTTAAATAATATACGGATAGAGTAACTATATATAAACATATATACATACATTCATACATATATATTATAGTTGTAAATTATTTTGAGTAAGATTAGGAATTCAAGGGGAGTTCAAAATTAGGAAAAATAGTACAATAAATAATATTAACATTATAAAATGGGAAGCAGCATGGTGCGATGGATAAAGCCCTCATTTGGGAAAAAAGAATATCTAGTTTAGTTTTCACCTCTGACATTTAATATGTGGCCATAGGCAGGTTGTTTTCAGCTCATAATCTGCAATATTGGGTAGAATGCTTTTGCTGGGCAGTTCTAAACTGATGAAATGACAGATTTTTGATTATTAATGCAGTAGCAAAAAAGTTATGATTTTATTAATACATTCAGAAAAAAAGCCTCCATTAAAATGCATTACCACTTACAGTGCAAGTCAGCTAAGCTAGATTGCTATCTCAAAATGCTTTTCTTATCAGACTATGGACAATTTCTTTTACATTTCCATATGTCCCAGAGAGGACTTGAAATAACTTAGGTTTTTTGGCATCAGTATATATTAAAACAAACAAAATAAAATAAAATAGTAATTTATGCTAAAATAACTAATAGCACAAGAGTGAATGGGCTCTTTGGGACTAAAAAGATTTGAGAACTAGCAACATTTGTAAGGAATAAATATTGGAAACTTTCCCACTAAGAAAGGGGTGGGGGAGCCAGGTGGTGCAGTAAGAGCACCGGCCCCAGAGTCAGGAGACCTGGGATTGGTTCTGGCCTCAGATACTAAACACCAACACAAAATAGCTGGCCGTATAACCTTGAATAAGTTACTTAACCCCAATTGCTTTAAAAAAAAAAAAGAAAAAAATTAAAGGAGTGGAGGGGTGGAACCAATATGGTAGAGTAAAAGCTTGAGCCCTACCCCCAAACACCTCTAAATACCTATAAAAATGACTCTAAACAAATTCTAGAGCTTTAGAACCCATAAAATGACAGAGTGAAAAACATCTCTAGTTGAATATAGCCTGGCAGACTGACAGGAAGAGTCTGTCACACCAGACTCGAAGAAGAATGAAGGCTGTAGTGGCTTGTGCTGTCACAGACTGGACTGGAGCAGTTCTCAGGGTACTGAATTACTGGCAGCTATGGTGGTGTGCAGACTTCTCAACCCACAAACACCAAAGACAAAGTTGAAGGTAAATGGTGAAACTGTTGCACCTAGGTGAGAGAAGAGCATGGTCTAACCCCAGACCCAGGGGAGCCGAGGTGGTGGCTGTGGCAGCAGCAGCAGTGGTGGCTGCTTCTGGAGGTCCAGGCCCATAGATGGTGGGGAATCAAATAGCTGATCATAGGGAAATTGCAGGGATCTCTTGACTGGTGTTGAGGCAGGATATTCTTGCTTTTCCCTGCTTGGATATGGTTTGCAGTCCTGGGTGGTGTTCCTGGGGTGAGGAGGAGCACTGGAGTGGCAGAGGTTTTGGCAGTTATGGAGAGGGAATCCTTCTTCAGTTATGAGGCAGAAAAGAGTGCTTGTGGTCACTCACAGAATAGACCACAGGCCAGAAGAAGATTAAAACCTCTTCTTTGATCATATCATCTTAGAAGAACTGAAAATTCACAGGTGCCTAGAAGTAGCTGTGTAAACCCCCAGAAACTTAGGACCTCACACTCTTCACTCTATGAGCTGAGTCCTACCTTGGCAAAGAACTCAAAAGTCAATTAATTGGCTAGAAAAATGAGCAAACAGAGGGGGAAAATCAGACTATAAAATCTTATTTTGTTGACAAAGAAGATAAAAAATACAACCAGAAGAAGGAAACAAAATCAAAACTCCTGCAACAAAAGCTTCCAAGAAAAATATGAATTGGTTGCAGGCCATGGAGGAGCTCAAAAAGTTCTTTAAAAATCAAGTAAGAGAAGTAGAAGAAAAATGAGAGTGCTGCAAGAAAATCATGAAAAATAAGTCAACAGCTTGCTAAAGGAGACCCCCAAAAATACTGAAGAAAATAATACCTTAAAAATAGACTAACTCAAATGGCAAAGAGGTCCGTAAAGGCCAGAGGAGAAGAATGCCTTCAAAAAGAAGAACTGGTCAAATGGGAAAGGAACCTCAAAATCTCACTGTAGAAAATAATACCTTGAAAATTAGAATGAAGCAAATGAAAGCTAATGACTTTATGAGAAATCAAGATATTATAAAACAGAAGCAAAAGAATGAAAACAAAATAACAGAAGACAATGTGAAATATCTCGTTGGAAAAACCATTGACCTAGAAAACAGAATGAAATATAGTTCATCTTTCACAATATGACTAGCTATAATTTAAAAATTATTGGACTACCTGAAAGTCATGATCAAGAAAAGAGCCAAGATATCATCTTTCAAGAAATTATGGAGGAAAACTTCCCTGATAGAACCAGAGGGAAAAATATAAAATGAAAGGGGCAGCTAGGTGGCAGTTAGTAAGAGCACTGGCCCCAGAGTCGGGAGGACCCAGGATCAGTTCCAGCCTCAGATACTTGGCACCCACACAGAAAAACTGGCTGTGTAACCTTGAGCAAGTTATTTAATCACAATTTATACACACACACACACACACATATACATACACACACATATGAAAAAATCCACTGATTGCCTCTTGAAAAAGATCCCCCAAACTCCTAGGAATATTGTAGCCAAATTCCAGAGTTCCCAGGTCATGGAGAAAATATTATAAGCTGTCAGGAATAAACAATTTGATTTTTGTGGAAACATAATGAGGATAACACAAGATCTAGCAGTTTCTACATTAATGGTTCAGAGGGTTTGGAATATGATATTCGAGAGGTCAAAGGAGCTAGGATTAAAACATAGAATCACCTACCCAGAAACACTGAGTATAATACTCCAGGGAGAAAAATAAATATTCAATGAATTAGAGTACTTTCAGGCATTCTGGCTGAAAAGACCAGAGCTGAACAGAACAATTTGACTTTCCAATACAAGAATCAAGAGAAGAATGAAAAAGTAAACAGGAAAGAGAATTCATAAAGTATTTATTAAGGTTGAAGTGTTTATATTCCTACATGGAAAGACAATATTTGTACCTCATGAGACTTTTCTCAGTATTAGGGTAGTTGAAGGGACTCCATATATGTATGTATGTATAGACAGAAGGGACAGGGTGAATTGAATATGAAGGTATGCTATTTAAAACATAAAATTAAAGTGTCAGAAAGGAAGATATTGGGAGAAGGAGAAAGTGAAAGATAGAATAGGGTAAATTATCTCATATAAAGAAGCAAGAGAAAGCTGTTACAATGGAGAAGAGCAGCGAGGTGAAAGGGAATGAGTCTACCTCACTTTCATTGGATTTGGCATAAAGACAGAATAACATACACACTGAATTGGTTATCTTACCCTACAGGAAAGTAGGGGGAAAGGGGAATACAAGGTAGGATAATACAAAGGAGGGAAGATTAAAGAAGGGGATAGTCAGAAGCAAACATTTTTGAAAAGGGACAGGGTCAAAGGAAAAAAAATAGAATAAATGGGGAGGCAGGATAGGATGGAGGGAAATATAATTAGTCTTTCAAAATATGACTACTATGGAAATGTTTTACATAACTACACATGTATAACCTATATTGAATTGTTTGTCTTCCCAGTGGGGGTGAGTGAGGAGGAAAGAAGAAAGAGAATCTAGAACTCAAAGTTTTAAAAAGCAAATGTTAGAAATTATTTTTACATACAACCAGGACATAAGACATACAGGCAACGGGGTATAGAAATTTATCTTGCCCTACAAGAAAGTAAAGGAGAAGGGAGTAAGACAGGGAGATAATGGAGGGCAGAAGGCAGGGTAGACTGTGGGAAGGGGTAATCAGCATGCATGCTATTTGGGGTGGGGGAGTAGGGGAGAGTTGGAGAGAAAATTTGAAACTCAAAATTTTGGGAAAATCAATGTTGAAAATTAAAATAAATAAATTCTTTGAGAAAAAAAAGAAACCAGGTTAAAGTAAAAAAAAAAGGGGGTGAACCAGTATTTGTTAGTATCTCAATTATAATTTAATATAGTTCTAGAAGTGTAATAAGTACAGTGATAAGAAAAGAAAAAAAATAAAATGAGAGAATAAACATTGATTGGCAAGAAAGAATAAAAATTTCTTTATATGCAAATAATAGAGTGGTTTTATTAGAAACCATATGGAATCCACAAAAAAGTAACAAAATCGTAAATAGCTTCAGCAGATTAGCAGGACATATGTGCACAGAAATAATTTTTTATTTCCAAAGGATATTTCCACATATTCCTCATCAAATCAAAATAAAGGATAAAGAAATAAAAATGTTATTTTAAATGACAGTAGAATGCATTAAATAACTTGCAGTTACAATAAATGAATGTATCAATAAATTATGGAATATGAGTAACATATAATATCCCATTGCAAATGTTAAGAACTCAAAATAATTATGAACTTAATGAATTATGGGAACCATGTTAAAACTACACAAATAAATACATCATTTGGTGGCAACAAAACTCAGACTGAAAATATAGAAAATATTGATATTAGTTTATAGGGCATACATAAATTTTTTTCTTTTTAAAAAATGGAAACTTAATGAAGTATAAATGTTTACATATTGTTAATCACAGTCACTTTTTTCTGTTGTTTCACTTGATTCCTGTGAGGGATTTTGCTTTGTGAGGATGGAGTATTCTGAGGTTTTTACAGAGTGTGACAAAAGAAAAATTTATTAATACAAATAAATATTTATATATGTAGGATAAATCTCATGTGTATTTGTGCATTTTACATACACATATATGCATATGTATATATTCCCATATGTTAACTTTCTAACACATAGAACTTATATAATCTATGCAATGTTATAGAAATAAAGAGGGTTCTAAATTATTGGAAGGTTATTCAGTGTTCATGGTTTGATTGGGCTATCATAGTGAAGATTTCCTCTAATAAAGTAATTACTATAAAGATAAGGTTAATTCCTAAATTAATCTATAGATATAGTTCTATGTGAATCAAATTCCTGAAGATACTCTGTATAATTAAATAACTCATAAAAATTCATATTGAGGAACAAAAAAATATGAGCATAAAGAGAACCATTGAGGGGGCTGGGAAAGAAGATGAAGGAAAGAGTGTAACCAGATCTCCAATTATTATGTGAATTACTAGTTATTAAAGCTATCTGGCATTACATGAATCATTCTAATTTACCAAAGGAGTATGCTAAATCAGTAAGACTTAGATACATCAATAGTAGGCTTCTAGTGTCTGATAAACCCGTTAACACAAATTTCTGAGGAAGGAATTCTTTACTCAACCAGAACTGCAGGGAGAAAGGATAGCATTAAAAGTTAAATAAATCTTTTGATCACCATAATCATCATCACCATCCCTCTGACCTTCCCATCTCACCAGCTTCAGCTGGACCCTGTGCATCTCAACACACATAGTACACCCCAATAATTGGGAAACCCTCCATATCTATTTGCTAGCAAGTAGTATGCAGATTTCACTTTAGAAATAGCCATAGGGTCTTGGTCTTCTGAAGTTTATTTCCTGAAATGCTAGGAAGAAAACAAAAGTTGAGTTTATTAATGGATTCCCCAAGGCCGTAATCTCCCCCAACCCTCACAAGAGGCCAATGATTGAATACCTGAAGCAAAATTCGGAGGAGGGAGAGAAAGCAGGTGACTAAGTAATTAGCCTCCACTTTTCCTTACTGTTGCCTCTGGCAAGGAATGACACCTCCAGGGACCAAGTGCTCATTAAAAGTAAAAGCTGGCAGATTAGAATGGGAATTGAAAAGAACTTTTTGACCCAGTCAACAAAGCATTTAAATTACTCTAAGTCACTAAATGAAAAGTTCCATAGGGAGCCCTTATTATATCCTCTAGTAAAGCAAGTGACTTCCAGCTGGGAAAACACCCTGTTAGAAGCCAGATGAGGCAACAACATAGAAAGCAAAGCTGTATAATTTACCAGAATGATTGATCAGGTTCCATGGCTCCCTTGGCCTAACCAGGCAAACTGGCATTGCACTTTTTTTTGTATTTTGGCTCACATTTCAAGGTTGCTTCCCTCTCAACAAGCCTTCAAGATAAGTAGTGCAAATATAATCCTCTTCATTTTACAGCTAAGGAAACTGAGGCTAAGAAAAATAAAATGTTACCTATTTTCACAAAGATAATTTCTGACTTGGCTTTAAATTCCTCTTCTGATGCCAAATCCAGTCAACCCATGCTATTTTCTCTATCCCACGCTGGCTCTTGACAATTTGAAGAGGAAATAAAACCAGTTATCCTGACAAATGTATGGGATTATAGGATTTTGAGATAGAAGTCATTGTTACAAAATAATAACAATAATACATAATATTATTATATAATAAAATAATAATAAATATAATGATAATATAAAATAATAATAATAATAATAATAATAATAGTTAACATTTATATAGCACCTACTATGTGCCGGGCACCATGATAAGTTCTTTACAGGTATTATTTCATTTGGTCTTCCTAAGAGTCCTGTGTGGTAGTTCATGTTATAATCCCCATTTTACAGATGGGGAGATTGAGGCAAACGGGCTATGTAACTTGCCCAGGCCCACAAAATGAAGAAGTAACTAAGATCGGTCTTCCTGACTCTAGACATGGCCATAAAATATTACCCAGTCGCTGCATCTGAGGCAGCTATATGCTATAGTAGAAAGGGTGCCAGCTTTGGAATCAGGAAAGTCTAAATACTAATCCTGTCTCAGACACTCACTGATAGTCTGACCCTGACCCAGTCCCTTGCCCTCTTTCAGCCTCAGTTCTTTCATCAGAAAATGGGAATGCTAGTACTGTTGTTCATCAGATGTCATTGTGAGGTCGGTGGTCTATATATTATTATGCCCATTTGATAGTTTAGGCAACTATTTCCAGAGGCAACAAGACGAAGGTTATGCAGCTCGTGGATGATAGCATCCTATTCCAAGTCCAGGTGTTCTGGCCCCAAGTGCAGTGAGCTTTCTTTTTATTAAACCAAGAATCCTAGACCCTGAGAACATGGGCAGCTACCAGTCCTTCCCAATGGCCCAAGTCGCTCTACAACATCTCTTGGGGACCTGTGATACGTTCAGGGCGATATAATGACAATAATGAGGAGATCAGAGTTTAAATACCATCCAGGTCAAGTGTTTCCCCTCTATAGACCTCAGTTTCCCCATCTACCAAATGAGGATAATACTATTTGTACCATTAACTTTACAACATTGCTGTAAGGAAAGGGCTTACATGAATGTATGATTCTGTATTTTATAGTTGAGGAAACTGAGCCCCAGAGAAATTAAGTGAATTACCCAAAGTCACAGAGTGGGGAGGAAAAAAAATGAACCACATTCTGTGATACCCAATCTAGGCCTCTTTTAGTATCAAGTCTTCTGGACATTTAAAGTTCTGCAATAAATACTGATGGGTTTTTTTATTGCGGGTCACCACCAGATTTGGAGCCAGGGTATAGATGTTTCATTTCTATCTATGATACTTACTAGATGTTTGTTTTTAGATAATTCAGTCAATCTTCTCAGGCCTCAGTTTCCTCATCTGTTAAAAAAAAATCTGATGATAAGGCCTGAACTTGAACATCTCACAGGATTGTGAACAGCAGATGAGATGTGCGCGCGCATGCTTGCATATGTGTGTGTGTGTGGTGATTTGATAAGGGCACAGTGGGTAGAGCACTGGGCTTGGAGTCAGGAAGACCTGAGTTCAAATCCAGTCACAAACAAGACTTACTAGCTGTGTGCCTCTGGAAAAGCCACTTAACCTGTTTGACTCAGTTTCCTCATTTGTAACATGAATTGGAGAAAGTAATTGTGAACCACTCCAGTATCTTTGCAAACAAAACCGAAAATGGGGTAGTGAAGAGTCAGGTAAGACTCAAAAATGACTGAACAATGCTTTGGGAAAGATTCTGCAACATGTAAGCTGACCAAGCAGATGTCGTTTAGACCTTTACATTTTCAAAGGACTTCCCCAATAATGAATGTGTAGGGGATGTAGTTAAAAATATTTTCGGCTGTATTTTGCTGATGAGAATATTAATGTTTGTAGATACAATTAATTGACTTGTTCAAGGTCACACAGTAAATGGCAGACTGAAGACTCTTCTGATGATAAATTAATTCAGCAATCTCAATGCTAACAATCCTGTTTGGCTTTGAAAGTTCTTCTTAACCTGCCACCTTCTGATCTTCCTTGTCTTCTTACGTGTTATTTCCTTCACATACTTTCTAGTTAAATAACAGCGATCTCCTTGCATATGACACTCCATCTCTGACCTCCGGGTATTTTTGTTGATTGTCTCCCATGCCTGGAACCTTCTTCATCTTCCCCTCTGCCTCTTGGCTCCTCTGGCTTCCTTTGGGTTTCCCCAAATGTCCTTCCTTCTTCAAGAAATCTATTCTTGTCTTCTTTAATGCCAACCTTCCCTGAGACTAGCTCCTATGTATTCTGCCTATAGCTGATTTGTATATAGTTTTTTTTTGCATGCCGTCTCTCCATTACACTATGACTTCTTAGAGATCAGGTATCATTTTTTGCCTTTCATCACTTTTCCAAGGTTTAGTAAAGTGCCTGTGGCACGTGTTGTTGTTGTTCAGTCATGTCTGACTCTTCATGGCTCCATTGTGGTTTTCTTGGCAGAGATATTGGAATGATTTGCCATTTCCTTCTCCAGCTCATTTTACAGATGAGGAAATTGAGGCAAACAGGGTCAAGTCACTTGCCCAGGGTCACCCAGCTAGTAAGTATCTCAGGTCAGACTTGAATTCAGGAAGATGAGTCTTCATTGACTTCAGGCCTGGGGCTCTATGCACTATGGAGCCACTTAGCTGCCCCATTTCACTGAGATCTAGTTGCAAAACCTTGACAAAACAGAGAAACCTTCACAAAGGAAACAATTAAAAAATGCTTACTGTGGGAAAACTTTATTGTATTGTTCAAACCCAGTGATGTGTGGCTGAGAAACCAGACCTTTTGCTAGAGATCAAATTTGTTGAATGCTTAACTCAGGGCCTAGGTTATGCTGTCCAGAAATTCAGTCAGATCTGAAAATTGATGCACGAAATGTGAAAAGTTTTCTCCCATTATACATCTCAAGAAACCCATGTATTTTACCTGCAAACTGCCTCCATGCTGACCAATCAGCTACTGATCCTTCTTCCTGAGTTTGAGTCCTACATAATGTGTAGGTTCCACCCACCAAAATGTCTACCCCAAGTATGTGAACTTTCCCCATCAGAATGGGAAGTTAGAATAATTGTTCCAATGGTCATGAAGGTGACTAAAGCTGATGCTGTGGAGAGCTTGGAGGTTGGATTTTGAAGACGCCAAGGCCATCCACTATATCCCACACTATCACGAGTTGACTTGACTTTTGTCTTGTCACTGGACTTTAATGACTCAAGAGGAGAGAGTGAAACTGATGAGTGTGTGCAGCTCTGTCTCATTTTAATTCAATTCACAATCAAGTAAACATATTACCCCTGGGGCGGTCAGGTGGCTCAGCGAGTAAGAGCACTGGCTCTAGTGTCCGGATGATCTGGGGATCAAATCCGGGCTCAGATACTCAGCACCACACCCAGAAATAACTGGCCAGTAACCTTGAGCAAGTTACTTAACCCCGACTGCTTTAAAAAAAAAATATATATTGCCTCTGATATCATTGGTCTTCTTTGAGAAACAAAGGACAAACAACATCATGATGTGTAACTTACGGACATTTACCACCTCTTTTGTAGCCCTCTCCCTCTGTTGAATGACTTAGTAGACTTCTTTCTAAATTACTTCATTTTCAGTTTTGTTCTCAGCCTAACATTAACTGCAAACAGTAAAGTAAGAACAAAAGCAATACAGTGTTATGTTATAGAATATCTACCACCTCTAGATGTCTGCAGAGAGCTGCCTCTCAAAGATTCAGACAGTGCTAGAGAGAAAATGAGCACTCACAACTCGGTAGTGTGAGGGAAGATACAGATTAGATCAAACATTTATGAAGGGCTTACTAAATGCCAGTATGCTAAACTCTGGGAGTATAGATGCAAGCCAAAAGCAAGACAATTCCTTCATCCAGGAGTTTACATTATAACAGGGGAAGACAATGCATAAAACTCAGAAGAAAAGCAGAGGGAAAGGTGTGGAACCTCCTTGAGCTGGCCCAAGGTCCCTAAGAAGAACAGGGTGTCATTGACTCAGGCAGGTTTTGAGGGAGTGTGGCTGGCAGGAGGCCTTTCTCAAGTGGAGGTTCTTGGGAAAGACTGACCAGAGAAGAGATTTGGTTCATTTATGTTCTTCTTGTAAGTTGGCAAAGGAAACATAACCTAGGGTCTAACTGATGTTGAGCTCAGTCATCCAGTAAGGCAGAAAATGAGATAATCACTCAACGACATACCACTCAAGGAAGATGCAGAGTTCTTCCAGTAGACCAGATGATTTAGGTAGAGTAAAATTCGCATTGAATGTACTGCCTAGCCTAGTAAGTGAATATAGTTCCCCAGAGAGAAATGGAACTTGGGAATATTGAGTTATCCATGATCTGGGAGAATGAGAGCCATTTATAACTCCCTCAGCACTTTTGTGCATTAGGATGGAATCTTCATATTTAACCAGAAGGTGGTACTGTTGGCCAAAAGCCTGGTCATGATGAATCAAAAGGAACAGGAACTGTTATTTCTGAACTCACCCTGGGAGTCATGGCACTCTGTTCCATTAAGCAGAAATCCTAAGAAAGTTCCATACTCGCATGTTTGAGTGCAGGAAAACCAAATCCCAGTGTCTCCTACTGAAAAATATACATGCCATAGTCCAGAAATCCACTTCTCAACTCAGCAGATATCTCCCTCACTCACAGAGTTGTTATGATGATCAAATATGGTAATATAAGCAGAATTCTTTATCCACCCCAAAGTGCAATATAATAATTAGTTATTCTATTATGGAAGAGGTTCTTCTTCAAGAATAGTGTGGAATAGATGGAGGGAAGGAAGATGACAGAAGTATTTGTTTTATAACATTATGTTCCAAGCATTGTTCCAGTTACTTTATAAATGTCACCTCATTTAATGATATAATGATGAGGTACATGACCTTGGAAATCCCTTATATATCAGAATATTCTGCGATCTTTGATTCTAGGATTTCCACTTCCACTTGTATGAAAAAGAGTTGGTCATGACTTAACAACAACAACAGCCTCTAGAAGAATCATTTCTTATCCTGAGATCTGGCACACCAATCTTCTGCTCACAAATCTGTAGTTTCTTCATCATTCCTAGGAAATAAACTTCAATTTCCTCTGCCAGGTATACAAGGTCATAAAGTCACATGTGATCAAATCTACAAGTACTTATTGACTACCAACTATATATAAGGCTCTGCCTTATTTAAATTGGTTTAGGAGTTATATCTCTGGAAATGTTCAGAAAAGAGTCCATTCATTGTCATCAGTATTGTCATTATAACAGCAGAAAATAAAAATGAACAATTTTAACCAAATAAAAATTTAAAAGTTTTTTACACAAACAAAAGCAGTGCAACTAAAATCAGAAGGGAAGCAGTAACGGGGGAAATATTGGCAGCAAATTTCTCTACTAACCAACAGTATAAAACATACATATTTAGACACATCAGATTCAGATTTATAGAAATAAAAGCTATTTCCCAATTTATGAGTGGTCAAAGGATATAAATAGACAATATTTAGAAGAAAATATCAAAGCCATCATTGAGCCAACAGTCAAAAACACTTATCAAATACTGTGTTCCAGTCTCTATGTCAAGCACTAGGGTTACAAAGAGAGACAAAAAATAGTCCTTGTTCTCAGGGAATTCATGGTCTAATAGAGGAGACACAAACAATGATGGACAAATAAGGATACAGGATAATGCAGCATAAATTGGAAATGATCATAAGAGGGGGCAAAAGAATAGGAATTCAGAAAGGCTTCTTGCAGAATGTAGGATGTTAGCTGAGACTTGAGGGAATACAGGGAATCTGGTAGGTGAAGATGAGGAGGAATATTCAAGGCATGGAGTATATTCAATGAAAATGTCCAGAGTTGGGAGATGGAGGAAGTTCTTGTCTGAAGAACAGCAAAGTGGTTATTGTCCCTGGCTCCCAAAATAAGGGGAGGTAGGTCTAAGATGTAAGAAGACTAGAATGGAAGAAAGGGGGTCAGGTCATCAAGGTCTTTGAATGTCAAACAGAGGATTTTATATTTGCTCCTGGAAGTGATAGGGAATCAATGGAGTTGTTTTTTTTTTTTTAATGTGGGGGTAGGGGTCAGGGATCAGGCTTGAATTTTAGGAAAATTGTTTTGATAGTTGATTGGAGAATGGGCCAGAATGGTTAAAGATTTCCTATAGGAAGAACAACTAGGGTGCCAGTAGAATATTTGATGTATAAGTTTATTAGAGTCCCCATCAGGGTGATGACAGCTTCAGAGGAGAAAAGGGGGACATATTGAAGAGCTGTGATAAAAGTTAAATCAACATTCAACAAGCATATAAAAAACCACTAATAGTACAAGAAATTAAAATTAAAGCAGCTGTGGGTCTTACCTCATCATCATCAGATGAACAAAGTTGAGGAAAAGTGAAAATGGCAAATGTTGGAGGAGCTGTGAGAAATTACGTATATTAATGAATGCTTGGTGGAGCAATGGATTGGTCTAGTCATTCTGGAAGGCAATTCCGAATTTTGCTCCCTGAGTTACTAATCTGGGTATATCCGTTGACAAAGCAATGTAACTACTAGGCACATGTGTCCTTCCTCCCTCCCCACCACCCCATAAAAAGAAGAAAATAAGAGGAATATGACATCTAAGCACAAAAATCGTTACCGTGCCAGCTTGTTTTATGGCGGCAAAGCATTGGAAACTGAAGAAGTACCCACGGTGAGGACTAAAGAAGTAGTTTTACACAAATGTGATGGAATACCACAGTACTGAAAATTTCAGATTTAAAGGATGAAGGAGGCAGTTTTAGAGAAACCTGGGAAGACTTGTATGAACTGATGCAGACGGAAAAAGTAGAATCAAGGAAACAGCATTGTATGACAAACAACTTTGAAAGACTTAAAAATTCTGATCCTTCTAATCATAATAGCTGCCCTTTAAGATTTTAAGCATTTAAGAGCTTTAAATTTGCATCAGGGCTCAAGGACATCATGAGTTGATGTAGATTTGGAGTGAACCTCCGACTTGAGTACTTCTTCAGGGAGGTTCCCATCAAAGGAGTATTACCAAAGTGCCTTATGTCTCATTTTATCTTCACATCAACCCTGGGATGTAGGTGCTATTATTATCCTCTTTTTACTTACAAGAAAACTGAGACTGAGAAAGGTCAAGTGACCCTTGGAAAAGGTCAAAGAACAAATTAGTGTCCAAAGCTAGATTGGAGCTCAGGTCTTCCTGGTTACAAGTCCAGTTTCTATTCACTGCCCCACCAGCCAATGATTCTAGAGTTCCCATGATGAAATATGTAATCCTCCTCATAGAGGGATTATAGACTCAAGGTGAAGAGATATATATTGTTCTAAAAAGAGTCAATGTGGAAATTAATTTTGCTTGTATGTAAATAATTGCTGCAAAGATTTTTAAGGTTTTGTTTTTGTTTTTTCCCAAAGGGGGTTGGGAAGTGGACAGAAGATAAAATAAATCTTTATTTAATTTTAGAACAGAAAGATAAGAATTGAAGCACATAGAAGTTAAGTGACTTTCCTAGGGTCACACAGCAAATAACAGAACCAAGACTCAAACCCAGGAATTCTGTTTCCAGATACAATGTTTTTCTTTAATAAATCATTTCATTGTTGTTGTCATTGTTGTTGTTCTGTCATGTCCAGTCATGTCCAACTCTTCATGACCCCATTTGGCATTTTCTTGGCAAAGATACTGGAATGCTTTGCCATTACCTTCTCATTTTACAGATATGGAAACTGAGGCAAACAGGGTGAAGTGACTTCCCCAAGGCTATACAACTAGGAAGCATCTGAGGCCTAATATGAATTCAGGACCTACTGACTCCAGGGTCAGCACTCCAACCCCTGTACCACCTAGCTGTCCTTTTAATCTATCACATTACATTGTAATGAACATTGCATGTACACAATCATGAGGAGATTGTTCTGGGGAAACAAAAGTTAATGATTTTAGTGTGAAGTGTGGAACTGATGAAAATCATGGTAGTTGCCTAATGTATACAGCTATATGTATATGGCAGGAGAAGAGCATTGCTTTAAATTCACAGAATCTTTTATTCATTAATTCAATTGGAACTAGAATTAAGCACCTAAGCTAGACATCATGTATGTAATGATGAGAAAGGACAATGGCTCTTACCCCAAGGGAGCTTACATTTTACAAAGATGCCTACACAACTCTGGATGAACATTATCTCATTCCATTTCAAGGACAATCACACATGGTATTGTTATGAAGATTTGTCAGACAGAGTGCTGGGATTAGAGAGAGGAAGCCCTGATTTCACATTCTGTCTCAGACATTTAGGAAGCATGTAACCCCAGGCAAGGAAACTGAAGTTCTCTCAGTCTTGGTTTTCTCATCTGTAAAATAAGGATAATGATAACACCTGCCTCAAAGTGTTATGATGCCAAAATGAGAAAATAAATCTCAAAAATGAAAAGGGTGAATGAAGAAGAAATCAAAGTAACAATTAGGAACGACATTTGCTCAACTGTATGCCAATAAATCTGACAATCTAAGTGAAATGGATAAATATTTACAGAAATATAAATTGCCCAGATTAGCAGAAGAGGAAATGAAATACTTAAATAACTCTGTTTCAGAAAAAAATAAATTGAATAAGCCATCAATGAACCCCTTAAGAAAAAATCTCCAAGGCCAAATGAATTTACAAGTGAATTTTAGCAAACATTTATAGAACAATTAATGTTTCAATTCTATATAAATTATTTGGAAACATAGGCAAAAGAGTACTACCATATTCCTTTTATGACACAAATATGGTGCTGATATCTAATCCAGGAAGAACCAAAACAGAAAAAAAAAATGATAGACCAATTTCCCTAACAAATGTTGACGCAAAAATCATAAATAAAATATTAACAAAGAGATTACAGCAATTTATCAAGAAGATAATACACTATGACCAGGTGGGATTTCTATCAGAAATGCAGAGGTGGTTCAATATTAGGAAAACTATCAACATAATTGATAAATAACAAAATTAACAGAATCATGATTATCTCAATAGATGTAGGAAAAGTTTTTAACAAAATACAGTGTCTATTACTATTAAAAACACTAGAGAAGATAGAAATAAATGGAATTTTCCTTAAAATGATAAGTACTATCTATCTAAAACCATCAGCAAAGATTATATGTAATGGCGATAAACTGGAAGCTTTCCCCATAAGATTATTAATGGCGAAACAGGAATGCCCATTATCACCACTATTATTCAGTATTGGACTAGAAATGTTATATTTAGCAATAAGAGCAGAAAAACAAATTGAAGGAGTTAGAATAGGCAATGAGGAAACAAAACCAGTCCTCTTCACAAATATGATGGTATACTTCAGGAATCCTAGAGAATCAGCTAAAAAAAACTGCTTGAAATAATTAATAACTTTAACACAGTTGCAGGATATAAAATAAACCCACATAAATCATCATCATTTCTTTATAATAATAACAAAACACAGGAGTGAGAGATAAAAAGAGAAATTCCATTTAAAATAACTGCAGACAATACAAAATGTTTGTAAGTCTACCTGCCGGCAAAAACCCAGGAACTATATGAACAAAAATTACAAAACAATTCATAGAAATAAAGTCCTAAACAGATGGGAGAAATGTCAATTGCTCATGGGTAGGCCAAGCTAATATAATAAAAATTTACAATTTGAAGTAAATTAATTAGTTAATTTAGTGCCATACAAAGTACAAAAAATTATTTTATAGAACTAGATCAAATAATAACAAAATTCATCTACAAGAACAAGAGGTCAAGAATATCAAGGGAAGCAATGAAACAAAATGTAAAAAAGGTGGCCTAGACATACCAGATCTACAATCATATTATAAAGTGGCAATCATAAAAACTACTTGGTAGTGGCTTAGAAATAGAGTGGAGGATCAATGGAAAAGGTGGTGACACATAAAGCACAATAGTAAATTACTGTAGTAATCTGTTTTTTTATAAACCTAAAGACTCTAGCTTCTGGGATAAGAACTCACTATTTCACAAAAACTGCTGGGAATACTAGAAAATAGTATGGCAGGAAGTGGGTATAGACCAACATCTCACACCATATACTAACATAAGATCAAAATGGATACATGATTTAGACATAAAGGGTGATACCATAAGCAAATTAGGAGAACATACAATAGTTTACCTCTCAGATGTAAGGAGAAGGGAAGAAGAATTTATGACCATACAAGAGGCAGAGAACATTATAAAATTCAAAATGGATAATTTTGATTAAATTAAATTGAAAAGGATTTGCACATACAAAACCAATGCAACCAACATCAGAAGGAAAGCAAAAAGCTGGGGAACAATTTTTTATAGCATGGATAAAGGCCTCATTTCTAAAATATATGGAGAACTGATTCAAATTTATGAGAATACAAGTCATTCCCCAAATGATAAATGGTGAAAAAATATTAAAAAGCAGATTTCAGATGAAAAAATTAAAGATATCAATAGTCATATTTTAAAAATTCTCTAAATCACTATTGATCAGAGAAATGCAAATTAAAACAACTCTGAGGTACTACCTCACAATATAAGATTGGCTAATATGACAGAAAAGGAAAATGATAAATGCTGGAGAAGATGTGGCAAAACTGGAACATTAAAGCATTGTTGGTGGAGTTGTGAACTGATCCAATGATCCTTTTTTATATAGTTTTCCATTATATTTGATTTTTTTAAAACTTAAATTAAAAAATTGCCATGTATGAAGCAGAACATGAGAGGATTCAATATAAAGCAATACATTTCCATCTCAAGAAAACCTATATAGTAAATATTATGCATTATTTTCAAAGCTGTCCATCTTTTCTTTGCTTCTTTGTATGTTTTCTTTTGTACTCTGTTGTGTCCTTTTTACTTTATTTTTTCCCCTTCCTCCACCACTCCCTAGAAAGCTAAAATTAAGCATGGATAGATGTAAGCATGCATGCATATATGTATGCACAAACATGTTTATATGTGTATATGTGTGTATATACATACATGCACACATATATGCATATATATATACCTAGATATACATAAACATACACCCATATACACTCAAATGCATATATGCAAGATGATGCTGTTGAACTTCTCTGGGCAACCAAATTTTGACATAATTTTCCATAAGCCCTCAAGACTAACAGTATCAAAGGCCTTGGTTAGATTTATAAATATTGTGTCACATAATTCTGTTCTGCTCCTGGCATTTCTGTTGCAGTTGTCAGGCAGCAAACACCATATCAGCTGTTCCTTGGCCCTTTCTGAAGCCACACTGGCTCTAAGATAGATGATCTACAACCTACGTCAAGAATCAGCCTATTAACAAGGACTCTGAAAAGAATCTTGCCAGCAATGACTAAGACAGAGATCCCTTTGTGATTGTCACAGGATGATCTATTTCCTTTGACTTTATAGAGATGGGCAACGGAGGCATCCTTGAACTCTTGAAGGATAACTTCCTCTTGCCACATAACCTGGAAAATTTCAGTCAGCTTTTGTGTGAGCAATGGATCCCTTACCTTGTAAATCTCAGGTGGAATAGAATTAGCAACAGGTGCTTTGCCACATGAAAGGAACCTAACATCATTCAAAACCTCTTCTTCAGTTGGAACTTCAGCTAGGCAGGCATTGACTTCTACATGAGGTAACTATTCAGTGTCTTCAGCATTGATCAATGATGGTCTGTTTAGAACATTATGGAAGTGTTTAGCCCATCTCTCTAAGATCATGACCTTATCACTAATCAATGTGTTTCTATCAGCACTAAGTAGTTGCAATGCAACATAGGTCTTTGGCCCATAAATAGTCTTCAGTAAAAGTACTTTAGATTACTATCAGCATAAAACTGAATTTCATCTGCTTTCTTATTGAGCCAGAAATCCTGCATCTCTCTAAGCTTTGGTTGTGCTTTACTCTTCATGGGATTAAATGTTGCCTTCTTGGAGATGGAGGAGCTATCTGGTAAATCTGGTGGAGTTCTTACTTCTAAATGTCCAAATTATTTTCATCAAACCAGTCTTGGTGTTTGCGAAGCTTCTGACCCAGATGACAGCATGCTTGCTGGGAGTCTAGATAATGGACAATGCTCTTGTGTCTTTCCAGTTACCGATGGAGTGAAACAAGGCTATGTGCTTGCTCCCATGCTTTTTAACATGATGTTTTCATCCATGTTGTCAAATGCTTTCAATGAAGATGAACATGATGTCAAGGTCAGCTCCTACATTTGTGGGAAATTCTTCAATTTGAAAAGGTACAAGCCAAGACAAGGGTGGAGGGAGTGTTGGTGCATGATTTTCTCTTTGCAGATGATTGAATACTCAATGTAGCCTCTGAAGCTGAGGTGAAACAACGTATGGATCAATTCTCTGTTGCTTGTGCTAATTTGGGCCTAACAACACCAAGAAAACACAGGTATTCTATCAGCCACCACCAAACCATCCATACATGGAACCATTGGTTACAGCCAATGGAGAAGTTTTGAATGCTGTGGATAATAAGTTCACTTACCTTAGTAGTGTACTTCCCAGGGATGTACACATTGATAATGAGGTTGATGCATGCATTGACAGAGCTAGTTTAGTGTTTGGGAGGTTCTGAAGGAAAGTACAGGAGAGAAGAGACTAATTAACAAACTGAAGGTCTACAGAGTTATTGTGCTGACCTCATTGTTGGATGCTTGTGTAACTGGGACAGTCTACCAATTCCATGCCAAGAAACTGAATAGGTTCCATTTGAATTGTCTTAGGAAGATTCTGAAGATCACCTGGCAGGATAAGGTACCAGACACTGAGGTCCTCACTTGAAATAAACTGCCAAGCATTCAAACTCTGCTTCAGAGAGTACAACTCCAATGAACTGGCCATGTTGTATGAATGCAAAATGTGTGCTTGCCAAAAAGACTGCAAGCATTCATTCACATGGTGGTCAGAAGAAGTGATACAAGGACACTCAAGGTCTGTCTCAAGAACTTTGGAATTGTTTGTGCGACATGGGAGACAATGTCACAGGACTTCTCAGCACAGTGTGCTCACATCAGAGAAAGTACTGTGCTTTATGAGCAAAACAGAATTAAAACAGCTCAGAGGAAATGCAGGATGTGCAAATTTAGAGAATCCAACTGAAATATTCACACGGACTATTTATGCCTGACCTGTGGTAGAGTATTCCAAACTCATATTGCTCTGATCAGCCATAGGCAGACACATTGAAACTTGACTTCAGTATAGTAATATCATTTTGGTTCTCTTTCAGAATGGACAACAACCACCATCATTGTCTTTAGTTACTTCTATTATTTATTCTTTGATTCAGTCATTCTTTGTGACTGTTAATTAGTTTCCATTTGATTTTAATGCTTTTCCCCCAGCAGCACTTTATTTAATGTAAGTTTCATTGTATTATAGTAAAATAAATACATAAGGCATTTTCTTTTCTGTATTTGTTTCTGAGGTTCCCGTGTCCTAATGATATAAGAAGGTCATGCTCAATTTTTGCAAAAGTGACATGCACATTTAAGGAATATGAACACTCCTATTTCCATTCAATATCCTCTAGAGTTCTCTCATGTCTAACTTCTCTAAAATTCTATTCATAAACTTATCTTTTTTTTTTGTTAACTTTATGATTACATTTATACAGGAATGATAGAGGGCAGATTGAGGTCCCTCACTATCAAGGTTTTATTGTCTTTTTCTCTTAGTAATTTGTCAAATTTTTCTTTTAAGCATTTAAAAAAAAGTTATTCCAGTCAGTGTATATATGAAAAGTATTGAAATTAATTCAATGTTTATATCAGATTTTAGCAAATTGTTGTTTAACTTTTTATCTCTTTCAATTAAAATTGTTTATTTTATTGCTTTTTTCTATTGTTTTTTTCTGAAGTCATATTTGCTACATTTGCTTTTATGTGTTCTGTTGAGGCATAGATTTTATTCCATTCTTTTATTTTAGCAGTATCTGAGTCTTTATGCTTCAACAACAGAATGTAAGTCTTTATTTTCCTTCAAAAACAAACATATATTTGGATTTAGCTTTCTAATACATCCTGATAATCTCTCCTGGTTTTTTTTTTTGTTTTTTTTTTTTGCTTTTTGGAGGGCAATTGGTGTTAAGTAACTTGCCCAAGGTTACACGGCTAGTATTTTTGTGTAGGTGTTAAGTTTCTGAAGCCAGAACCAAACTTGGGTCCTCCTGACTCTGTGGCTGACACTCTACTCACTGCACCACCTAGCCGCCCCTAATCTCTCCTGTTTTATTAGTGAATTTGCCCCATTCACCTTTACACTTTTGATTATTTTTACTTAATTTTTCTCCATTCTCTTCTCTTATACTTTTCCTTCTCTGACACCCTTTTTTTTTTCCTTTTGTAAACTTAGCTTCACTCTTTTTTTCCAAACTTAGGGTTTCTTTTGCCCTCTCTCTTATATTCTATTTCCTCTCTTCTTGTTCATATCTGTATGTATGTTGAGTTCAATGTATTCATATACCAAACTCTGCGTATGCATGTGTATATATGTGTGTGCTATCCTCCTTTGACCATTTTAGGCAATGTTCAAAGTGTGACTTGCACAGAATCACACAGCTAGTAAATGTCTGAAGCCAGATTTGAACTTAGGAAGATGAATCTTACTTCAGTCCTGGTAATCAATCCATCGAGCCACCTAGATGGCCCATCTTTTCTTCTATTTTCCCTAATACAAGAAAAGTGATCTGAATATCTGTCAGTTATTCTTTGTCAGAAGACAAAGAAACCAGAGATTAACTACAGAAAACAACAACAATCATGTTACAACTTTGAAGACCCATAGTGGTTGAATTTAACAGTTCCATTAACAAACAATACATGTTGCAAGTGGCCAGGCAAGACTTTCAAATATAAAGGAATGGAAATTCTAATAAGAAAAGATTACTCTGCATTGACCATAACTGACAGTAGGGAATGGAGTACTATCTTTCAATATGCAACACAAGGGGACTTAACCTGAAAATCTGGGCCTAATCATAAATTTACAATTGTGTAATTGTTCAATTAAAAGGCATTTGAAATATTTCTAGGAAGAAAACTATACCTGAAAAATTTATTTGCTTCTCAAATTCTCCAGATAGCAGAAATACAAAAAAAAAAAAAAAAAAAGGGAAACCTTGAAGAGATTTCTATCTAAATGTAAATGAGAAGATAAGAGTGAAAGCAAAAGTCAAATAGAATTTGGTGGTGGAGAATAACAATGGACTGATCTGGCAAACCATTCCGGTATCTCTGCTAAGAAAACCTGCAAAAGGGATCATTAAAAGTCAGACATGACAGAAACAACTAAGCAACAAAATTTCATAATGCCTACATAAAGGTGAATCATCTTTTTTTTTTTGGGGGGGGGAGGAGGATATTTAAGTGTACATAAAAGGGAGGAAGGAAGAAAGAAATTAAAAGGAATTGATAATGTATGCTAAAAAAGACAAGGTTAAACAATGAAGTGAAAATAATTTCTGTAGTTTCTTGAGAAGAAGAGAGCCCATAAAATGAGTAAAGATGCAGTGACAGATTGAAAATGGAACTTTGGTGGCAGAATTTTGTACAACTAATGAATGTTCATACCAGGGAATATAGTCTATAAAGGGAGATGTGCATCTCATGGTGGTAATGATCTTTAGGAATTTGTTGCTTAGAGAGGTCATTTTTCCAGACTCAGGAGAAAAGAAATCAAAATTCTTGGGGGCAACTTACAGCCACCACCCCATTCTCTTATCCCTTTCTCCTATTTTCTGGGGAAAATGTCTATTTATTAAGAAAGATAGATTTCTATACCCCATAGCCTGTGTATCTTATTCCCCAGTTACAGATAAAAACAATTACTAACATTTGTTTTCATAACTTGTGAGATAAACTGCCCTATTATACCTCTCCTTTTCTTCTTCTCCCTGGACATTCCTCTGTCACCCCTTAGTTTTATTTTTTATATATCATACCTTCATATTCAACTCATCCTGTACCCTCTGTCTATATGTTTTCCCTCCAAGTGCCATAATAATGAGAAAGGTCTTATGAGTTACAAATATCATCTTTACATGTAGGAATGTAAATGGTTCAATTTTAATAAGTCCATTAAGATTTGTCTTTTCTATTAAACTTTTCATGCTTTTCTTGAGACATATTTGAAAGTCAAATGTTCTGTTTAGCTCTTCTTGTTTCTCAAGAAAGCTATAAATTCTTCTGTCATTGAATATACATTTTTCTCCTCGTGGATTACACTCAGTTTTGCTGGGTAGGTGATTTTTGTTTTTAATCCTAATTCCTTTCACCTCTGGAATATCATATTCCAAGCCCTTTGATCTCTTAATGTAGAAATTTCTAGATTGTGTGTTATCCTGATTGTGGTTCCACAATACTTGAATTGTTTCTTTCTGACTGCCCTTCCATTGTCAGACACTAATTCATATTTTTCTTGGAGGTTTTGGTTTAGGAGCTTTGACTTTGTTGTCTTCTCCTGAGTGTATGTTTTGATCTTCCTTGTCACCAAAGAAAAATTATGTAGTCTGATTTTTCCCATTGTTTGCTCATTTTCCCAGACAATTACCTGAGTTTTCAGCTCTTTGTTAAGGTAGGGCTCTTTTTCCAGTAGAGAGGGTGCATTGTCCCAAGCTTCAGGGGTTTTGTGCCGCTGTTTTTAGAGATACTTCTGGGGACAGGTAAGCTTTCAGTTCTTCCAAGGTGGTATGAACTAAGGAGAGGTACTTATACTTTTCCTGGCCTGTGCTCTGATCTGTCAGGGACCACTGAATCTTTTCTGCCCTGGAACAGTGTAATGGGAATGTAAATTTTAAAGATCTTCCCTGCCCCTAGGCTAAAGTGCACCTAGAGCCTGGGGTGGGAGGCTTCTTTTTCAGTAGATACTTCTTGATTAGCCAGTGAGTCAATAAGATTATTACATTCTCTGAGCCAGGAGAAGGCTATGTAAGCTCTGATGTGTAGCTTTGTTTTGGGGCTCACATTGAGAAGTGTTCTGTGATTTGATCTGGATTCTGGGAAGCCGTTGTCCAGAGCCCCCCGGCTTTGAAACCCAGATGTTGAAACCGAGATGTTGATTGGGTATGGATGTAATGGTTGGACAGTTTGAAATCTGTCTACTTGATCTGTTTCTCTGTCTTGATAATTCTGTCTGTATATTCTGAAGTTCGGGGTGCTGACCTCTTTCCCCTGAACTAGGTAAACGATACATGTTTGACTGGTTAAAGTAAGCTTGTTAACCCATTCTGAGTTGCTTTCCTTTACCAAAGCAGATCCAAGAACCTGTGTGAGCAGCCATCCTGAGGACGCTTGGGGTGCTTGCTGCTACAAACAGTGAGGAGGCTTCCCTCTCCACTGCTGCCACAAGCTCTGCTATGGCAATGCTCCTCTTCGTTCCAGGACTGCCACCCAAAACTGTGATGCAGATCCGGGTATGGGCAGAGCAACAGAATCCTTCTTCAGTGCCAGCAAAGAGATGCCTGGAATCTTCTTCTGATCACTTGTTCCACTCCCTTACCATCTGTGGACTGAGAGCTCTGTAAACAGCCCCTGCTGCTGCTGCAGTTGCCACAACCACCACTGCCACTGCTTTCACTCCTGATTCAGCCCAGGCCTGCTGCTGGTTTGCTGGGGCCAGGGTTGGACTGCATTACTCTCTCGCCCAGATCCTATAGCCCCTTCCCACTGACCTTCTAAGATGTATTCAGTGTTTGTTGGTCAAAAAGTCTGGAAACTGTCACAGATGCCAGTGATTTCATCACCCCAAGGCCCGCTCTGGGCTTACTGGGGGCCCAGTCTCTGCTGGAGCAGCATGCACTGGACTGCAATCCTCCCTTAGTCTGGTGCAATTAACCTTTCCCGTCAACCCTCCAGGTTGTCTTAGTCTGAAGATTTATTTCACTTTAACTTTTAGTGGGTTTTGTTGTTCTAGAATTTAGTCATTTTTTTCAGAATTTATTTATCTTTAGTTTTCAACATTCATTTCCACAAGATTTTGAATTCCAAATTTACTCCCCATCTCTCCCCTACCTCCACTCCAAGATGACAAGCACATTTATTATTCCTTCCCGCAGTCTGCCCTCCCTTATATCTTCCCCATCCCTCTCCGTCCCCCTTTCCCCCCTTCCCCCTTACTTTCTTGGAGGGCAAGACAGATTTCTATACCCCATTTCCTGTAACTGATTTCCTGGTTGCATGTAGCAACACATTTTTAACATTTGATTTTAAAACTTTGAGTTCTACATTCTCTCCCTTCTTCTCTTCTCACCCATCTCCACTGGGAAGACAATCAATTCAATATAGGTTATACATGTGTAGTTATGGAAGACATTTCCATAGTAGTCATACTGTGAAAGACTTTATTTCCCTCCATCCTATCTCACCCCCCCATTTATTCTATTTTCTCCTTTGACCCTATCGCTTTTCGAAAGTATTTGCTTCTGACTACCCCTCCCCTAATCTGCCCTCTCTTCTATCATCCACCCCCTCTTATCCCCTTCCCTCCTACTTTCCTGTAGGGTAAGATTCTAATTGAGTGTGTATATTATTCCTTCCTTAAGACAAATCCAATGACAGTAAGGTTGACTCATTCCCTTTCACCTCCCTGCTCTTCTCCTCCACTATAATAGATTTTTCTTACCTCTTCTATGTGAGATAATTTATCCTATTTTATCTCTCCCTTTCTCCTCCCAATATATTACTCTCTCACTTCTTAATTTTATTTTTTAGATATCATCCCTTCATATTCCACTCATCCTGTGCCCTCTGTCTATACATATATATATATATATATATATATATATGTATATATACATATATACACACACACACATACGCACCCATACATCCACTTATACATATGCACGTATATGTATATATACATATATGTGTGTGTGTATACATATATTCCCTTCAACTATCCTCATACTGAGAACAGTCTTATGAGTTATAATTATTGTTTTTCCATGTAAGAATGTAAACAGTTCAACTTTGATAAGTTCCTTATGATTTCTCTTTCCTGTTTACCTTTTCATGCTTCTCTTCCTTCTTGTATTTGAAAGTCAAATTATCTGTTCAGCTCTGGTCTTTTCAACAACGCTTGAAAGTCCTCTATTTCATTGAATTTCCACATTTTACCCTGAAGTATTATTTTTTTCAAATGCTTTATTAACTTCTTATTTACATCGTTCGTTTCTGCCAGATTTTGAGTTACAAATTTTCTCCCTGTTTTCCCCTTACCCACTGCCCCAAAATAGCAGTCCCACAGGATATCCCCTCCTCCAATCTGCTCTCTCCCATATCTTCTCCCATACCTCCTTTGACTTTTCCAGTAAGGAATGGTGTATCTCTATGCCCCAGTGCCTGTATAACTTATATCCCAATTTCATGTAAAATAGTATTACTAATAGTGTGTATATATATACATTTGATTTTAAAACTTTGAATTCCAGATTCATTCCCTTCCTCCCTTGTCACCCACCCTTACTGGGAAGATAAGCAGTTCAGTATAGGTTGTACATGTGTAGCTAATGCAAAACATTACCCTAGTAGATATATTGTAAAAGACTGACTATATTTCCCTCCCTCCTATCCCACCTCCTACTTGTTCTATTCTCTACTTTGATACATCCCTTTTCAAAAGTGGGTGCTTCCAACTTCCCCCCCCCCCCCCC
>NW_027185797.1:36696926-36701124 GCF_028583685.1 Petaurus breviceps papuanus
TCCATTGTAACCATTTTCCCTTGCCTCTTCTATATGAGATAGTTTACCCCATTCTGTCTCTACCCATCTCCTCTCATTATATTCCTCCCTCACCTCTTAACTTCACCTTTTAAGTATCATCCCTTCCTATTTTATTGGTCCTGTGCCCTCTATCTATGTATACTAGTGAACATATATACACACATTCACATATGTATTCATACGCCCATATATCCTCCAATATAGACATATGTGTATATATATATATTTCTATTCCCTTCAACTATTTTCATACTGAGAAAAGTTTCATCAGCTACAATTATCTTTTTACTATGTAAGAATGTTAATAGTTCAAAATTGATAAGTTCCTTATGATTTC
This sequence comes from Petaurus breviceps papuanus, assembly GCF_028583685.1. NCBI lineage: Eukaryota > Metazoa > Chordata > Mammalia > Diprotodontia > Petauridae > Petaurus > Petaurus breviceps. The sequence goes on from NW_027185797.1 coordinate 36,697,285, forward strand.
TTTTCCCTGTTTACCTTCTCATGCTTCTCTTGCTTCTTGTATCTCAATGTCAAATTTTTTATTCAACTCTGTTTTTTTCATTAAGAATGCTTGAAAGTCCTCTATTCCACTGAATGACCATATGTTCCCCTGAAACATGATACTCAGTTTTCCTGGGTAGGTGATTCTTGGTTTTAATCCCAGCTCTTTTGACCTCTGGAATATCACATTCCAAGCCCTTTGATCCCTCAGTGTAGAAACTGCAAGATCCTGAGTTATCCTGATTGTGTTTCCACAATATTCAAATTGTTTCTTCCTGGCTGCTTGTAATATTCTCTCCTTGATCTGGGAATTTCAGAACCTGGCTATAATATTCCTAGGAGTTTTCTTTTTGGGATCTTTTTTCAGGAGGTGATTGGTGGATTCTTTCAAGCTCGATTTTGCCCTCTTGTTCTAAAACATCCAGGGCAGTTTTCCTTGAGAAATTCTTGGAGGATGATTTCTAGGTTCTTTCTTTCATCATGGCTTTCAGGTAATCCAATAATTTTTAAATTATTTCTCCTGGATCTATTTTCCAGGTCAGTGGTTTTTCCAATGAGATATTTCATATTGCCTTCTATTCTTTCATTTGTTTTGATCTGTTAAACAGCATCTTGATTTCTCATAAAGTCATTAGCTTCCATTTACTCTAATCTAATTCTGAAGGAATTATTCTCCTCAGTGAGCTTTTGAGATTCTTTTTCCATCTGTGAAATTTGGCTTTTTAAGGCATTCTCCTCATTGCCTTTTTGAGGCTCTTTTGCCATTTCAGTTAGTCTATTTTTTAAGCTGTTATATGAGGAAAATATCTATTTTCCTCAGTCAGGCTGTTGACCCTCATTTCATAATTTTCTTGCATCATTCCCATTTCTCTTCCAAACTTTTCCACCACTTCTCTTATCTGCTTTTTAAGGTCCTCTATGGCCTATAACCAGCTCGTATTCTTCTTGGAAGCTTTTGGTGCAGGAGTTCTGACTTCACTGTCTTCCTCCTGTTCCATGCTTTGCTCCTTTTTGTCCCCAAAATAGGAGTCTAATGTTGGATTGCTTTGCTTGGTTTGCTTCCTTTGCCTGCTCATTTTGTCACTCAATTACTTGACTTTTTTTTCTTTTTGCCACAGTAGGTGTCTGCCACAAGACAGGAGAGCTTTGTTCCAAACACTTCGGTTTTCTCAGCTGCCGGAGGTATTAGTTGGGTGCCCTCCTGAAGCTTCCACATGGTCTGGCAAGCTGGTCACACACCCCAGAACCTCCTCCCTAGACCACAATCCAGATGCAAGCAGGTTAAAGCAAGAGCGATTACCCCTCAAACTGGTGTTGTTCTCCCTACACTCTGCAGGCCAGGAGCTAAAGCTGCCATGTGGCAGCAGCTGTGCCGCAGCACCTCAGTGGCTTTTCGCCCCAGGGGAAGAGGCCGACGCAATCCCTACTACTAGACCCTAAAGTCCACAGTGCACTGACCTCTCACTTTGTCCTTAGCATCTACGGGTTGATAATTCTGGAAACGGCCACAGCTCCTGGAGGTTGGTTGGTCAGGCCTGCCCTGGGGCTAAAACCTTGGAGTGGGACTCGGGTTGTCTCCTAGAGTGCTGTACTGGCCTATTCCTGCTGGCTTCCCGGGCTGCCCTCAGTGAGAGGTTAGCTTCTGTGTGTCATTTTGTGGGTTCTGTAGCTCCAATCTGTGTTCAGAGTCCCCTTTTACACGAATTGGAGGTGGTGGGAGCCGAAGCTGTGCAGAGGTCCTGTTTCTACTCCGCCATCTTGACTCCTTCCTACCCTGAAGTTTCATACTCAGTTTTGCTGGGTAGGTAATTCTTGGTTTTAATCTTAGCTCCTTTGACCTCTGGAATATCATATACCAAGCATTCTGATACCTTAATGTTGAAAAGTGCTAGACCTTGTATTATCCTGATTGTGTTTCCACAATACTCACATTGTTTCTTCCTGACTGCTTGTAGTATTTTCTCCTTGACCTTGGAACTCTGGAATTTGGCTACAATATGCCTAGGAGTTTTCTTTTTGGGATCTTTTTCAAGAGGTGATTGGTGACTTCTTTCCATTTCTATTTTACCCTTGGGTTCTAGAATATCAGGGCAGTTTTCCTTGATAATTTCTTGAAAGACGATGTCTAGGTTCTTTTTTTTTTCATCATGGCTTTCAGGTAATGCAATAATTTTTAAATTATCTCTCCTGGATCTATTTTCTAGGTCAGTGTTTTTTTCCAATGAGTTATTTCACACTGTCTTCTATTGTTTTCATTCTTTTAGATCTGTTATATAATATCTTGATTTCTCATATAATCATTAGCTTCCATTTGCTCCAATCTAAATTTGAAGGAGTAATTTTCTTCAGTGAGCTTTTGGACTTCCTTTTCCATTTGACCATTTCTGCTTTTTAAGGCATTCTTCTCCTCATTGGCTTTTTGGACCTCTTTTGAGATTTGTGTTAGTCTTTTTTTAAGGTTTTATTTTCTTCAGTATTTTGGGCAATCTCATTTGACAAGCTGTTGACTCATTTTTCATGATTTTCTTGCATCGCTCTCATTTCTCTTTCCAATTTTTTGTTTACTTCTCTTATCTGATTTTTAAAATCCTTCTTCAGCTCTTCCATGGCCTACAATCCTTTCATACTTTGCCTGGAGGCTTTTGATGCAGGATTTTTTACTTTGTTGTCTTCTTCTAGTTCTATGTCTTGATCTTCTTTGTCTCCAAAGAATGATTCTATAGTCTGATTTCTCTTCCTCTTTTTGTTCATTTTGCAAGCCAATTACTTGACTTTTGAGCTCTTTGCCACAGTAGAACTCTGCTTTAAGAGTGGAGAGTGCGGCATCCCAAATTTCTGGGGTTTTGCACAGTGGTTGTCAGAGATCCTTCTAGGCCCCTGCCTCAGAAGTGTGAGGAGGACTCCTACTCCAATTTCCTCTCCACAGCCTCAACAAATTCTGCCATGTGAGCACTCCTCACACCAGGACTACCACCTAAGACTGCCACCCAGATTCAAGCAGGGCAAAGCAAGAGAATTTTGCCTCAGGACCAGCAAAGAGGTTCCTGCAATTACCCTCTGGTGAGCCGCTTGGACCGCCCTTTATCTGTGTGCCTGGAGCCCTGGAAGCAACCACTGCTACTGCTGCCACTACTTTCAATGCCCCAGGGGCAGGGGCCAAACCAGGCTCTTCTCTCACCCTGGTTCAACAAATTTTCCCCACAGACCTTCTACATTCTCTTTGGCATTTATGGGTTGAGAAGATTAGAAACCACCACAACTGCTAGTGATTCAGTCCCCTGAGGTCTGCTCCTGCCAGTCAGTGCTGGGCATGGCTCATGAGGGACTATGCTCTGTGCCCAGTCTGGTTCAATAGACCCTTCTTTTGGTTTACCAGGCTGACTTCAGTTGGGGGTGTATTCCACTCTATCATTTTGTAGTTTCAGTAGTCCTAAAATTTGTTTAGTTATTTTTCTTACAGGTATTGGAGGTAATTGGGGATGAGCTTAAGTAAGCTCCTGCTTTTACACTACCATCTTGGCCTAGAGTAATTTTTTACAATTAATTAGAGGGGCTGGGGAAAGAGCTCTGATGAGACCCTACTTTTACTCTTCCATCTCTTCTTTGCCCACACTCTTAAATTAAAATTTAAGTCAGTAGTTATCAAAATTATCTTGTAGTGGCTAAGAAATAGAAAGATGAATCAATGGAATAGAGTGGGTATACAATTTCCAGTAGCAAATAAACATAATTTGTATATGAGAAATGCAAAGATAAGACTTTAAAGATAAGACTTCTTTCTTTCTTTCTTTCTTTCTTTCTTTCTTTCTTTCTTTCTTTC
>NW_027185797.1:36701134-36704062 GCF_028583685.1 Petaurus breviceps papuanus
TCTTTCTTTCTTTCTTTCTTTCTTTCTTTCTTTCTTTCTTTCTTTCTGTTCTTTTGCCTTTTGGAGGGCAATTGGAGTTAAGTAACTTGCCCAAGGTTACAAGGCTAGTTTTTTTGTGTGGGTGTTAATGTCTTAGGCTGGAACCGAACTCAGGTCCTCCTGATTCCAGGGCCAGTGCTTTACTCACTGCACCTCCTAGCCGCCCCAAAGATAAGATTTTGTGATAAGAATTCATTATTTGGCAAAAACTGTTGGGAAAACTGGAAAGCAGTATGGCAGAAACTGGTCATGGACCAATATCTCACACCATTTACCAAAATAAGGTCAAAATAGATACATGAGCTAGATAAAGAGAGATTTAACAAGAAAATTCGAAGAACATGGAAAAGGTTGTTTATCAGACTCATGGATTGGTGAATCATGTATGAATAAATAAGAGATAGAGAGAGAAGTTGGGTGTTAAATGGATAATTTATATTACATCAAATTAAAAAGTTGTTTTTTTTTAAATAAAACAAATGTATCCAAGATCAGAAGGGAAGCAGAAAATTGGGAGGAAAATTTTATAGATAGTTTCTCAGATAAATGTCTCATATCTAAATTATATAAATATGTTTGTCAAATCCATAAGAATATGAATTGTTTCCCAGTTGATAAATAGCCAAAGGATATGAACAGCCAGTTTTTCAATGAACAAATCAAAACAATTTATAGTCATATAAAAATACTCTGAATTATTATTTATTAGAGCAATGCAAATTAAAACAATAGTGAGATAACATTTTACACATACCAGATTGACTAAAATGACAGAAGGGGCAAGTAACAAATGTTGGAGATGATGCATAAAAATTGGGACACTGATTCATTTTTGGTGGAATTGTGAACTCATTCAACCATTTCAGAGAGCAATCTGGAATCATGTCGGAAGAGTTATTAAACTACCTGTATCCTTTGACCCAGCAAAATCACTATTTGGTTTGTTTCCAAAGTTGATTAGGAAAAAAGGAAGAGAATTTGTATTTTCTAAAATGTTTATAGCATCTCTCTTTGTGGTGGCAAAGAACTAGAAATTGCAAGAATGCCTGTCAATTGGGGAATGACTGAGAAAGTTGTAGTATATGATCATAATGGAATGCTACTATACTGTAAGAAATGGTGAGCACAATGATTTTAGAAAATCATGGAAAGACTTATGCAAAATAATGAAGAGAAAATGAGCAGAACCAAGAGAACATTGTATATAGTAACAGTAAAACTTTAAGAATGACTTTGAATGAATGCTTATTTTGTCTACTACAAATATCCAAATTAACTATAAAGGACATATGAAGATGCTATCTGTATCCAGAGAAAGAACTGATACATAGAAGAACATATAGAGTAATTATATATATATATATATATGTATATATATATATATATATATGCGTATTTGTGCCTAATGGTAGCCATCTCTAGGTTGGGGGAAGAGAAAAAAAAAGATAAAAAGCAATTTACATTATTTTGCTGTATATTTGAAAGTAATAGCAAGTCGTGCAGAGCAGATTTGTACATTCATGTGCCATCACCTTTTTCTTGTTCTATGTTATGAATATACTTGTTTTATTCTATTAATTAAAAATAAAATATTTTAACATGTAAAAAACAATAAAGAGTATAGAAAATCAAACAAAAATAGCAAAGTGAAATCCCAACAATATCAGAAGTAATATAAAAATATGATAATAGCATGTTTAATATAGTTACATGCTAATGAAGCTGAGTAGATTTGCAAAAAAGGATGATCTTCAAAAATACCAAAACTGTTAGAAGAAAAGATAGAACTCTTCACTCAACATCGGGAAGAGGAAATAGAACCAGTTGTAAAGGAACTACCTAAATGGAGAAAGGGGAAAAGAAACTTTCTGATCCTGATGGATTCACAGCAGGATAATTTTTTCAGATGTTTCAAGAATAATTAGTACTCAAACATCACAAATTACCCTCAGAGACTGAAAAAGAAAGGACTCTACCAGAATCTTTTTTAATAAGACAACTATCATCTTAATATCTAAGTCAGGAAGTACAAAAGGGAAAACTATACAAATAGTATTAATGAATAATGATTCAATAATTCAAAAATAAATACTGTCAAACCTACTAAATGTAATGATTTCTCCAAGTAGTCTTTCATTGTGACCAAACTGGATTTATAATAGCAAGGATGGTTCAACTTTAGGAAAAAATTAACATAATAATTACAATAAAAACAAAAACACCATCCAAAACCATGCTTACCTAAATTGTTCTTTTGAAAACCAAAAACCATTTGTCAAAGTCGAACTGTCAGTTAAACTAAAAAAAAAAAAAAAAGGAGATTCCCATCCCTTAAGGAAGGACTAAACATATTGTGCTACATGAATGTAATAGATGATTAGTGTGCTATAAGAGATGACGAATGTGATGAATGCAGAGAAGCATGAAAGGATCTACATGAACTGATAGCCTGAAATAGAACTGAAGATACCAATACAAATAGAACTGACATAGAACCAAGAAAACAAGACAAAATAATGGTAACAGTAGAAAGAACACATGCACACAGTTAAAAGTGAACGTTGCAAAATTATTAAGAACAGATATGATTTGAAAGAAGAGATATAGAAAGACACTTCCAAAACATCTTTTTTGCAGATTTCAGAGCATCACAAATGTGCCTGGATTTATATTCAGATTTTTGATCCAGTAATTAGTGATGCTGATTTTTTCCTGTTTTTTTTTTTTTACTTTAAAATATTATTTTATATGAGATGAATCTCTTGGAAGGTTGGTACTAGATGATGCATTGGATAGAGTGTCCAGCATAGAGTCAGGAAGACCCATAATCCTAAATTCAAATCTTACCTAAGACACTTACTAGATGGGTGACCCTGGGCAAGTAACTTA
>NW_027185797.1:36704072-36809542 GCF_028583685.1 Petaurus breviceps papuanus
AAGGTCCAGATATTCTGGTCAGTCAGGTATTTATGGTGGAGTAATCTTCTCCTAGAAGAGGGTACATGCAAAATAAAAAAAAAAAACATCTCTGGCTTGCAGCAAGCACCCACTAACTCTAGACATCTTGAACTCACAAGTTAGATGCCAGTGCTGGAAACATCTATCTCAAGATTGGTCTTTGATTACCTGTGCTAAGAAAAAGGAACCCAAAGTGGAAGAAGGAGCCAGGGTTAGCGTTGGGCTCACTTAGGTAAGCACATGTGCTCATTTGTCATGTCTGAGGAGCCATAACAGCTGCTATTGGGTAGGGAGAGGGGGAAAAACCTCTCCTCTCTGTCAGGAAAGCCAAGGGACAACTGTTGGAAGTTAGAAAGGAAAGCAAAAATAGGTTTTTTTTTTTCTACTTTTAAAGCCTTCTTGAGATGAAGTTTTCTTTGACGTAGACTTCCATCTCCACAGATGGAACAGTTTGGTGAAGATTTCAAGTAAACAACTACACATATGAAACCAAAATTCTGGAGAAACAACAGGGTTAATATATAGATATTGGAATCATCTACATAGAACTGAAATTGAACCCATGATTGTAAATGAGACGATCAAAGGAGAAGGGAGAGAGAGGAGCCAGGACAGGTCAGAACATTGGGAAATAACCATGACTAGTGGTCAGTAAATAAACGATGATGCAACAAAAGAGATAGTAAAGGAGTGGTTGGGTGTATAAGAGGAGAAGGAAGAAAGAATAACATCATATAAGCCAAGGAAGGAAATGTAACCTGGGAGATGTCCTTCTCTTACCTCTGTGACCACTTGTTCTTAGTACCCTTTGTAGGATTACATCCTAATGTCTCAGCCTTCATATGTGGCTGTAAACAAAGGATTTGGTACAGACCCCTGTTTTCTTCTATTTGAATGATATTGCAATGATTTCATCAACTCTCATCCCTATGCAGAGGATTTCCCAAGTCTACCCATCTCATCCTTGTATATCCCCTAAACTTGAATCATGAATCACCAATTACCAGTGGACATTTCCTACATCCCAGAGGCATCTCTAAGTCATCATCATATCCAGAACAAAATTTCTTTCCTTCTAAACCCACCCCTCCTTCTCCTAACTTCTCTATTTATGTCAAAGGAATCACCATTCTTCCAAAAACTCAGGTTTGCAATCTTTCAGTCATGTTTGGTGCTTTACTCTATCTCAATCCCCACACCCCCACAGGTCATCAGCTTCCAAATACGATTACAGCCATCTCTGCATCATCTCCCATATGTTTCCTCTTCTCTCTACACATATAGCAACCATTGTAATTATGACCCTCATCATTCCTTCCTGAAACCATTACTAACATAGCTGCCTAATACTTTTTAGTGAATCCAACCACTCTCCTTCCCAATTCATGCCTCACACAGCTGCCAAATTGATAATCCAAAAACATAGGTATGAACGTATCATTTCCTCACTCAAGAAATTTTACTAGCTTCCTGTGGTTTCTAGGATCAAATAGAAATGCTGTATAACATCTGAAACACATCATATTTGGTTTCTACCTTATATTGTGACTGGGAGTAGAAAAAGCAATGACTTTAGAGCAGAGACCTGGATTGAAATCATTCCCCTGATATTCCCTGTGTGGCTTTGGATAAGTTATTTAATGCATCTAGGTCTCAGTTTCTTTATCTGTAAAATTAAGGGCTTAGAGTAGATGGTCTCTGACGGCCCTTTCAATACTGAGTCTATGATCCTATGATTCCATGTAGCTTTTCCTCTCTTACACTGGTGTTTAGCCAAGGAATGCATTCCCTCCTCACTTCACCTTCCCCAGTATCACTTTCATCCCTAAGCCTAGGATGGTAGAAACCCTAGTTTCCTTCAATACTTTGATCTACGTCACCTCCCACAAGGGGTCTTTCCTGATTTCTCCAGCTGTTGGTGTTCTGTCCTCCAAAGTCTTCATGAAATGATTTTGTAAATATTGGATATTTACTTCTGGGCACATGTAATTCCTCCAGAAAGAAACAAGCTCCTAAGGATAGGGAATATTTCTTTTTCTGACTTTGTATCCCCAGTCCCCAGCTCAGATGTAGGTACTTCATAAAGTCTTGGATGAGGAATAACTTTGGGAAGAGATTGACCCAAAGTTGCCCCCAGAATAATGAAGAATGAGGAGGTAGAAAGGTCATTGATTAATCAATAATAATGTATTTACTCCTTTCTCTATGCCAGTCAATCAAGCATTTATTAAGCAACTACTATGTACTAGGCATTATGCTAAGCCCTGAGAATATAAGGAAAGCCCAAAAGGCCCTGCCCTTGAGGAACTCAGAGTCTATTGGGAGAGACACCATGGAAATCATATGTACTAACAGCCTATAGACAAGGGAAAATGGAGAGAATCAACAGAGCAAAGGCACTAATATTAGCAAGGATGGGGAAAAGCTCCCTGTAGAAGGTAGGGTTGTAGGTAGAACTGGAAGGAAGCCAGGAGATGATGAGAGAAAGGGGTCCAGGCTTGGAAAACAGTCAGAGAATATGCCCAGGGTCAGGAGATGGAGTGTGCTGCCAAAGGAACAACGATGAAGCCTGTGTCATTAGATCTCAGAATATATGGAGGGGAGTGAAGTGTGAAGAACACTGGCTAGACAGGAAGGGAAGGGACTTTGTGAAGGGAGAACTTTGAAACCAAACACATCATTTCATACTTAATTCTGGAGTTAACAAGGAGCTGGTCACATAGGGACAGAAATAGAAAAGTGAAAGTATGTCTTTAAGGAGCTTCCGTCCTCTTGGGGGGAAACAGCAAGCCTTTAAGAAACATTTTAAAGTTTGAAAAATACTTCACATATATTAATTCATTTGACTGTCACAACAACCATATATAAGGTATGTACTGTATGTGTTCCTATTTTACAGATGAGGAAACTGCGGCTAAGAAAGGTTAAGTAATTTTGCCAGGGTCACATACCTAGTAAGAGTCTGAGAGAGAATTTACACTCAAGTCTTTGAAAGGATGTACTGGTAAGTGTGTCCACATTAACACTTTCTTCACCACTGTCTTAAATCTAGACAACCTACAAAACAATAAATAAAAAGAATTTGAACTTTTCCCAATTCGTGAGCTATCAAAGTTCACACTGAAATTTTAACAATCAGCTTTTATGATCCCAGTGGGAGCTGTCTTCAGCACACCATGGATCTACCCAACCGCATCAATGTTCACACCAAAAATTCAACAGTTTTTCTAATACCAGTGGGAGCTGTCTTCAGCACACCACCAGTCTTCCCAAGTCTGTTCACTGCATTACTCAACTTCTTTAGTATATACATATAAGCAAAATATTTTCAAAGAAATACAAGATAGGTTTCTAATAGTGGGAGTGGGGATGGGAGAAGAAGTTATACAGAAGGTGACCCTTGGTCTGATAGAGATGAACAGAGAGAAAATTATAGGTAAAAGAATTGAGCAGATAAGAAATCATTGATTGGTCACTGTGGGCAGTGCTGATTCCTCTGAGAAGTAGTATCAGAAGTCTCATAATGAGGGTGGGAGATTCATGAGAGAATGAAGACAGCAAGCCTAGGGGAGTTCGGCAATGGTTTCTCAGGGTTTTAAGGGGTTTTTACACAGTTATCCAAGGAGGCAGATAATGCAACTGTGGGTCCACCCATTCCTTGGAGGTGGAAACTGAGGTTGACAGATGCAAAGAGGTTTTCAAGGACAGATAGATCATCATACTGCCATTTATTAGTGTGGCCATAAGCTGTTCCCATGGGTTCTCTCCTCTATAAAATTAGTATTTGGACTAGGCAGTCTCCAAGGTCTTATTAATAAACCTCATGCACCCTCAAGTTCCACCCTGGAATCTTTTAGACCCTGGACGTAGGATGCTAGGAAGACCCAACTCCATAAAACAAACAATTTTGCTCATAAGAGGCCAGTCAGCACATATATTATGTGGTGCGATTATCTAATCAATAATGAACCTAGACATAATGAAACAGTTGAATTACCAGATACATAGACAAATAGAACATTAAAAAAATTAGTTCAGCTATTTTATTAATTCAGTTATTTATTAACTCAGTAATAAACCTTCAAGTCTTTTAGGAACCAGATTCTCCAACACAAAAACAGAATCCTCAGCAATAATCCAAAAAATGTAAGGTACATCTTTATCCCTAGAAAGTGGGTGGTATTTAGGTGGGTTGAGTGTTGGAGTTGAAGTTGGGAAGACCTGAACTTAAATTCTAACCCCCACATTTATTTGTTTGGCAATCCTGAGCAAATTGCTTGACCTTTTTCAATTTCAGTTTTCTAATATGTAAAATGGAGTTTATAATAGCACCCTCTGCCCAGGGTGGTTGTGAGAATCATATAACAAATGTTAAGCATTCTGTAAACTTTAAAATGCTAAAAAAAAATATATATATATATATGTAGTGCCATCTATTGGTTAGTGACAAACCATTATGACATTCCTAGATCCAACAGGCTCAGTCTGAATGTGTGGCTACATGGACTTCCCAACTACCAGCAGAGACAGGAAGAGGAATGACTGCAAAGCAGTCCTCCATTCTTCTGCCAAAATCCACTTAAAGCACATCCAGGAGACAGGACCCCAGACATATGGACAATCAATAGGAAAGAATCCTGGAACAGTGCCCAAGGGCCACCCTCTTGTTGCCAACCAGAGAGAAGAGAATAAATAAGACAAAGTGGAATTCCAGATCATCTCCTCTGTTCCTTTGAGTCAAGTATCTTCAAGTCATATACCTCAGAGCAGACTTCTCAAGGATGACAGAATGCCTGTTGACTCAATCTCTGGTACCTTTTTCAAAAGGCACCCTGGAATGATGGGAATGTAAATAGAGCATATTACATGAACAGAAAGTGATCTCCATTAGTCCAGTTCACATTATACTTTGGGTACTATTAGTGGGAATCCGGTTTTATATTCACAATGAATAAGTATTCTGTAAACCATTTGGGGATATTATTTCTATTGGTGTGAACTAGCTGACACAAGGGGTGGTTCTTTCATATTCAGATTCAGACATGACGAAGATTTATTCACTATAACTTTACTATGGATAATGGGGAGATGAGGAAACCTCATCATACTGCTTAGATCTTAGAACTCTCCCTCCACTAAAGATGACTTACATTGGTGCCATCTTTACAAGATTGGAGAATACATCATACCATGGGAGGAGTCTAATTCTGCATTAAAATCCAACTGCATTAAAAATCTGCCTCTACCAGTTATTACAAGGATAATATTAGAGAAGTCCCATAAACTCTTGGGGCTTCAAGCTATAAAATGAAGGGCTTGAATGAGACATCCTGGAAGGAGACTTCAGCTCTGAATCTGTGATCCTAGAAGACTCCATTCTCTGCTCCCTTAGCATCTGGATGTTCTAACCAATGAATCCACGTCCCTACAGATAATAGTTAGTAGGTTATGTCCTCCAAGATGAAAAGAAGTAACAAGACCAAGCTTATCTTGGAGCAGCTTTCACAATGAGAAGTGATAAGACAACCCATCAGAACTCTTGTGAGGTAAATGTTTTCGAATACAGGCATCCCCCTTTGAGGATGTAATTGTAGAAAACGCGGAGTTGTGATGTCCTTGTCAGTTTTCCTGTCAGTTTTACTACTCGATGCACTTCCCTTTTAAATATGTGAAAATGAACAGCTAATAACACATAGAATTGAAAAAGTTCAAAATAGTTTGACTGTTTCTTTTATTTAAACAAGTAAAATTTCTTGGCTTGTGTGACTTTTACTTGGCATTTTTTTCCTTTACTAAGGTAATAATATTTGAATGTCCTCACTTCTCTGAAACCAAATTGTCAGGCAGACAGAAAAAGGCCCAGAGTCCCACAGTCAGTAATCTGAAAACCAAAATTGCATCATCCAAATCTTAGACCGTGAGCCTTTCTCAAGCCAAATATTGTAAATTATTATGGGGCCCTGTTGGATCCAATATCATGTAATTATATAAGTATCCTTTTACCCAAAGAGGTGAATGTCTACTACTGAGGATTTCAGACCAGGGAGGAAGACATCTTTGTATCTATTTGCTTTTCAACTTCTCTCATATCATACTCTTTGAGCTTAGAAACAAAAATTGAAACATAACAGGAATGAAAAATCAAACAGTATATATATATATATGTATATATATGCACAATATATATGCATATGTACATGTGTATGCATACAAGTATCTATATGCACGTGTATGTATATGTGCACATATATGCATGTGTATCTATACAGATATGTGTGCATGTTATCATAATACATATACACATATTCAAGTATGTATATCTATTCATAGATGTATATATATATATCATACATCTTTATATTTTAGATTAGCTCAACTCAATTATGAGTCTAGTTCAAATTCTATCTTATGAGAAAATTTTATTTAATTGTGGGAACTGGGAAAAAGCTTCATTGCATTGGTTGAACCCAGTCCTGTGTGTGCAGGAGGCAAGACCCTCTCCCCTCCCCTATTGCTTAGAGACCCTTAACTAAGGACCATGGTTATGTTGACCAGAAACTTGGTCATATCCAAAGACTGATGAAGGGAGTGATCTCACAATTGTACATCTCAAGCAATCCATGTCTTAGAATGTTCTAAATTTCAGCCAAATCATGATCATGATCATCATCATCATCCATATTTTTACATGGTAGGTCTAAGTCCCTTCCACTCCACAATGCATGAAATAATGTCCACTGAATTGCAACCAGAGGACCCAGATTCATATCCTAGCTTTGTTCTTTGCTAAGGGTTTGGAGAAGTCTTAGCTTCTCAAGGTCATATTTTCCTCATCTATAAAATGAGAATTGTGGAGTAGTTGATCCCTAAGGTTCCTTGCATCTCTAAATCCAAGAATCAATGAGTCAATATTCCCATTTTATGTGGCAGGGGGCAGTTCAGTAGGAAATAATTTCAGTCATGGGTAAATAACATTCAGAGTGGAGAAGAAGAGTCAAGATTCAAACACAGATTCCAAACCCCATATGCCTTACAAGTCAAAAGACTCCCTTCAGACAATATGGTGGAGTGTGGAAGTGCTAGAATTAGGAATCAAGAGCTTTGAGTCTCAGCTTCACAGATAACTAGCTAGGTGTGTGATCTTAGGGAACAGTCAACATTTAATAAGCATTCATTAAGTGGCAATGGTGTTCCAGTCATTGTGTTAGGAACTGGGAATAGGGAGAGGAATAGGATTAGAGAGGGATAGAACAGTACAGAACAGGACAGCATAGGAACTGGGAAATATTGAAGAGAGTGAGAGGAGTGGTTATTTGTGGGAAATGACAAACTCCATCTTGCAATAATTCTGGACCTAGTTCAATTACCTTTCTGTTCAATTATAAGTCTAGTTCAAATTCTTTCTTATGAGAAAATTTTATTCCATTGGGGGAACTGGGAAAAAAGCTTTATTGCATTGGTTGAACCCAGCCCTGGGTGCGCAGGAAGCTAGATCACCTCCCCTATTGCTTACATGCTTAACTAAGGACCTTGGTTATGCTGACCAGAAACCTGGCCATATCCAAACACTGATACGGGGAATTATCTCACCAGTGTACATCTCAAGAAACCCATGTCTTATCTGAAAACTGACCCTTTACTAGTTAATCAGTTATTGTTTTCATGTTCTTTTAATTGTTTACAGGCTCTTGTGATGGGTGGGCCATGTCTTTTTTTCTGATTTCAGGGAATTGCGCTTGTTAGCTCTCCCCTTTCCAACTTGGAAAGTTGCTAATCTTTCATTGAATTAGAAATCAGATTGTGTAATGTTGTTTTGTTTCCTTTTAATTGATGGTTCTTATTTGACAAATTGTTTTTAATGTATAGAAGTCTGCCTCTCCCTGTATTTGGGGTCCCATGCCAAAGCTGAGAAAGGTAAGCGGTCCTGATTTGTTGGTCAGGTGGCATGCGTTGTTTAATAAATTGAAATTCTCAGAAGCTCAAATATTTGCTTTCTTAGTCATTCCATCTTTCAACCCATCACGCTAGGCCAAAAATTCTTGGTCTCCCAAGTGAGGGGACTTTTACAAATTCATGCAGGCACCTTCACTGCGAATTGTCATCTTAAAGAGTTTCCTAGCTTTTTTTCTGCCAGCTCCATCATATTCTAGTAAGTTGCCAAAATGACGAACACAAAAGGGAAAAGGAGAGGAGAGGGACACAATACATGTTTTCTCGGCCCTTTTGAAAACATGGTGCTGTCTCTTTGGCTACATATATGACAATATACAAGAAAGGTGATATCAAGGGTATGGGCACAATTCATTAAGGAATGACCAACAAATGTTACCATGGCAAGGCTGGATGGATCTATAACATTACTCAGCATGCTGTAGGCATTGTTGTAAACAAACAAGTTAAGGGAAAGATTCTAGCCAAGAAAATTAATGTGTGTATTGAGCATATTAAGCACTCCAAGAGCAGAGATAGCTTCCTGAAGTGCATAAAAGAAAATGATCAGAAGAAGGAAGCCAACGAAGAAGGCACTTGGGTTCAATTGAAACACCAGCCTCTCCACCAGAGAAGCACACTTTGTGAGAACCAGTGTCAAGGAACCTGAGTGGTTGGAACCAATCCCCTACAAATTCACAGCATAAGGGACTGTTAAAAAATAATGATAAATCTTGGATTGTGAAAAACTTTTCCTAGGACATTTAGAAGAGAAGCACTTGTTCAGGATCACACAGCCAGAATGTGTCTGAGACTTGCCTTGAATCCAAATCTTACGAGTTTCAAGGTCATGTCTTGATCCCTTATATCTTACACCAAAAGTGAAACAGGTTTCCACCCTCAAGAAGCTTACAGAGAAATGACATGTACACAGTAAGCTGAAATTCAAATACAAAATGTTCTCTTTGGTGTTCAAAGCCCTTCATCACACAGCCCCCTCCCACATTTCCAGCCCTTTTACACCTTCTCCTCTACACATACGATTTGATCCAGTGAGCCTGACCTTCTGTCTGTTTCACACACAACACACCCCATTTCTCAGCTCCAGGCGTTTCTTTGTTCCCTCAGCCTGGAATGCTCCCCCCCCCCCATCTCTATCCACTGGCTTCCCTGGCTTCCTCTAAGTCCCAACTAATATCCCATCGCTTACAGGAAGCCTATCCTAAGCCCTCTAAATGCTACTGCTTTCTCTATGTTCATTATTTCCTATTTATCCTGTGCATAGCTTGTTTGTACATATTCGTTTGTTTGCTGTCTCCCCATTAGATTGTGAGCTCCTTTAAGCCAGGGCCTGTCTTTATCTCTTTTTGTATCCCCAGTGCTTGGCATAGTGCCTGACACTGTTAGTTCCTTAATAAAAGTTTACTGATTAACTAGCTGCTTGACCAGAGGCAAGAAGGAACCACTGAACCTTCTTCAACATGATCAGAATCGTACTCCTGGAACATCAATTTGACAAGGGCATGAAGAATGGATTCAGTAGAGGAAAGTCTGGATTCAAGGACACCAATTAGAAGGCTGTATAAATAGTGCAGGTGGTAAGAGCTATTAGTGGTCATGTGAAATGACCAATCAAATTGATTTTTTGTTATTATTATTTGGTAATTATATTTCAATATAATTGGTTTCCTTTGCAATCCTGAATTTTGATTTGATTAATGTGTGTATGTGATTTTAAACATTTAACCTTATTCTCAGAAAGGGTCCATAGACTTCACCAGACTGTCAAAACAGTGTTTGACACAGGACAGCTTAAGTACCTTACAGCTGGCTGCTTGTTGTATTCATTTCAAATCTTGTAATTCTAGGGTTTCATGTCTAGCCAGTATCAAGAATATTATTTCTTCTCTCTTTCACCCCAGTTGCACAGAAAAAGAACCCTCAATTTGCCTGATTCATTCCCTCCCCCCTTATATGTAACTGTTTGCATGCTATTGTTATTGGAAAGATCTCACTATATGCTTCAGAAAGAGCCCCTGGAATCTGAGAGATGATTAAGGAAGTGCCTTGTCAGGCTGAGACCAAATGAGGGCGGGAGCACAGCTCTCCTGGGAGCCTGAGGGACAAAGAACATGGACATTTTGACCAATGAATCTGAGCCTAGTGTTAGTAAGTGGGACTTCCTTGAGAGGACTGGGAATCTTGTTTCCTGAACAATTTCTGTGAAGCAATAAATCTGTAGCAGAAACAATCTGAGGATGAAAGAAAGTGACTGGTCCAATCTGACCACATGAAATGTTTTGTTTGAATGGAGGTTCATATGGGAGCTCTGTTGGGAATTCTGGTTTGTGGTCATTAAACTTTCAATAAAACTTATCTGTGTCCATTTGTGTGGCTTGTATTCTTGCAAGGAGGAGGGGGCATCAGTACAAATACATTTTCCACAGTTGTTACTATACTCCACTAGAAATTACTCTGGTGAGAGAGGTTTCAGTCAATGATTCCTCCAAACGTTTTGGGATGTAGTAAATGAACCAATGAAACGAGACGTTCTAAGGCGATTCTGGACCCTTCTTGTTGGGAAAGTCTCCAATACAAGAGTCAGGTCTGATATTAATACAAGGAATGGTGAGTTCCAAATCATAACAAGTCTTCCAGTGGAGACTATCTGACCAAATCTTTGGGATGCTGCAGAAGGTAGTCACTTCAGGATTGGGATTGGACTCAATTTTCCCTGGTTCCACCCTCCTTTAGAAGTCTCTGATTCAGTGATGATCCTGGAAAGCAATCACATTGCCCATGGCCTCTTGTGGCCCCACTCCCCTTCATCTTAGTTATAACCAATAACATACAATGGATTTCAAGTCATCTGAGTACCCCCCTTTTTCCCAACACCCTCCCGAGGGCAGCTTTCACCTCTTTGTTCCTCAGGCTGTAGATGATGGGGTTGAGCATGGGAGTGACGAGGGTATAGGACAAGGACACAACTTGCTTGCTCTCGGGAGAGTAGCTGGACTTGGGCTGGAGGTGGATGACACAAGCTGTGCCATAGAATAGAGTCACAACAACAAAATGGGCCGCACAGGTGGAGAGGGCCTTGTGGCGCCCAGTGGCCGAGGGCATTCGTACAACAGCAACGAGCACGCGGCCGTAGGACCCGGTGATGAGGAAGAAAGGCACCATTAGGACAAGAACCGTCGCTACCCGGATGTAGGCCTCGAAGACGGACGTGTCAGCACACACCAGCCTCAGGAGTGGCGCCACATCACAGAGGAAGTGGCGAACCCCTCGGGGTCCACAAAATGGGAAGCGGAAGAGCCAAATGGTGAACAGCAGGGATACTGGGATGCCTGCCACCCAGCATGCCACTGCCAGAAAGAGGCAGAGCCTCTGGTTCATGAGGACCCCATAGTGCAGGGGGTGGCAGATGGCCACGTAGCGGTCATAGGCCATCACTGTCAAAAGGAAACACTCTGATGTGACACAGGACAGAATGAGAAAGAGCTGGAGAGCACAGGCCACCAGGGAGATGCCCCTTCCAGACACCAGGCTTTCCAGCATCCTGGGCACAATGTCCAAAGAGAAGCAGATCTCCACCAGGGCCAGGTTCCGGAGGAAGAAATACATAGGTGTGTGGAGGGCAGTGTCCACCAGAGTCAAGAGCACAATGAGACCATTTCCCAGCATCGTGATCAGGAACATCCCCAGAAACAGCACAAAGAGAATTGATGTCAGCCTGGGAACATGGGAAAAACCCAAGAGGACAAACTCGATGACAGAAGTCTGGTTCCCCCCAGTCATGCTCTCAGTGGGGTCTTTGGGATGCATCAGTGCCCAGGGACTGGACATGTTTGAGGAGGCACTGCCTGAAGGGGAAATAATGAGCTAAAAATTATAATATACACATGTGAATGTGTACATACACAAGTACATAAAAGCCAACTAAAAGCAGTAGACATTTGTCCTTCCATATCAGAAAAATTCAAAGCATAGAATGGAATTGGATCCTGCTTCTGATACTTGTTATGTGGGTGACCATGGGAAGGTCATATATCCTTTCTGTGACTCAGTTTCCCTGTTTGTATAATGGGCAATGTAGTAGAAAGGATCAATCAGTGGAGTCAGGAAGTCAACACGGGGTTCACATCCTGCTTCAGTCACAAGCTGTGTGACTCTAGGCCAGTCACCTCACCTCCCTGAACCTCTGTTAACTCTCTTGTGAAATGAGGGGGTTGAATTTAATGACCTCTAGGATCCCTTCTAACCCTAAATCTGTAAGCCAGTGATCCTCTGACCTACATCACAGGGTTATGGTGAGGATCGAGTGACATGCTGAATGTTGAATGCTTCACAAACCTTAGAGACCTGTACAAACATCAGCTAATGCTACCATTGACTATACATCCTTCCCAGAAATTATACCAGATATAGGGGCAGCTATGTGACTCGGTGGATAGAGCACTAGGCCTGGAAACAGGAAGTTGTGGGTGCAAATGTGACCTCACACATTTACAGGCTATGTGACCTTGGGTAACTCACTTCACCCTGTTTGCCTCAGTTGCCTCATATGTAAAATGAGCAGAAAATGGAAAATCCCTCCAGGTTCTTTGCCAAGAAAACTCCAAATAGGGTCATAAAGCGTTGGACATGACTGAATAGCAACAGCGTGTGTCATATTCCCAACCCTAATAGAATATAAGCTTTTGGAGTGGATTCATGGCACTTTTGTAACCCCAGCACCCAGCAGAGTGCCTTACATGTAGAAGACCTCAAGAAACGCTTGGGAAATGGCATGAAATTGTTGATATTTTCACATCTCCCTCCTGCACCCAGCAGTCTTCATGGCTCCTGCATCTAAAAGTTCTCTTACCCATGTTCCCTGCATCTCTATCTCTGGATTATCTCATGGTGTTTCCCTGGATACTCTCCAGACTCAGCATCACACTATAATGCTCCAGAGATCTGTGATTTCATCAGTCTCAGTCTTTTCTTCATTGATGTTCTTGCAACATCACTGGCATGTGGATCATATCAGGAGCATCTTAGCTCAGCTCAAAGGGTCTCTCCTTACAAGGCTATTCAACATATGATCCAGTGGCAAGAGGGAAGATGGAATGGGGAGGGGGACAACTTATAAAGAGGTGAAAATGCATATGGTGGTGCTGAGTCTTGGGCAGCCTATCTCTGCTTCCCCAGGAATGATGGAGAGGCAACGCATAATTGTTGAAAAAAAATCACAGAATCTTGGAGCGTGAACGGGTGCTCAGGGGTCACCTAGTTCAACCTCTAGCTTGAAGCAAGGTCCTCTATGGCCATCCACAAGGGGACAGCTAAGGTAGCAGTGACTAGAATGGTGGGCATGCAGTCAGGAAGAAAGACCAGAGTTCAAATCCATCTCAGACCTTGGCTAGCTGAGAAAATTATTTAACCTTTGTCTGCCTCAGTTTCCTCAACTCTAACATGGGAGCATTAATATTAATCACTTCCTCTGAAGAGATGGGCCTGGAGTCAGGAAGACCTCAGTTCAAATCCAACCTTAAACCATTACTAGCTAGCTGTGTGATCCTGGGCAAGTCATTTAACCCTGTTTGCCTTAGTTTCTTCAACAGTAAAACAGGGGTAATAGTACCTTCCGGCCAGTGTTGTTGTAAGGATCAAATAAGATAATAATTGTAAAGTGCTTAGCATAGTGCCTGGAATATAATAGGTGCTTAATAAATGCTCATTTCATTCTTGCCTTCTTTCTTGCCTTCCTTGCTTGCCTGTCTTGATTGCTACGTAAATGCTGTCTGCCTGCTTCCTCAACTGTAAAATGGGTATCATAATTATGTCTTCCTCACATGCTTGAGGTGAACTCAGATCCAAAGAGATGATAATGTTTGTAAAACACTTACCACCGTGCCTGGGACATTTGTTGTTCAGTTGTTTTTCTTCTGTCTGACTCTCCGTGACCCCATTTGGGGTTCTCTTGGCAAAGAAACTGGAGTCCTTTGCCGTTTCTTTCTCCAGCTCATTTTACAGGTGAGGAAACTGAGGCAAATGGGATTAAGTGACTTGCCCAGCTATTGAGTAAGGCCAGATTTAAACTCAGGTTTTCCTGATTCCAGGCACAGAGCTCTCTCCACTACACCAGCTAGCTGCCTAGTAGGACTTAATAAATACTTGGTTCTTTCCTTTCTGCTCAAATATTTTCAATGATGTATAACTCACTCCCATAAAGCTCTAATTATTAAGAACTTCCACCTTACAGAAAATCAAAATGTGCTTCCTTATATAGGACTGTATAACATAGATCAGGAAAGAATGACAGAAAGCACCTTGTCTAGTCCATTGATAAGGATGAGGAATCATCAGAGATTTCAGAGGAAGCACTACCAAGATTGGGAGACCCAGCATCTGCCTCTAACTTTCTGGCTCTTTTCCCTAGACCCCTTGGCTGCCACCCTTGGCTGCCACCCTTAGCTGCCACCCTTGGCTGCCACCCTTGGCTGCCACCCTTGGCTGCCACCCTTGGCTGCCAATCACTGCTATTATTTCTATCCAAGAGGTCAGACAGAATGAGCCAAATCCATATTCTAAGAGAAGATCAATTCTCTCAATTCCAGAAACAGTGATCATGGTCTGCCAATACTTCTCTTATTTAGGACAAATATGTGCCATTACTCTGGGCCACAGTCTTCCTTACACACTCACCACTTGTGACCAAAAGCACAGTTGGTAAGACTCTTGGTGAGTGGTGAGCACAGGCAGAGCTAAACCTCCTGACCTTTATGATGAGGATAAAAACCATAACCCTAACTCTCCTGGCCCCGAGTTCTGACCAGGGAACAAGAATTGACTGAATGAATGATAATAATACCATCTTCTCCCCTCTGAACATGATTGCTCTGCTCCTGGCTTCCTCCAACTGTGAGAGGGAAGCCTTCTGGTTCTCTGGCTAGGAACCAGGACTCCATCCCATTTCTAACCGTCCCCCTGCCCTCAGTCCCCTCATCCCCAACTCAGGTGGCTTCTTGGTGGTGTAGTGGTTAGAACATGGGACCTGAGTCAGGAAAACCTGAGTTCAAATCATACCTTAGACATTTAGCAGCTGTGGTACCCACAGCAAATCCCTCCTACCCTTGTTTTTCTCATCTGTAAAATGAAGAGAATATTGTGTATTTTACAAGGTTGATGTGAGAAGCAAATAAGATAAACATATAAAGCTCTTTGAAAACCATAAAATTCTATATAAATGCGAATTACTCTTCCCCTTCATCTCCTTTATGTGCTGCCTTCTTCTAATGGAGTGTAAACTCCTATTAAACAAGAACTGTCTTCTTTGCTTTTATATGTATCCCTAACACTTAGCACAGTATCCATCACATTGTAAGCCCTTAAGACAATAAATGTTCTTTCTGTCATCTATCCCTGTCCATCTATCTATCCATCCATGAATTTATCACCTACTCATCCATCTACCTAACCACTTATGTATCTATCTCTCTATCTGTGTCTGTCTGTCCATCCATCCATCTATTTATCTATCTCTATATATGTCTGTGTGTCTATCTATCTCTCTATGTATCTCTATCTGCCTATCTGCCTATCTATCTATTCATTTATCTACCATCTATTCCTCTACCTACCTATCCTTTTGTCTATATGTCTGTCTACCTATCTAGTCATTCATCTGGGGCAGCTGAGTGACCCAATGGCTCAAGTATCAGGTCTGGAATCAGGAAGAGTCATCTTCCTGACTTCTTCAGATACTAGCTGTGTGACCCTGAAAAAGTCACTTAACCCTGTTTGCCTCAGTTTCCTTATCCGTAAAATGAGCTGGAGAATAGCAAAGCACTCCAGTATCCTTGTTGAACAAATTCCAAATGAGGTCACAAAGAGTCAGACATGACTGAAAAATGATGGAAACAACAACAGTAATCTATCTATCTCTATTCCTCTATCTACTCATCCATTTTTCTGTCATCTGTTTATCCATCGATCTACCTATCCATCCATCAATCCGTCTATCTATCATTTTGAGTCCATCTCTCTAGTGATAATAACATTGCCATTTTCACCATCTGACCAATGAGAAAACATAAAAATATCTAACACTTCTAGGGCATTTAAAGTTTTACCAATTCTTTGCCTCACAACAGTAATGTGAGATGAATTTATCCCCATTTGACAAATGAGGAAACTAGGGCTCAGATAAATCAGGTGACTTTCCCCAAAGTCTGACAAACAGTAAGGACTTGGACTCATGCCTTCTTACTCCAAGGTCCATTCATGCTCACTTGAGCACAGCATGTTTCTTTCCAATGGAAATATAAGCTAGTCTAGATACATTCCCTAACAGTGAGGCAGGACAAAGTCAAGTATCCTCATGTGCAGAATAGCAATCAGTTTACTTCATTTTCCTTTCTCCCTGAATAATAATTCACACACTCTCCATACCCATTTAGTGCTCAAAGTTTACAAAGCATATGCTTTCTCAGAAGTTCATCAAATGGGTAGTGTAGTATTATTATCCCTGATTTGTTAAGGTAGAAAGTGAGACACTGGGAGTTAAAGTGATTGACCCATGGCCATGCAGCTGTGTCAGATCCATAATGTGAGCCCAGGTTTCCTGACTGTAGCTCTAGTAATCTTTCTCTGCACCACACTGACTGGACAGAAATTCTCTGATTCCAATTATGATCTCACTAAAGAGGAATAATCAGACCTACCTTGGGTTTTCATCCAGTCTTGGGGTTGCCTGGGTGCATGAGGAAGGAATTTCAATGTCTGGCTGTAGCTATTAGGACTGAGATGCCAGGATCGCTCCCCACAGGACCCAGTCAATAGGGAAAATTAGCTCATTACCCTTCTCTCTCTTTGGTTCCCAAGTGGAGATAGTGTAGGGAGATGGACAACTAAGATTCATTCATTTTTTCTCAGTCCCCTCTTTCCAACTGTGAGACCATCATACTTTACTCATAATGACCACTATCCAAGTCTACATCCTTATTACCTCTCATTTGAATTATTAATCAACAAATATTTACTAAAAATATGAAAGCTACTTCATTATATATTATATTTATGTGCATAAATATATGACAAATATATATCAAATGTATTTTACATATATAGCAATTACACATATATAAATTTAGTAGCTATTGCAGAAAGTTTTTAATAAATATTTTTTATCTAGATGCATATATGTGCCATTTGAGAGCTCATATAAATACTTATACTTTTTAGTTCAATTCTCTCATTTGATATGAAGAAAATAAGGCCCAGATGGAAGTGATTAGCATAAGATTAAACAATCAATGAATTGATCATCAGTTCCTTATCAAGTGACTGCTATGTGTCAGGCACTAGGGTCATATACACCCATGTGTGCATGTATGTATATACACACATATGTGTATGTGTGCATACACACAGTCAAATTTGTGTGTATATATAGAAACACATACATATATGTATATGGGTGTCCTATACACAGAAATATTTATATACCTCTCATATAGCAGGCTTTTAATAAATATTTGTGGATTGAATGAATGGTTGATAATCCAAGTGAAAGGTGTTAAGGGTCTAAACTAGGGAAAGGTGGTTGTGAGTGGAGCGTAATCTAATCTAATCTATCAGATAGACAGAAAGATAAATAGATGAATATTGTCATATATATATATATATATATAAAGTAATTTGGGAGAATATATATGGGGAAAATGAATGAATGAAAAAGCATTTATCAAGCACTTATTATAAAACTTACTGCATCCTTAATCACTGTGCTAAGTGCTGAGGACACAAATAGAAAGTGAGATAGTCTCTGCTCTCCAGGACCTTATGCATTAACTTGGGGAGACCAAACAAAGGGAGGTCCACTTGTAGGATGGATGGAAAGGCCAGAAGCCCCAGTGGTGCAGAGGTTGGCAGAAGGCTAGCACTGGGTTTCCTCAGTAGGCCAAATGACAGTTCCATGGGCCTGAATGGTGTTGAATGGTGAGGCCTGTTTGGACTTTAGGAGACAGAGGCAAGGTCAATGGTAAGGATTTTCTTTCTCCATCTCATGGGAATGAATGAAGTTCATGCCTCCCATCTCATCTAAGTATTTGTGGCCAATAGAAGCGAAATGAAAGGAGAAAGGATGAGGGGAAAGTTACTCCCCTGGTGGTGGCAGCAGGTATTCATGTAGGAAGGTAGCATTTGAGCTGAGCTTTGAAGGAAGTGAGGGATCCAAACAGAATAGCAGAGATGGAAGAAAATTCCAGGAATAGTGTGGAGAAGATGAAAAAAATGTTTTCTAACAGATAGGAGATAAGGTACCTTATATGAAGAATAGGAAGAAGGCCAGTTTAGTCTGACTACAGTGCTGGAAGAGAAATAATACGGTTGGATAGGTAGTTGGGGGGTCCTATTTCAAAGGGTCTTCACTGCTGACTAAAGTGATTTATTTGGCATTCTTGAAGTAAAAGGTTGCAGCTGAAGTTTATGAAATTTATTCTTGAGGTAAATCCTTTTTGCAGATGTGTAAAGAATGAATTAGACCATAGAGAGATTTGAGGCAGGGAGGCCAATCAGGAGGATGTTCCAAAAGTCCAGGTGACTGCCTGAAATAATAGAGGGACTCTGTGAAGGGAGAGAAGGGGGCATATGCCAGAGATGTTATGGAGATAGAACTGACAAGGTTTAGCAACTTACTGGACCTGTGGGGTGAGTGAGGAATCAAGTCTCACACTAAGGTTGAAAAGTGATATTCCTAAAACACAGGTTTTGTGGCCATTGAAGTCCCTTTTGGCCATTGCTCTCCCTTTTCCATGAAGTCTAAGGGCTCCCTGCTACCACTAGGGTCAAATACAAATAGATTAGTATTTAATGCCCTTTGCAAATTGGCTTCAAACTAGCTTTTGAACCTCATTCTATGTTATTTCCCTTCACACACTCTTTGGTTGATCAAAACTCACTGGCTTGCATTTCCTTACTCTCAACATTCCATCTCCTGTCTTCATGACAACACACTTGATTTGCCTTCTTAGAATTCCTCATTTCCTTCAAAGCAAAGCTAGTTCACCATTCCCTATGTGAAGTCTTCCTTGATCCCCCTTGCCTTTAGTGCTTCACCCACCAAATGACCTATTGCTTACTTAGTATATATTCTGTAAAATCTTATATGTATGTGTATGGGAAGCAGTCAGCTCTAGAGGGCAGAGTCGGTCTTGAAAGCAGTAAGACTTTGCTTCATGTCTCACCTCTGACCCATTCTGGCCATGCAATCCTAGGCGACTCTCCAAACTATTCTCTTAAGCGTCAGAGAGTGAGTAGACCTGCTATTCAAGGGAAAAATTTCCCCTCTAGCAGTACTTTATAAATTAAATTACATTTGGTCTCATCTATAGAAAATAACCTCCTTGAGTAGGGACTCTCATTGTCATCTTTCTGTTCCCAGTGACTGGCACAAAGTAGGCACTTGATAAAGGATTGTTGATTGGTTAATCAACTGGGTGATTTTACACTAGTCACATTTCCTTCTGGGTCTTATTTTCTTAATGTCAAATGAGAGGATTGAACTAAATGTTATCCAGGATTTATTTGATGCCTGAAACCCTATGAAACACACAAAAAAAATCGAGCTGAAAATCCACCAGATCAGATGTTCTCAATCATTTTTTGCATCATGGATCCCTTTAGCAATCAGTCTGGTGAAGCAGATGTATCTCTTATCAGAATATTGTTTTAAAGTTTCAAAAAAAACCACATGAAATTCCAAAGAAAAGCCCACAGTCCTTTGCCACATCCATATTTCAAAGATTCAGGATTTCATGATACATCTTTCCATCAATAGGTCTTATTTATTTTAGAAGAGAATGTCTCAAGTTATAATGACAAGAAGAATTCTCCAGAGAACCAACTGCCCCATCTTTGGCTAAGCTTGTCCTCAGTCAGTGATATGGAGCTCTTCTCAAGTGATGACCTCAAGGCCTTTCCAGCTGCCCACAAACTGCCAGAGTTTGGGCTCTCAGGGCATGGAGTTGAAGAACCTAGGGTCACTTTGATGCCATGATGAATCATCTTGTAATCTGGGCACCATGTTCTTGAAAGGACGTTGATAGTATCTTCCAACTCTCACTTTCTGATTCTATGATTCTGAGTCATTCATCATAGTATTTTTCAATCATAAAATAAGTACTTATGAATAACTCACATTTATAACTTATTCATAGATACAATGTTCTTTATATACATAATACCTTGTCATCTGATTTTCCCAACAATGATGTAAGAGGGGCAGTGTAAATATTATCACCATTTCAAGTCAGCAAGACAGCCATCATTTATGAAGCTCTGACATAATGGTAAAGGCATAGTTCTTGCCCTCAAGGAGCTTACATTCTAGTAAATAAGAGAGAAAACATGTAAATAACTAGCTAGAAACAATATATATTCAGAGTAAATGGAAAGCACTCTGAGAGGGGAAGGAATTGGCAGCTGAGGGCACCAGAAAAGACCTCCTTGGATAAGTGAATTTTCAGCTGATTTTACATATGGTGGAAGTGTGACTCAGAGAAACTGTTCTTTGACACTGATGTGATGTTGGACAAGTCAGTCATTGATCAGACTGGCCTTTGTGAAGTGATGATATTTAAAAATTTTCAGAATAAGAAAAAAAGGAAGTGAGTCCGGGAGGAGTGAAGTAGAGTGTCCAGGGTCTTGAGGCTACTGATTTCCCTCCCTGATTCTCCCTTGCGGAGTGTGAGGACACAGTACAGGTCAAAGCATGTTCTGTTCTGGAGCCAAAACATATCATCCAACAGGATTAAAGGACATTGGTGAGGATGTATTCCAAATTCATCCTTCAACAGTCAATACTAATTGTCCCAATACTAGACACTGAAGATACCAGACGCATAGAGAATATTGAAATAACTAAATAAATTATCTCATTATATAAAAATATTTTGATTAATTGAAATAAATGTAGGTAACTAAGAACAAAAGACATGAACTGGGAGAAAAGGTTGCTTTTTTAAAAATAGCTGACATAAAATGCAGACATCCAAAACTTAGGGACTTTGAGCAGATTGACAATAGTAAAAGTCAGTTCATAAAAAAATTGTCAAAAATATGAATTTTTCAAAATTAGAAATGCAAAATATGAAAAACCTAATGGAAAAATCATTTAAGATCACTGATAATAATAAATTATTACTGATTTCTAATAAAAATCACTACCAATGATAATTATAGAAATACATTATTCTGAGGTATATATATATATATATACAATGACAATCAGTTTAGCAAAACTGATAAAAATGGAAAACTTGTTGGTGAGGATGTGGAAAATAGACATAAAAATCCATAGCTAGTTACAGTTTAAGTTGACATGACTGTTTTGAAAAACTATTTGTAATGATGCCAGGGAAGTAAGAAAACTATATTTTTAAGAAGCAAAATCTAGGTCTAATTAAATGGTCAAATAAAATTCACAGTAAATAGTTAAAATTAAGGCATATTTTTCCTTCCATTTAAACAAAGTTGTTTTTTAATACAAAGTTGTATTATTTTCTATAGCAATCTCTTTGATGCTGTATGAATTGTCCTGATGATTATTGTTGTTGTTATTTTTATTATTAATGAAATTTTTGACCACAAGTCAAATAAGAACAGTTAAGTGGCACAGAAAATAGAGTGCCCAACTTCCTGGAGTTAGGAAGACCTGAGTTCATATCCAGTCTCAGATGCTTGCCAACTGTGTGGCCCTGGACAAGTCACTCAACCTTTGTTTGCCTCAGTGTACTCACCTGTAGATGGGGATAGTAAGCACACACCTGCCAGAGTTATAAGGATAAGATGAAATAATAATTATAGAGAATTTGGCACAGCACCTGGCACATAGTAGGTGCTTTATAAATGTCAGCATATTATATCGTTAGTATAAGAAATAGACTAAGAGACTTAAAATCATAAGAGAGAAGAGCACATTTTTAAAGACATCAAAAAGTTCCTATAGTCATCTTTAAATAATGACCATATGTAATCCTCTGGGGTTTGCATCACAAAAGAACTAAAGATAGACAGCAGAGTGAGTCAAGCTAACCATAAGGCAGAACCCTCCTCCTACAAGGAGGTGGAGGAATGGGAGAGTAGATTCAGGGAAGTATTTATTAGTCATGAACATACAAATATCAACCTAATAAGACTGAATATGAAGAGTAGTTTGAAAAGAAAGGAAGACAAAGAACACAAGATCTGGATCTGAGTGAGGGGAAGAGAAAGGGAGAGGGAGAGATTACATCAAGAATATAGCACAGCTGATAAGCATATTCTTCTATTATCCTCTTCCTTGTAAAGAGAGATGAGTGAACAAAGAGAAGAAAAATATAAGAAAAAGGAATGAAGAGAAATACACAATTAATTATCATAATGGTCAATGTGAATGGGATGAACTCATCTACAAAATGGAAAAGTATGGAAGACTCCATTAGAAAGCAGATCCCAGGAATATATTTCTTATAGGAAACACATTTGCAACATAAATGTTAAACATAAAATATAACATAAAATGGAACCTTAGATGGTTCAGTGGATAGCCCTGTGGGCCTGGAATTAAGAGGACCTGAATTCAAATCTGGCCTCAGATGCTAACTAGCTGAGTGACCCTGGTCAAGTCACAAACCTGTTTGCCTCAGTTTCCTCATCTGTAAAATGGGCTAGAGGAGGAAATGGCAAATAAAGCCTTTAATCATAAATTATCCCTTTTTCTTCATCAGAGAACTCATACCCAAAAGAAACTTTATAAATGTAACATTTGTGGAAAAGACTTTAGGTGGGGCTCAGGCTTTCCTTGACATTGAAAAAGTCATACTGAAGAGAAATATGATGAAGATAATGAGCAACGTAGAATTTTTGATCATAGATTTGACATTCAACACCAGAGAATCCATATGATAAAGAAGTCCTATAAAAGTCATGAATGTGGGAATGTTTTCACTCAGAAGAGAACCCTTATTGATCATCAAAGAATTTACACTGGGGAAAATCTCCAGCAATGCAATTAATGTGGGAAAGCCTTCAGTTGTAAGGACTCATATCTTTAAATTTCATTAGAAAAATCACATCATGAAGAATTGCTATGAATATAGTTAATGTAAATAAATCTTTTCTCAGAAGTCATCACTTACTATATATCAGAGACTTCATGCTGGAGGACAACCTTATAAATACAGAATCTGCGGGAGAGCCTTCAGGTGTAAATTGAAGTTCACTCAACAACTGAGATGAAACATTATAAATGTCAAGAATGTGACAAAATCTTCAGGCTAATTGATTATCAAATGATTCACAATGGGGATAAACTCTTTAAAGACCAGCAGGGTAGCAAAGCCTTCAATATGAACGCCAGACTTATTTAGTATCAACAAAGTTGTGATTGTGAAAAACCTTAGAAATATAGTAAACCTGGGCAGTCCTGCAGCTGAGTCTCCGTCCTCAGCTTACATTGGAAAATACACACTGGGGAGAAACCCTATGAAAATTATAATAAGAAAACTTTTTTTCAGAACTCATCTTACCTCTCATCAAAATTTCCATTTCAAAGAGTCTATAAAGGTAACATGTATGAGAAAGCCTTTTGTAAGAAGTCCCAGCTTCTTATTCATGATAGATTTCATATCTGAGAAAGATCCTCTAGACATAATAAATGTGGGGAAAAGTTCAAATTGACTCAAAGTTATCTTAACACCAGAAAAATCACACTGCAGAGTAAATTGTAAAGTTAGGATTCTGTAATTCTCTAGCTATCACTACAAAAGACATCCTAGCTAAGGAGAACTAAGCTGTGCTATTGATGAGTTTAGGGAGGGAGGGTTGATTACTGATTTTCTTTCCTGATGGGCAGTTTCAGTCACAATCATGAACAGAATGAAGAATTCCCTGTAACTATCAGACATCTTGTCTTAAGAGCAATGTTTGTAAAGGTTAGGGGAGAGATTAAAAGCTTGCTTTTAGCTGAAGGAAATAATAAGGAAAAAATAAAAATATAATATTTGTTTCAAGAAGATTGTCTTCCATTCTCCCCTTTTGACTGGGCAAGTCTTAGATTTGTAAAGGCAATCATTTTACTCTCTAATTGATTCTCAGCTGTATGCTTCACACTTTGAGAATATCTGAAAATTCCTTAGTGTTTATCTATGAAGTGATATATGGGTTGGTTCCGGGAATTACAAAATCCAACTCGGGGTGGAGGGGGGGGTGTTCAGGTAGGAAAGAAGGACTTGTCCCTTAATCTAAGAGAGGACTGACTCACTGGAGAGGGTAACAAGTATAGATTAAAATACTTTCCCTACAAACAAATTGTTTTTCAGTCTAGAGAGGTTTGAATTCCTATGAAGTGAGTTATGAGTTTTTTTTTTTTTTAAGGAGCAAGGTTGAGATGTACATGAGTGGGTGACCCTGTCTCTTATTGATATGTATCCCTGGGCAAATAATGTGACTTTCTGAAACTGTTTCATCTTAAAAAAAAAAAAAGACACTACCTGTAACACCTACCTTACAGAGTTATCGTGTGTTTCCGGTGAAATAATGTTCATAAAGCACTTTTTCAAATCTTGAAACATAATATAATATATAATTTTAATCTTAATTACATAATAATTATAATATATTATTAATAAAAATTTATTAAAGCAAGTGTTGATCGCTACAAGCCAGCATGATTTCACCAAGAATTAATCATCTCCCCTCTCCAAAAAAAAAAAAAAGGGCAATCATTAAGGCATGTTTTCTAAAAATTCAGAAAACATATGAGAAAGCAAGCCAAAAAGAAAAACAGACAAGGAAGACAGCTTTAAAGGTACAGGTTGAACTTATACACTTAAAAAGAAAACCAAGCTGTACACAATAGGAAATATGCAGTTACATATATAATCTTTTTCTGTTCTACATTTGGAAATTATTTTATGTTTGTGAAGAATAGTATCTTAAAGGGATAGATCTTGTCTCAATGACTGCCGCATTTTGTTTTAGAAGTTTAATATATAGATATCATTTTTCCAGTCTTCAGTAAAGCATTGTGGTGGGGAGGGGAGTCTCTTAAGCTATTGCTGTGAAAAAAGAAAAAAAAAACATGGAGAGATGTGGACTATAAAACATTTAACTGGTTTTGGAACTCATTGAATGATCAGACTCAAAGAGTAGTCATTAATGGGTCTAAGCCAATTTGGAGAGAAGTCTGGAGGAAAATGCCTCTGGGGACCTGTTCTTGGTCCTGAGCTGCCCAACATTTCTTTTGCTGACTTGACAAAGGTTTAGATGGCAAGGCTATCTGATGGCACCAACTAGAAGGGGATGCTCACATGCTGAATGGCACAGTCAGAACCCAAATAGATCATAAGCATTAAATACAGAGAACTAAATCTAACTAAATAGAATTTAATAGAGATAAAGATAAAATCTTATATTTAGGTTAAATAACTCACTTTAAAGGTACAAAATAAGGAAGAGTTGGCTAGATAATAAGTCTGGAAAAGACCTGGGGCTTTGAGTGAAATGTTTAATAGGGGGGAGGCTAAGTGGCACAGTGGGCACAGTGAGTAAGAGGACCTGGGATTGTTTCTGGCCTCAGATACTTAACTCACGCGCGCGCACACACACACACAAACCTGGCCATGTAACCTTGAACATGTTACTTAACCCCAATTGCTTTAAAAAAAAAAAAAACGTTTAATAGGAGTCAAGAGTGTGATTCCTGGGCTGTACTAGATTACATTAAAGGAAGCTGAGTATACAGACCTAGGGAGGTGCATTTTGTAGCACTCAGACAACTGAAGTATTCTTCACACCTTCTAATTCTTCTCACCTCATTTTAGGAAGGATAGTAAAAAGCTGGAAGAAGTCCAGAGGGCTGCCAAGATCCCAGCACTGTAGAAAGTAAAGCCAGGAGGGATTGGAGGGGTCTTCAATCCAATAGTGTCCTTTGGTAGAGGAGGAAAGTGAGACCCACAAAGAGAACTAACAGTAGTGCACATTTATGTAGCCCTTGCAGGTTTTCAAAGGACCTTCCAAGCCTTTTAATTTGATTTTCAAAACTCTAGGAGGTAGGTGATGGGGGGCACAAGGAGGAGGAGGAAGAGGAGGAGGAGGAGCGGTAATAGAAGCCATCATTTATACTGTCTTTTAAGGTCAGCAAAATGCTTCCTCTACTTATCACATTTAATCTCCACAACAGCCCTTAATGTAAGTGTCATTATTATTCCCTCAATAGGTGGTTCAGTGGTTAGAGCACCAGGCCTGCAGTCAGGAAGACCTGAGTTCGATTCTGGCCTTAGATACTTATTACCCATATCACCCTGGGCAGGTCACTTAACCCCAATTGACTCAATTTCCTCATCTGTCAAATGAACTGGAAAAGGAAATGGCAAACCAGTATCTTTGCCAAGAAAACCCCAAAGGGGTTTTGTCTGACAGAGTCAGACATGACTGAACAACAATTATTATTCCCATTATACAACTGAAGAAAACTGAGGCTGAGAGGGACTAAGTGACTTCTCCAAGGCCACACAGCCAATAAGTGTCTGAGGCAGAATTCAAACTCAGATCTTTTTTTATTCTAAGTCCAGCTCTCTATCCACTGCCCAACTCAACTACCTCCTATACCCTCATTTTACAGATGAGTTTTCAAGAGAGCAAGTGACTAGGGTCAGAGTCAAAAATTGTCAAGGGGGATTTGAATTCATTTCTAGGTGGCTCAGTGGATAGAATAGTAGGCCTCCAGTAAGGGAGATCTGAGTTCAAATCTTGCCTCAGATGCTTACTAGCTGTCTGACCCTGGGCAAGTCACTTAACCTCTCAGCTTGCTTCATCATCTGTAAAATGGAGATAGCCCCTAGATGGTGCCATAGTGCATAGAGCACTGTGCCTAATCAGGAAGACTCATTTTCCTGACCTCAGACACTTAGTAGCTGTGTGACCCTGGGCAAGTCACTTAACCCCAATTGCCTCAGTTCCTCATCTATAGAATAAGCTGTAGAAGGAAATGACAAACCACTCCAGTATTTCTGCCAAGAAAACCCCAAATGTGGTCACAAAGAGTTGGACATGACTGAAACTACTGAAAGACAAAAGCATGTATGGATGCATATATAATAAGAATCATTTATGTATGTATAATGCCATCCCCTCAGCAACCCTGGGAAGTAGATGCTATTTTGTCCCCATTTACAGATAAACAAACTAAGGTAGACAAAGGTTAGTGACCTGCCCAGAGTCACACAACTAGTAAGTGTCTGAGGCTAGATTTGAACTCAGGTCTTCATGACTATAGGCCTTGGCAGTCTATCCACTTACCACCTGGCATTATAAACCACTATCCTCAAAGCAACCCTGTGGGGTGCACAGTGCAGTGTAGTCAGTCTTAACAAAAGAGGAACTGAAACCCGAGGGAGCTTAGAGATTTGTCTAAGCAGGTCGCACAACCAGTGAGTGTCTGAGTGAGGGTTTGCACCTAAGTCTTCTGACTCCCAGATCATGTCTATTTAATGATGGTAGCACCATCATTCCTCCGCCAGATCTGCTGACCCTGGATGGCCCCTCCTGAGGGGCCACCTGCCTACTGTGGCATGCATGCCCCTCCCCCCCAATATCCCCCTCCTTGCTTTATATGCACATCCCAGACCCTCCCATCCCCACTTGAAGGAGCTTCAGAAGCACAGTCTCTGTCCGCAGCTCTCTGCCAATCTTTCAGGGTCCTATCTGAGGTCTCTGGGGTTGCAGACTCAGGTTTAAGCTGCCCCCTGCATCCGTCTGCTAACTGAGGAAGCCAGGTATAGTGCATAGAGTCCCAGTCTCAGAGCCACAAGCGCTGGGTTCAAATTCTGTCTCTTCTGAGGAACAGTTCTTGAGTCAGGGTGAGTTCCTTCACTTGTCTGTGTCTTTAGCTGCTCCTCTCAATTAAGTGGAAAGTGGTGGACAAAATGATATCTTCGATCCCTTCCAGCCCTAAGTCCTATGCCCAGCACATCATTTATCCCATGAGGCTGTGGCTTCCTGTCCTTAGACTTCAGTTTCTTTAATGATAAAAAGACTAGGTTGTATAGATAATTTCTTGGGGCCCCTCCAACTCCCACAGTCTGAGTTGAGGCATTCCCGAGGCCCTGCCCACATTCTGTGCAGCTGAACAAATGAGGAAGGTTGACCAAGAAAGAGCTTGCTGGTGGCTGAGGCAAAGCTAATGAGATCAGAGGTGGCAGCACTTCTCTAGGGTGCAGCCTTTTGTCTTTTGTTAAGTTAATAGCTATTTTCTCGAGCCCAGCTCAACAAGCCCAAGGTGCCAGTAATGGGCTGAAGGCTCAGGGCTTTGGCATCCATTTTCCCAGGATGCTCCATGGCCAGACCACTGGACTGGAGTCTCTGAAAGACAGAAGAAGCCCAGGCTCAGACTGGATCCTCTCTAGACTCAGGTATGGAGGCAAGTAGTGGTGTGGTGGAGTGGGCAGGGACCTGGATTTGGAATCGGTCGGCTTAGATTAAAGTCCTAACCCTGATTCTTTCCACCTCAATGGTCTTGTACAAGTTACTTCTTCTTACTGACTTTGTTTCCTCATCTGGAAAATGGTAATAATAAAATTTGCACTACAAATCTCCCAAAACTGTTGGAAGGAAAATTCTGTCAACTTTAAATGCCATTAAAACAAGATAAAGGCAAAAGTGATATTTGACCAAAGCATCCTGTAAAAATTGAATGTGGGGGAGATGACTTCCAGTAGAGGGTGAGCATTAAGGTTAGAAGGGTGGGGTGGCAATCTGAGAAGACTGCTCAGAAGAGGCAGTCCAGCACAGGGACTTGAAAAGGGGAAGGAAGGCAATAGAGAAGTAGACCCTGAGGGTATTCCCATGATTGCCAAAGTGACTGCTGGCAGGAGAAAGCAAAACAAGATAGGGAATGAGTGAGTGAATGCATGCATGCATGAATGCATGAAAATGCATTTATTGAATGCTTGCCAAGTACCAGGAACTGAGCAAAGGTCTTGTCCTACAAAGACAAAAGGGAGATAAGCCCCTACCCTCAAGGAACTTAGAGCCTAAGAATAGGAAATGACACAGATAGGGGAGTGGTGGGTGGCCAGAAAAATTTGGGGTTTCAGTAGTAATGGGAATGCTGAACTGAATTGTAGATCAATCAGTTGCCTTTCCAGATGAAATGCTTATTTTGATGTGATGACGATAGCCAAAGCAAGAAATAGAAAGATAGGGAAAAGTGGGAAGATGGCAAAATGGACTGGGTGGGTGGCTGGATGGGAAGGTAAAGACTGGTCTGGGAGACCCCAGATATAGTGGGCTAAAAGGGCAAGAAGGAACTCACTCAGTGATCCAGAAAGCCATGCCCTCAAAGGTAGGAATATTAGTATTTTAAGGAGACTGTAATAAGGCAGAAAGATAGATTGGAGCAAGATTGGGAAGAATCTCAAATACAAGACTAAGGTGTCTCTTTCATCCTAGAGATATTAGAGCAGGAATGACATTCATTGTTTTATTTTTCAAGTTTGACAGATATGGTTTGTCATTTACACCACAATCACACCTCATATGTACCACTTGCTGTATGTACCACCTCCCCCCTGCCTAGATAGTTCCACCTTACACAAGAAAAACAATTAAGGAAAATGAACTTCTAGTATATAGTCACCACATCTCTCAGCATGTATGCTGTCCCACTTAGAATCCCATCCCTGGGCCTCTGTTCCTTCCTCCACTCAAACAGGCAAACCTCTATTGAGAGGAGGGAGTTGTATTTCATCAGAAGCCCTGTGGAGCCAATACAGGTCGCCATCTTTAACTTGCTACATTTTTGTGTTGTTTTCATTGACATGCATATTGTCCTCCTGACTGTTTGCTTTGATGGTCTAAATGAGTCCATACCAAAGAATGTAGCATGGAGTAGTAGAGAGAGGGATGGATGTAAGGTCACAAGACAGGGCACAAATCCTGACTTTGCCACTCACTACCTGTATGAGTCTAGGCAAGTCACATCACTTCCCCAGTCCTCAGTTTCCTCAGCTGTCAAAAAGAGGAGGGTTGGAGAATATGACCTTGAAGGTCACATTCAGCCCTATATTGAGAATCCCATGTTTGAATCCTCACTCTGGCACTTACAAGATGGAGGTCACTGGAGTAAGTCACACCCTCTCTCAGGCTCAGTCTTCTCAGCTGTCCCATGAGAGAAGTGGGACAGAAGAACCCAAGATTCTTCCCAGCCCTAAGTCAACGATCCTTGATCTCATATCTCATGCTTCTTTGAGATGCTCCGATTCGCCATTCCATATGGTGCTCTCATATCCCACTATATTGACCACCACTCCCTAATTAACAGGTTTTTATGGGATTTTTTTAGGTGGTGGGGGCAATACCAAAAGTGCTACTATGAATATTTTAGTAAAATTTAGGCCATTTCTTTCTGCCTTTGACCTCAGATTTCATGATTTTTCTCACCAAATTCCAAATTGCTTTTCAAAAATGTTGGGCCAGTTCACCGTTTCTGGGAGGGTGTTCTAGTGTGCTTATATTCCTCCAATCCCTCCAACACTACATATCTCTGCCTTTTATTATCTTTGCTAATTTCCTGAGCTTCAGGTAAAATATCAAAGTTTCCTTCTAATTTCTCTTATACCTGTCCGTCTGACTGTTGAAAAAATATGGTTATTAATGGTTTATAATTGTTCTTTTGTTGGAATAGTTAAATGACTAGAGGGTTTGGCTTTAGTTCAAGAAGCCCTGAGTTCAAATCCTACCTCAGACAGTTAGTTATGTGACCTTGGGCAAGTCGTGCAATTTCTCCCCATTTCAGTTTCTTCATCTGTAAAATGAGGGCATTGGACTCAATTAACTCTAAGGTTCCTTCCAACTCTGACATGGATCATCTTATGAGTCTTGGGTATGAAGTAAAAGACCTTGTGTCTGAAGCCATCCTCAGCCACTGGACTGTGGACTAGTCACTTTCCTTCTCTGGGCTTCAGTTTCCTCATCTGTAAAACAAGGGGATTGGATTAGATGACCTTTAAGAACTCCTCCTGCCTCTAAGTCTACTGTCCTATGATGCTACCTATTCAGATCATTCATCCACAGAGGTTTTCTGAATTGGAGATCTCATGGTTAGACTTGCGAGTTAGAAAGACTATTTTGGCAGCCATAGAAAGAATAGTTGGAGAGAAGCTGGAGGCAGAGACCAGTCTGGAGATCATTAAAGTTGTCCAGGTGAGTGTGACTAAGGCTCCAAGCTAGGGCAGTATCTATGCAAGTAGAGAGGAGGACAGAGAAGTCTGAGATGCTGGGAGAGAGAGGAAGAGCAGTCAGTGGGGCTTGCATTGAATTGGATGTGGAAGGTAAGGGAGAGGGAAGTATCAGATGTGATTCCCAAGGTTTTAAGTGTAGAACATGACAGTGATGAGGGTGACCTCTGAAGAACTAGAGATATTTGGGAGGTGGGTGGGTTTAGCATTGGGGGAGGGAAGATGATTTCATTTTGGCATATGGTAAGTTTGAGTGGCATGAAGGTCTCTTAGAGGATATTCAGTGAGCAGATGGAGATGAAGGACTGAAGACCAGGGGAGAAATTAGGGCTGGGTAGAGTTTGTAGACATTGGCATAGACATGATAACTACAGTGAGAATGGAAGGAATTCCTGGGGGAAATTATGCAGCACAAAGGGGCAGAGGGTCAGGGAGAACTGTACAAGGATATCCATGAGATATTTCTCTTCTTCTTCCTCCCCCCCTCCCTTCCTCCTCCTATTACCAGTGCTGCTGCTTCTGCTTTTGGAGTAGGAGGAAGAAGATAAATCAGGGATGGAGAAGGAGAAAGAGAAGACAGGGAAGTAGGAGGAAAGCCCCTGAACTGAGTCAGGGTAGACCCCTCTGAGGACAAGTCCAGTCCTCACGTTTGTGAGGGGAGATAACTGCCCCCCACCCCGAGAGGTGAAGTGATGGTCCCAGCTAATGAGTGTCTGGGGGAGATTTGAACCTGTGGTCTCTGACTCCCAGTTTAGCAGTTTGTAGCAACATAGATTCTCACTGTTTTCTTGTAACTCAGTTCCACCCTAGGCACCCAGAGTTTTTGGTGACCTGGACTGGGTGTGCCAGAGGGCTGCAAACCTTTAACAGTTCATAGATAGCCAAAGTCCTTGGTGAGAGAGTAATCAGGAGGGCAGGGGTGGTCATCAATATTGGAGAACCACCTGAGAATAAGGGAAGATCACAACAGTCGAAAGACCACTGGGTTTGGAGTTCATGAGGTGACTATGGAGGGGATGTGGTTCATGGGGGAGCCGCAATGTGGAGACCACTGATATACCTTTGTGCTCTTCTAGGAAGAGAACAGGGTCATCTAAAGGATAGCAAAGCCCACAAAACCCAGTTGGGGTGCTGGAGTGAAGGGACCTGGCAGAGTTCACAAAGGAAGTCTCCATGGAGGTGAGTCTCAGAAAAGAGATGGGAAGGAAAAGGCTCCTGAGCAAGTTTGTCCAGCAGTGGAGGGAGTGGGGGAGGATGGAGAGGAGGTCACTTCTGATGGGTGGTGGGAAAGGATTTGTAAAATTGAAGGGTGAAGGGGCTGGATTTGGGATTTCACTGGTAATAGAAGTTCCCTGGATGAGAAAATTCCCTCCACCAATCAAGTCAGCTCTTTCTCTGCAATTTATAGCCTGAGAAAGTTGCATAAAGTCCTGAAAGGTTGTGACTTACCCAAGGTCACATAGCCACTAAATATCAAGAGTCAGAACTCAAACCCAGGTCTCTCTGAGCCAGTTCTCTGCCCCTCCCCCACTTTCCACTCCTTTAATGGGTCCTAGAAATCAAAGTATTTGGCAATACTGATAATACCTGTGCAGGTGCAAGGCTCTTAGCCAACAATGAACTTTTGAACGAAGTGGAACAAATATTCTTTGGCCCCTTTTCACAGATGAGGAAGCAGACTTATAGGGAAGCAGGGACTTACCCAAGGTCTCACAGCTAGGCAATCAACCAGGCCTTCTGATTCCTGGGCTAAGACTCTGCATTGAATGACATCTAGCTTAGTTAACTTTAGTGAAGCTCTATGGCAAAATGCCTAGTAGGAAGGGTCAGTGCCTTCAGATATCCCTGGCTCTCCATAGCTGTGTTTGAGTCATTTGCCCATCTCCCAGGGTTCTGAGAATCTGCAAAGGTTCAGGGTATTGAGGTCCAGTACAACGGAACATGGAGCAGATAGCAAGACACAAGGGAGATTTTTTTTGAAA
Organism: Petaurus breviceps papuanus; assembly: GCF_028583685.1. Taxonomy (NCBI): domain Eukaryota; kingdom Metazoa; phylum Chordata; class Mammalia; order Diprotodontia; family Petauridae; genus Petaurus; species Petaurus breviceps. Next base: position 36,737,272 of record NW_027185797.1, read on the forward strand.
GGACACACTTGTGATATGAAGGGTAGTCAGAGAAGATGATGGAAATGGGTCAGGCTCCCCTGTGAATGGAGTGTCCATGCCAGTAAAGTCAGGGGAATTGTAGAGGGCCCTTATCTGGATCTGCAAGGGCTAGGCATTGGAGAAATCAATCAACCAGTAAACATATATTACACTCCTGCTATGACCCAAACACTGTACTAAGCCTCGAACAATGTGCTAAGTGCTGGAAGAAAGACAAGAGCCTGGACCTGGCGACCAGTGATGATTGATGCTAGTGAATGGAGCAATGACACCTGAAGAATTAGTAGCAAGTTGATATTCAGACCCCAAACCAGTGGGAAAGTGTCCTTTGCCAGTTACTGATGGTCTTACTTTGAAAGGGTAACTCAGGGTGCTGATCCTCTATGCCAAGGACATGGGGTAAATGACATAGGGTGAACTTGAGGAAAACACATGCATTCTCCGAGACTCAGTTTCCTCAACTGAAAAATAAAGGACTTGAAATTTATAAACTCTAAGTTTCCTCCAAGCTCTGATAATCTAAGTCCTAAAGCCCCTTCCTGCTCTGAGATTCTGTCTTCTGTGTTATAATGGTCCTCCTAGCTCTGACATTCAGTGCCCCAAGCTCCTTCCCAAGCAGACATTCTCTGTTCTAAGATTTTCTCAAGTTCAGCTTGGACATTAATGTTTTATGTTCTAAGCATCCTTCCTGATTTAACATTCTATAATTTATAACAATTCATTGCAGGGGAATTAGCCACCAGTTAATCCTACAACATCAGAGCTGAAAGGGCCTATTTCATATTTTATAAAGGAGGAATTGTGGGCTTGATGTAAGGAAAATTTCCTAATACAATCATCCTCAGGTGAAATGTGTTACCTCAAAGGGCAATGGGCACCCCAAAGGACGATGGAAGCCCCCTTGGTGGGTTGTTGTCTTATGTATTTGAAGAGAACCAAAGTGTCAGGTTACACTGTGTCTGTGACTGGTCAGACCAAAGTGACCTTGGAAGACTCTACCATGGGCTGGGCACAAATACACCTTATGAATGTGTGGAGTGGAGATGTCTCACAATTTGTTTGTCTCACATTTCTTTTGAGCTACTGAGACTCTGCTTTGCTCATAAAGCACAGCCCCTTTGTTGACATGGGCATGACATGCTGGGAAGTTGTGTGCTAACATCTCCCATGTCTCACAATCAATTCCAAAGTTCTTCAGAGAGACCTTGAGCATGTCCTTGTATCACTTTTTCTAACCTCCATGTAAGCACTCGCTTCATGTGAGTTCTCTGTAAAATTGTCTTTTATGCTGATAGTAACTATCCAAGGGTGCCCCTATCTACCATACAAAATATTGGGTGTGTGACCCTGGGCAAGTCACTTAACCCCAATTGCCTCAGTTTCCTCATCTGTAAAATGAGCTGGAGAAAGACATGGCCAACCCCTCTAGTATCTCTACCAAGAAAACCCCAAATAGGGCTGGTCATGAACAATCGGACATGACTGAATATGGCTGAATAACAATAACAAGTGAGTTCGTTTCAAGTCATTTGAAGGTGTCATTTGGTGGCTGGATCACTATTTGTTTGGGATGTTAGAAAACTGGTTGACAGGGTCATTTGTTATAGATAGTTTGATAACTCTTTGGGCCTGATTCCAGATTGCTCCCCAAACTGGTTGGGTTGCACAATTCCACCCAGAGTGAAGCAGTGTCCCAACTTTTGCACAACATCTGTCACTTTCCCTTTGTATCATTTTAGCCAGTCTGGTAGGGGTAAAATGACATCTCAAGGTGATTTTAATTTGCATTTCTCTAATTAATAATGATTTAGAACATTTTTTCATAGGACTATGAATTGTTTTGATTGCTTCATTGGAAAACTTTCAATTCCTATTCTTTGACCATTTATCAATTGGCGAATGACTGATATTCTTACAGATTTGGCAGAGTTCTTTATATATTTTAAATATGTGACCTCTATTTGATGAAATGTCTATAAACCCCTGCCCCCACCCTCCAATTTTCTCCTTCCCTTCCTATCTTGCCTCTGGGTTTTTTTGTACAAAACCTTTTTGTAATTCAATAAATTATCCATTTTACACCTCAAAAAAAAAAAAGAAAATTGGTTGACAGAGTTTAACCCTAGATGATCTCTGAGGTCCTTCCTTTCCACCTTCTGATTCCATGATTTTATATAAGAATCATTATCTCATAGGACATGGAATCACGATGTTGTAGTTTCTCTGAGTGGGATGGAGGTTCAGAGGTCATAAAGTCCAAATCATGTCTGAAGAAGTACGGCCTCAGTAACATCCTAAACAAATCACCATGTGAGCCTTCATTTGCAAACCTCTAGAGAGGGGATTCCAACTACTCTTTGGCAGAACAGCCTACTGGTATTCACCCAGTCCCATAACCCTTCTTTTTCTTAGTTTTTTCATCTGTAAAATGGGAATGATTTTACTTCACTACTGAACTACCAATGTTGTTGTCAGGAAAGCCCATTGTAAAACTAAATGTGTTGTAGAAATGCAAAGCTATGGACCTTTTCAGAGAATGTAGACACCCTGTCCACACTTTTCCTACAGTGGGCCACCCACCAATATGGGAACTCTGTGCTTTTTGTCCCTAGCCTGAAAACCATTGGGAGGAGGCCAACAGGACCCGGGTCCAGGAGTTCATCCTGCTGGGCTTGTCGACGAGGCCAGGCCTCCGTGGTGTCCTCTTTGCTGTGTTCCTGACCCTCTACCTGCTGACTGTCTTGGAGAACACGATCATAGTTCTGCTCATCTGGAGCCACACAGAGCTCCACAAGCCCATGTACTTCTTCCTGGGGAACCTGAGCTGCCTGGAGATGTGTTATGTCTCAGTCACGGTGCCCACCCTGCTGCTCGGGCTCTGGTCAGGGCCGTGCCACGTCCCCTTCACGTCCTGCATGACTCAGCTCTTCTTCTTCATCACACTTATCTGTGCCGAGTGCACACTCCTGGCCTCCATGGCCTATGACCGCTACGTGGCCATCTGTCGTCCCCTCCACTATCCAATACTCATGAGGCCCCAGGTCTGCTTCATGTTGGCCATGGCCTCATGGATGGGCAGCCTTAGTGTCTCTGTGATCAAGACAGCCTGCATTGCTGGGCTCTCCTACTGTGGCCCCAATGTCCTCAACCACTTCTTTTGTGATGTCTCCCCTCTGCTCAATCTCTCCTGTACCCATGTAGCACTTACTGAGCTGGTCGACTTCATCTCTGCCATTGTTATCCTGTGGGGCTCACTGCTGGTTGCCTTGGCTTCATACATGGCCATTGGGGCAGCTGTGGTGCGTATGCCCTCGGCCGCTGCCCGACACAAGGCCTTCTCTACCTGTGCCTCCCATCTCATTGTGGTTGGCATCTTCTACTCAGCCACCATCTTCATTTATGCCAGGCCCAGCAGAATTGAGGCCATGGACCTCAACAAAGTGCTTTCTGTCATCTACACTGTGCTCACACCCATGTGTAACCCAATCATTTACTGCCTGAGGAACAAGGAAGTCCAAGGCGCTTTGTGTAGGACTCTCCGTAAGGTTGGGTTCAGCCAGAACTATGACAGCTAGAGATTCAGCGAGCAAGGTGTAGCTTCAGCATTCAGAAACAGCCACCCTCTCCCCCTTCCTGACTAGCCTGTCCTATCAATGACACCACTGTTCTCCCAGGTAGCCAGGCTTAGAACTTCAACGTTATCTGCAGTGTCTCCATCCTTCCATTTCCCACTCATAGTTACTAAAGTTCTGTCACTTCTTGGGTATCTATAAAGATCTGTGACCTAATTTGTATAGGTATTTCTTCTCCCCATGGAATGAATAATCCATCCATGCCTCCATGTTCTGTGCCATTCTTCTTCAAGTCTTTCCACAAATGCTGCAGCACCAACCCAACATGCTGAAGGCTTTCTCTGAGCTTTTTTTTTTTTTAATGTTATCTGGAAATGTGTGTAGCTGAGGTGCTTATCTCATGCTAGCTGCCCAAGCAGCTTGCCTTCTTTGCTTGCATTCTACAGCTTTAAAGAGGCCTGTGGTTCTGTGTGCTATGCACCAGCCATCATCTCCAACAGTTCTATCTGCAGAAAATCTTCTGCATTTACCTCATTCTCTTCTCTGTCACTATCTACTAAGCTCCTCACTTCTTAATTCCTTTCACTGTCCATTCCCATAATCCCTTTCTCTTCCATTGCCTATTTGTTACAAATGCAGTGGACTCTTACGGACTTGGTGGAATTGTGCTCAGAGAGAGATTATGTAATGTGGGCTGACTCCACCTTGTGGATCCCCTGGATGCATGTGCTGATGTAATGCTGATGCTGTGTGGGAGGCCAAAACAGTGACCAAGCTGTTGGTGCTTCCTGGAAAAAATGTGGACAGATACAAACATTTATCAGGGACCTACTGTGTACTGAACATGATTTTAGATTCTGGGGAAAAATTAAAAGTTTATGGAATCACTCAGAGATGAAAGAAACATCAGACATCATTTAAGCCAACACATAACAAGACAGCAAGTCAGTCAAGAAAAAAAGGCAAAATATGGCTTCTGCCTTCAAGTAGCTTACCATCTAGCAGGGGGGATAAGAATAATAAAAATAATTTTTTTTTTTGCTGTTGAGGAATTTTCAGTTGAGTCCGTCTCTCTGTGACCTAATTTGGGGTTTTCTTGGCAGAGATACTGGAGAGATTTGCCATTTCCTTCCCCAGTTCATTTTACAGATAAGGAAACTGAGGCAACAGGGTTAAGTGGCTTGCCAAGTGGCAGTTTTACTCTTGTCTTTGCATTCTCAGCTCTTAAAAGAGTACCTAGCATATAATAAATGTTTAATAAATGATTATGACTGATGATCTAATGAAATAATATATTTTAAACACTTTGCAAACCTTTAAGCACTGTGTAAATGTTATTGTTATTGGAGGCAACTAGGTAGTACAACAGATAGAGCTCCAAGCATGAAGTCAGCAAGATTTATCTTCCTGAGTTCAAATCTAGCCTCAGACACTTCCTAACCATGTGACCCTGGGCACGTCACTTCACCCTGTATGCCCTAGTTTCCTCATCTGTCAAATGAGCTAGAAGAGGAAATGGCAAGCACTCCAGTATCTTTGCTAAAATACTCCAAATGGGGTCAGGAGAAGGTGCACATGACTGAGACTGAAATAATGACATATATCAGGCAAATATGCAGAATGAAGTCCTTTTCAAAACTTAAAGTCCCATAAAACATTATTATGATTTTCCCTCTACTAAACTATAAGAGTTGAAGGAACTGGAGTTGGATGGAGTCATATGAGTACTGGTTAAAAAAATTTGAGGAAGGGGCATCTAGGTGGTGCAGTGGAGACAGCACTGACCCTGGAGTCAGGAGGACCTGAGTTCAAATCCAGCCTCAGACACTCACTAGCTGTGTGACCCTGGGCAAGTCACTTAACCCCTGGTTCCCTGATCCCCCCCAAAAAGAATCAAGAATATTTAGGAGATAGAATAAAAGACTTGGGTGACTGGAATGGCTTCCAATAGCTTCCTTTGAGTATTTGAAAGACTCTCTGGTAGAAAAGAGATGACTTGTTCTTCTCGGCCTTCCAGGACAAAAGTTGCAATGAATGGGAGTGTCAAGGAGACTGATTTAGGCTGGCTGAAAGAAAAGCTAGCAAACAAACATACTTCCTATCCCTTAGAGCCACTCCAAGGGGGGCTGCCTCAGGGAGCAGTGGGCTCCCTTCCCTGGATGACCATTTGTGAAAGTTGTCATAGAGTGGATTTTCATTTAGAAATGGGTTGGATTAAATGAACTTGGAGGCTGCTTCTAATGCCAAAATAATGTAAATAATATGCATATTTGTAAAGGTCTGACCCATCCTTTGTAATTGATAAACTCTTGCTGAAGTTTCTTTTTTTATAGTCTTTGTGTGAGAAAGGAAATTATAATAATAATTCATATTTCTAAAGAACTTTAAAGTTTACATAATACTTTCTTTAAGACAAACCAGGGAGTTAGCTAGTACAAGAATTGTTGTACCATCAAAGGTAAAGAAATTAAGTTCAGAGATTTGACACAGTTGGTGTCAGAGGTGGGATTCAAATCTTGTTCTTCTGACTGGAAAAAACAAAGTTTTTGTTTTGTTTTACTACACCACACAGGGAAAGATGGCCTGGTTACACAATGTGAGGCATTCTTGAAATGTAGCAAAATGTTGGCTTGTGGCCTTTTGCCAGAAAGATGAGTTAAATCACAGTGTAATGGAAATAACTGGAGGGATGCCCAGAATGAGTCCAGAAATTAATATGCCTCCCCTGGGGGCTGAGGATTCAATGTTTTCAGTGTTCTTTCTAGCAATTTCTTTGACATAATCTCTTATGCTATCCCTGTAAACAAGACAGATGTATAAGCTAGATGACTGTGCAATGACGTGTTTCCAAAGCCAAGTGAATGACTCGTCCTAAAGAGTAATCCTTAACAAGTCAATATTAACATGGAAGGAGGTCCCTAGGAGAACACTTCAGGGCTCTGTCCTTGGATCAATGCTAAAAACATTCGAATCTATCACTTAGATGAAGGCATAGATAACATGCTAACAAAAAAAAATGGCTAATGACATGAATGTCTAAAAGATGGCTAATAGATTGTCAGCACCAGGACTTTAAATGGTCTCAAGAGACTAGCATGTATGAATTAATATGATCCTAATTTTAATAGAGACAAACATCAAATTCCTCACTTGGGTTCAAAATTTCACCTTCTAAAATACAGGATGGAGAATAGCTTCTCATTTTCAGGAGGTGCGGTGGTTTTCATGAACTCCAAACCCAACACGAGTGAGCTACGTGCTGTAGAAGGCTGACACAATCTCAGACAGCATTAAGAGAGGGGCAGCCTCCCAGAACTGGAGACACAAGAGTCCTGCTTATCAGACTCCCTCCAAAGCATGGTGCCGAGTTCTGGTATGTCAAAGGGAAAAAAGACTGTAAGGTTGGAACCACGATGGTCTGTATTTGAAGGAAGGAGATGTGGTTAACCTGGAGCAAGCAAGTCCTGAAAGAAAAGGACAATGGGTGGGTTGGGGGAAGGAAGAGGAAATAAGACTATTAACAATAGCTTTTATATAGCATTTACTGTGTGCTGTATTTTTACTCTGTTTCCTTCTTCAGCTCATCTGACAGATAGGGAAACTGGGGCAAATCGAGTGAAGTGACTTGCCCAGGGTCACACAGTTAGGAAGTGTCTGAGGACAGATTTGGACTCAGGAAGAGCAGTCTTCCTGACTCCAGGCCTGGTGCTCTACCTGTTGTACCAGCAGCTGACCCCAATAATAATATTTACATAGTGCTTAAAGGTTTGCAAAATGTTTAACGCATTTAATCATCAGTCTATTTAACAAAGTAGTAAATGTTTTGTTACTTTACAATCTACTTTATGAATATTATCTCATTCGATCCCCACAACAACTATGTGAATCAGGTATTATTATTGTCCTCGTTTTTCCAGATGAGGAAACTGAGGAAGACAGAAGTTAAGTGACTTGCCCAGGGTCACACAGCTAGTCAGTATCTGACGCTTGATTTGAACCCAGGTCTTCCTGACTCCAGGCTCGCTGCAGTGAAGGAAAATTCCAGGAGCAAGATCAACATTTGTCCTAGTAATATTCGTTTTTTTTCTCCAAGGCTCATTCTTTTTTTTTTTTCAGCCTTCTGAGAATCACATATATTTAGGAGAGAGGTTCAATTGCTGAGCTCCTCCCTGGTCTTTCTGGGCCCCTGAAATTCCCCTTTCCCTACATTTCCAAAAGGAACAAACTCACTCATCTCTCTTCTTCAATGGAAACAATATAGAAGGAGTAAGGGAAAGGAATAAGCATTTATTTAGCACATTCCATGTGCCAGGCACTGTGCTAAACCCTCTGTAAACATCTCATCTGATGGTCACAATCACCCTGAGAGATAGATTCTGTTATACCAATTTTACAGGGAAGGAAACTGAGGCAAACAGAGGTTAAGTGCCTTGTCAAGGGTTACCCAGCTGGTTTCTGAGGCTGGATTAAACTCGAGTCTTCCTAACTCCAGGCTTTGCTCTTCAAACCATCATCCCACCAGCTGCTTCTATATGGAGTTGAAAAGGGGATTTTTATTAAGAAAAAGGGAATGGAAGAGAATGATCACAGGTCTCCTTCTGCATTTACAGAGGACACCTAAGGCCCACACCCAAGTGATCACCTTCTCAGCCTCTCTCAGTCTATTATCAGTCTTGGCATTTCAACTTGACCTTTTTGCCTCCTCTCAGTTCTGTTTCTGCAAGGGCGTACATGACCATAGACTCTATCAATCACTGGAGAATAATGGGGTAATAACTGCTAAGTATGATAGTGTGGATTCCTAGCTCTGTAATTCTTTGTTGTTGTTGATGACTATGTGTCTGACTCTTCCTGACCTTATCTGGGGTTTTCTTGGTAAAGATACTGGAGCGATTTTCCATTTCCTTCAATATCCCATTTTACAGATGAGGAAACTGAGGCAAACAGGGTGAAATGAATTGCCCAGGATCATACAACTAGTAAGTGTCTGAGGCCAGATTTGAATTCAGTTCTTCCTGACTCTGGGCCCAGTACTCTATCCACTAGGCCACCTTGTTGCCCTTGAAGTCCAACATAAGCTCCATAAAAGAACGGAATGTTTCATTTCTATCTTTTCCCCTCCATTTCTCAGAACAGTGCTTAGTATATAGTTGGTACTTAATGAATATTTAATTACATTTTTTATTATTTTTATTTGTGTAAACCTGCAATAGTAAAAATTCACTTCTAAGAAAAGGATTGACTGTATCCTCTGGGATTTGAGATACAGATCTATTTTTATCATAATACCTTTATTATCCCACCATCACTTTCTAATTTCTTAAGAAGGGTAAGATTTGCTGTATTTGACTGGAAAGAAAAGAACTTAGAAGGAGTCTATGGAGGATGCAGAAAGGTCAATGCCCAGTTGCGGTAAATGCTTTCTAAGGCTGATTTAAAAGCAGCCTGGTCTGCCTTGGGCTCAAAGGCTTCTCACTCAAGGAAGTACCTCAAGCAAAGGCCAGACGCCTTGAAATGAACATTCTCTTTGTGGGAGAGGCTGCAATAAGAGCTCGTGGAGATCTTCCCGACTCTGAAGTTCTAAGATGTTCTAAACTCAAGGGATGTTTAATTTGTTTTCAAGCTTCCATATAGGGCTTGTCATCGTCATTTAATGCCAACATTGTCACATTGTGGCCCGAAAGTGACAGGTACAGCTTCTGAATTCCATGTAGACACACAGATATCTATATTGATAGAGAGAGATTTCCTATGAAAACATGTACACATTTATGGAGATGAATGCATGCGAAGGTCTCCTCCGCCACCTGTAACATGTGATACATTTTTATTAGTGTTACGTTTATACTTAAGACGATCTATTCCCTGCTTCTCTACTTCCGTTCTTGCTATTTTTATTATTGTTGAATTGTTTTTTTTAGTTTTATCTGACTCTTCCTGACCCCATTTGGGGTTTTCTTGGCAAAAATGCTGGAGTAGTTTGCTATTTCCTTCTCCAGATCATTTTTCAGATAAGGAAACTGAGGCAGACAGTGTTAAGTGACTTGCCTAGAGTCAAACAGCTAGTAAGTGTCTGAGGGCAGATTTGAACTCAGGCAAATGAATCTTCCTGACTCCAGGCCTGGAGTTAAGTGCCCTATGGCATCACCTAGCTGCCATATTGTATATGCTTTAAAAATAACATTTTTGTATTAATGTGGACGATGGATTGGTCAGGGGAAGTCAATTGAGATTAGGGAGAAAAATTAGGAGAATTCTATGGAAATCCAAGGGAGGGCTTATAAGGATATTAAGCAGGTTGTTGGCTGTGGATGTAGAGAGATGACAACATGAGAGGGGATTAGAAATATTGAGAAGACGGAATTGACAAAAATGACTGGATTAAGGAAGTAGAGGGTAGTTAAAGATCATTCCTAATGCTATGGTGCTAGGTGACTAGAACTATGGTAGTGTTCTCAATGGGAATATGAAAGATAAGAAAAGGTATGCATTTGAAGACAAAGATAATGGTTTTTATTTGGGAGATGTTAAATTTAAGATGTCTATTGGATACCTAGCAGCCGCTTGGTAATATGGGACAGGGACTCATAAGAGAAAGATCACATGTTAAATTGCTTATTTGTACTTTCACCAATACAAAACACCCTTTTGAGGGGTATCTTTCTCTTTTTCTCATTTGAATTCTATTTTCATATAAATAATACCATTTTCTGCTTTTTAATCTTGTAGCAATATTTTATGCCAGTGACTTCATTTTAATTTATTCATAGATTTTTTTTCTTTTAGTAAAATTCGGGGGCATCTAGGTGGCACAGTGAACAGAGCACTAGCCCTGGAGTCAGGAGGACCTGAGTTCAAATTCGGCCTCAGACACTTAACTCCCACCCAAAAAAAACCTAGCTGTGTGACCTTGGGCAACTCACAACCCCACTTGCCCTACCTTTCCCCTCCAAAAACAAAAGCTGTTTTGCTTTCCTGTAAGCAACAACTGATTTTGTTTTGATTGTGTAACTGTTTCTTTTGATAATAGAATACAGGCGATTCATCTGTATTATAAAAAGTAGTATATTTTATTTGTTTTCGGTCATTTTCTTCTTATCATTCTTGATATTTGCCTGAGGAAGCAAAATCTGTTATAATTATTTGTAACTCTTTGAATAAAAAAAAACTAGTTAATCATGTAACTTATACATTAGCTTTTAAAATCTATTTATTCTTGTTTTCCTTGAGACTTAACCCCTTTTCTATTGTTTAGACAGAAGCCTTGACTTTGGGATTTTCATCTCTTATGCTGGATTCCCCCTTTTATTGTCACATTGAAAATCTTTGGTGAACATATTTAAAATAGTAAATATAGCGTTTTTGCTATCTTGCTGGATTACCTAAAAGTCATTATCAAAGAAAGGGCCTAGATATCATATTTCAAGAAATTATCAAGGAAAACTGCCCAAATATCTCCAAATCAGAGTGTAAAATAGAAATCGAAAGAATCCACCTTAAAGATATCCCAAAATGAAAACTCCCAGGAATATTATAGCCAAATTCCAGAGCTCTGAAGTCAAAGAGAAAATACTTCAAGCAGCCAGAAAGAAATCATTCAAATACCGTGGAGGCAGAGTCAGGATAACAAATCAACAATTAATATGGGATCTCTCTCTTATGAGTCCCAGTCTCACATTACCAAGAGGCTAATGAATATCCCATAGGCACCTTAAATTTAACATCTCCAAAATAAAACATTAATTTTCTCTAAAAACTCTTGTGGACACTTCCAGCTCTGAGTGTCTATAATTTAATAATGATGCTAGTGGAGTTAATGAAATTCAACAAAGGTAGACTAAGGCATATTTTCTCCAAGAAAGAGAACATTTTATTAACAGGGAGTGAGTCTGCCAAAAATGGGTCTAATGACTGCCTCAGTTATTAAAAAAAAAAAACCTAGAGATAGAGACTCAGTTCCTTTTTATATGTAAAATAGTAAAATTGGTTATAGAGTTGGTAACATCATGGGCTTGAGAACATGATTGGCTACAGTGGGACATAGATAACATTGTGATCAGTTGGAAGTTGGGAACAAGGAGCTGGAACAGCCTCCTCCTTCCCTCCTGTGACTAAGAAATGTTCATTGTTTCAGTCCAGCTGCAAGGTTACATAGTGAGGCAGGCTTCTTTTGGATGGCAAACCAAATATCCTTGAAAGATAGACCAGTTATGTAAAAATATTAGACCAGACCCCCTGCTGTCCACTTGCATCCCCCAAAGATAACAGATTTCTTTGAGGAAAGAACAGAACAATGAGCATTGAATTTCTAAACTTAACTCATTACAGACCAAATGAATTCCTGCACTAAGTTCAGAGACAGAGAACTATGGCTTAAGCAGCTGTAGGACAAAGTCAATTAACTATAAATCGGATCAATAAAGAATGATACAGTATCAATGTAATCCTCTCACTGGAGAGCAGTCTGGTTTCTGGATGCTGACTCCTGCTGGTCATACTCCCCTCCACTATTTGTCATAACCAAAAGCAGACCGTTAGGGCTCAAGTCATCTGGGCACCCCCTTTTTCCTACCCAACACCCTCGCAAGGGCAGATTTCACCTCTCTGTTCCTCAGGCTGTAGATGATGGGGTTGAGCATGGGAGTGACGAGGGTATAGGACAAGGACACAACTTGCTTGCTCTCGGGAGAGTAGCTGGACTTGGGCTGGAGGTGGATGACACAAGCTGTGCCATAGAATAGAGCCACAACAATAAGGTGGGCAGCACAGGTAGAAAGGGCCTTATGGCGCCCAGTGGCCGAGGGCATCCGAACAACTGCTGCCAGGACACGGCCATATGACACAGCGATGAGGGAGAAAGGCACCATCAGGACAAGCACTGTAGCCACAAGGATGTAGGTCTCAAAGACGGACGTGTCAGCACACACCAGCCTCAGGAGTGGTGCCACATCACAGAGGAAGTGGCGAACCCCTCGGGGTCCACAAAATGGGAAGTGGAAGAGCCAAATGGTAAACAGCAGGGATACTGGGACGCCTGCCACCCAGCATGCCACTGCCAGAAAGAGGCAGAGCCTCTGGTTCATGAGGACCCCATAGTGCAGGGGGTGGCAGATGGCCACGTAGCGGTCATAGGCCATCACTGTCAAAAGGAAACACTCTGATGTGACACAGGACAGAATGAGAAAGAGCTGGAGAGCACAGGCCATCAGGGAGATGCCCCTTCCAGACACCAGGCTTTCCAGCATCCTGGGCACAATGTCCAAAGAGAAGCAGATCTCCACCAGGGCCAGGTTCCGGAGGAAGAAATACATAGGTGTGTGGAGGCCAGTGTCTACCAGGGTCAAGAGTACAATGAGACCATTTCCCAGCATCGTGATCAGGAACATCCCCAGAAACAGCACAAAGAGAATTGGCATCAGTCTGGGAACATGGGAAAAACCCAAGAGGACAAACTCTTCAACTGAAGATTGATTGCTTCTAGCCAAATTCACAATGGGATCCATGGGGTCCATCCCTTCCCAAAGCTCCAGAGTGTATAAGAAAGTAATGAGCTCAAGAGTACAGCAGGACCTTGTTCTAAAAAGAAGGAAAATCCACTGAGAAATAGGGATACGCTTTCTTTATCTAAGGTTATCACAATTGTAGGTACAGGTGGTGAACAAATCATAGCTCTGACATTTGTTAGTCATATGACCAAGTCAGATTCATCCTACTTTGTTAAATCTCCTTTTCCTTAAAGGGCAAGTTACTTCATCCAGATTACTTAGGTCTTAAGTGGTAAAATCAACATTGAATACAAGGCATCTGACTCCAAATGAATTGTTCTTTCTAATGCATCATATGGCCTCTGTCACTGCTGGGCTGATGTTCTTTTGATGAGGGTAAGGGAGGACAGAGTGACAGTGTGCTCCTCTGGTATCCTTATGATGGCAGGGAAAGGGAGGAATTCCAGTACATTGGATGATGCCTGTATAACAAACTTATGCAAGTACCTAACCCCAGAGTTAAGCAGTATGGACTGGCATGGATAAATATAATCTGAAACACTGGAGAAAAGATCCAAATCATTGAGCTCACATACTTATTTGAGTATTTTAAACAAGAGATACTTAACTTAGATGAAAGGAAGTATTGAGTGAAATCCATTTGGGTGAAAAATAATGTCATCACTATGGATATTCTCTTTCTTCCTGAAAATCACAACCCCCATACCTTTATAGATTATTTTGAGTTTCCAAGACCAAAAATAAAATCATAACTATTATAATCAACTTTCTAGAGATGAGGCTTTCCAGACTTTACAAGGCTGATGCTCTGACAATAGGCATAGCTAAACCAGACTACACTCAGAGCCTTTGTAGCTTGATGGTATGAAATGGAGTATGGACTTCCTTATCACATTCTTCAGAAATGAAGATTCAGCTCACATCCTGCCTCCTGTAGGAAGGTTAACCTAACTCCCTTAAACTTTATTTTTCTTTCTCCTCCTCACGCATTATGTATATAATTTTATGTTTATATCTTGTATGCCTATTAGATGGTAAGCACTTTGAGATCAAGGATTGATTTATTTGCCTGTTTGTTTTGTCTTTGAGTCTTACACACTTTGCCTAGTCTTTCAGATGGTGGAGATTTAATACATTTTTTGCTGGATTGGACTGGAGGGTCATTTCCAGGCCAAGATGAATTATCAAATATGAAGTTGAAAGCAAAAAAATTAACAGCGTCTTGTGTTGAATTAATAGAGATTCAGTTTCCGAGGGGAGGTGGAGAAGTGTCTATTAGTCCCACTGCTCTCTGATGTAATTCATACCTGAATGTCCACTCCCACATATTGGGAAAGACATTGACAAATTGGACAAGATTCAAAGGAAGATGATTTGGAGGGGTGGCTAGGTGGTGCAGTGAATAGAGCACTGGTCCTGGAGTCAGGAGGACCTGAGTTTAAATCCAGCTTTAGACACTTAACACAAAAACTAGCCATGTGACCTTGGGCAAATTGCTTAACCCCAATTGCCCTCCAAAAAGCAAAAAAAAAAAAAAGATGATTTGAGAAGCTGTGTCAAGGTTCACAAAAGTGTGAGATCTTTAATCATATGGCCTTATTCTACTATCTCTGACACTATTTTTGTGACCCTGAGAAAGTCACTCCACTCTAAGCCTCAGTTTCCTCATCTATAGAAATGGTAGGGTTGAATTAGACTGCATATAAATTCCCTTCTAACTCTAAATATACGATCCTATCATGCTCAGGATAAAATGAGGTGGAAAGCTGAGCCAACGCTATTTCAAGATTTGTTGTAAGAACTGAGAGTGTTTAACTAAGATAAGATTTTTTGTTTTCTGTGATGGGGGTATGAGAGCTATCTTCAAGCATCTGAAGGGCTCTCCTGAGGCATGATATTTTCTTGTTCTTTGCCTCAAAGGGCAGAGTTTGGAGCCACGAGTGAAAGTTACAAAGAAGTATATTTCACATACCTACATTCAAACCCCACTTCCAACATAGTCTATGACCTTGTATATTTGACATAAAAGTCCCAGACTTTCTGTGCATCATGAAGATACTCAGTAAATATGTGTTCATTGCTGGAGTTCCAAGACAATTTGATGACCTTGGCCCTTCTGTGTCTTATGGAGTGGAACAGTTGTTTCTTTTGTGAAAGAGATGAGGATCTGTGGTCTCAAAATCACTATATCATTGAATCACAGACTATGGGAATTGAAATATGCCTTAATGATTGACTAGCTCAAAGCACCTGCCCCCTTCATTCTATGCAGGAACAAACAGCCTTGGAGACTGTAGATAACAAAAGCACAGGGATGAAAGGAGCCTCAGAGACCATTCAACTCATGCTTGAACAATGCCTTTACAAAGTGCAGGACAAGGGATCGTACAGTTCCTATTTGAGAACTTGCTTCTTCTATCATGTCTTCCTTTTTAAAAGTATTTTATTTTTTTTATTTTTCCCCAATAACCTGTATCTTATATCTTCCTTAAGCAATTCAATTTTTTTACCCATATTTAATTATTTGAAAGTGTTTTTTTCTTGAAAGAGGGGAGAAAAATAAATGAACATTAATTGAAAAAAATGAATTGAAAGATATAATAGCATCAAAAAAGTGTAAATAAAATAAGTAAGTCAAAATCTAATTCTCTGAAATTGGATGTCTCAATGGCTTCAACTCCTAGAAAATCTCTCTTGCCTATTACCTATGCCTATCTCTCTGGACTGTTTCATTCTGAGTTCTCCTTAGCTACCACATTACCTTTGTACCATTAAAAGTAGATGATCAAAGAAATAACTTTAAAATACTTTACATTTCTATGAGTTTTAGCAAACCCTTGCCTCACAAGAATACTGCACATTAGGTAGAGTAGATGCAAATTACTTCCATTTTACCCAGGAAGAAGGAAAACTGAAGCAAAGATTATGTGACTTACTCATGGTCACAGCTGGTTTCCATGAGAATCTGGACTAGGATCTGAGTCTTTCAGCCTCAGGAGCAGACTTCTTTCCACTGTTCAATGCTGCTTTCTGGTAGATTCAGAGACACTTTCTCAAGAAGAAACAGAAGGCTGGTCATAGAGCCAAGTATCTGAACTGCTAGACAGGCAATCTGTTTATTTCGTCTCCCTGAAAGATGGGTCACAAACCATGTGTCTATAAGTTTGGTTTTTTTACAGCAACTCTTGAGACAAGTGGACTCTGTGTTGTTAGTCAATTTTCAAGAGGGGAAACTAAGGAAAGGGAAAGTTAAGTGATTACCTGTGACCATGAAACTATTAAGTCATATCTGGGGCCAGGTCCAAGTTTTTGTTCAGTGTCCTTTCCTTGATACCACATTGATTGAACACTACTAACTCTGGACTCTAACTCTGACCCAAACCAAGAAAGAGACTCTGGACCTACCTCTAGTTCTAGCTGTTTTCTGGATTTCTTTCCTGAGTACATGAGAGTAGAAGATTTCAACCTTTGGCTATGGCTACTGGGACTGAAATCCAGGGAACTGTCCCAAAGGACTCAGCCAACAGAGAAACTGAGCTCATTACCATTTTCTACTATGGGTTCCCAAGTGAAGACAGAGTAGGAAGCGGGCCATCCAAGGCTCTTTCATTTTTACTCAATACCAAACCTCATTTTATGGGTGAAAAATGCCAGGCATTTTGCTAAGAGCTTGGGATATGAAAAAAAAACGTAAAATATGCAAAAAGTTCATATCTTCTAGGAGTATAAATGCTAATAGGCATATTTACAACATAGAATATCAAAGAGCATTTTACTTTCAGAGACTAATGGTTTTGTCCATGCCAACATTCCCTCCAATAATACAGATAGCAAGCTCTTGATGTGTTAAAGTCATTACGAGTGCCTGTATATTCAATAACTCATTGTCTGGTGGCCAATTTTAGCAACCTTATTCTCCTGGTAAATTACAAAGCTGGGCCTAAAATCTATTTCTCTTCAATCTAATTACAGCAACCTGTCCTCTTTATTGAACCAGAATACCTCAGACTTGGAAAGGACCTCAGAGTACATCTAGTCCAATCATACTTAAAGCAAAATCTCCTCTACAGCAAAATTGCCACATGGTCATTTCACCTTTGCTTGAGGACCTCTAGTAATATAGAGAACTCTCTCCCTCCAAAGGCAGCCCATTCCACTTTGAGGTAGCTCTCTCAAGTCATTAGGAAGTTTTTCTTTACATCAATCTAAATCTGACTTTATTTAATTTCCACTCATTGCTCCTGGTTCTGACCTCTTGGGAGAAGAAGCGATAGCCCTTGTTCACTTAATAGCCCTTCAAATACTTGAAAACATATACCTTGTCCTTCCTTAAAGCTTCTGTTCTCTAGGCTGCATATCTCTGGTTCCCCTTCATTTGACATGCTCTGAAGGCCCATCACCATTGTGACCCATTTTTTCTTGATGCTTTACATTTCCCTCTTACAGTAGTAGGCAATGTTCTTCCTAAAGAGTGGTTCCAAGAACTGAGCACTGTACTCCAGATGTCCGAATTGGTCAGAGGAAGACTTGGTCACCGTTTCCTGGTTCCTGAGGGCTCTTGCTCTCTTGGTGAGGCATAAGAGCACACTACTTGTCTCGGCTGTTGTATCATAGAGTTAACCTCTAATGAACTCAGAGTCCATTAAAATATTCAGTTCTTTGATGGACAAACTCCTGCCTAACAACACACATTTTTTCCTTTTTAGCTAATTTTTAACATAACTGAAAAAAAAAATCTACATTTGTATTAAATGTTCCAGTGATTTGTGAAGACCTCTTTTCTGTCCAGTTAACAACCTACATCCCAACTTTGTCTTATGTGAAAATTTGATCAGATTTTATCTTTACCATTATCCATATCATGATAAATATAGTGGAAAGATGCTTTGATTTGTAGTCAAAAGTCCTGAGTGTGAATTACAGTGATGACTCTTTCTACCTTTCTCAAGTCATTAAAGTTCATGTTGCTTCAATTTACTCATATAAAATGAAAACATCCGTTTACATGGCCTCCAAAGCCCTTTTAGCTTTAAAACTAATTATCCCATGTTCAAATCACAGAGAAAAGGACATATTCTTATTGCACTCTTCTAAATAACTCCTTCCTACCTGGTGTTGCCTGTCTAAGAATTCATATGCATAAACAGGGTTTTTGGAGAAGAGAAGGGGTGCAAATTTAAATTTTTTTAATAAAAAAAAAAAACAAATCCTTTCACGTATGTCCTCCTCTCATGTTTTATTGTAGTATGGAGATCTGACTTCTTGAAGGTGTTGTCAATAAAGTAGTTGAAGACAACCTCTTAATTGATTGTAGTTGACTTAAGTCAGTCAACTCTTTCCCAGAGACTAAATGCCTCTGCACTGTTTTGGCTTACTATTCAAATAATCTTTTTTTTTTTAATTAATGCTATATTTTGACCTGTTTCTGCTAACCTCCTGACAGAACTTCATAACCTCCAGTGGAATGCAACAGATTTGGTCTGTTTCATCTTTTACTTCTATCTTCTGATCTGAGTTCTTTCTAACAGCTGTGGTATGGGTTTCTTTCTTTCTTTTTGAGGGTTATTTTAAAATATTTTATTTTTTCCAATTACATGTGGAAAACAATTTTAACATTTTTTTTAAACTGAGTTTCAAATTCTCTTTTTCCCTCCCCTCTTCCTCCTTGAGAAGGCAATTTTATATAGGTTATACATGTGCAATCATGCAAAACATATTTCCATATTAGTCATGCTGTGAAAGAAAACACAGATCAAAAAAAGGGAAAGAAAACAAGAAAAATAAAGAAGTTTAGTTTAATCTGCATTCATACACCAATAATTCTTTCTTTGGGGGTGTATAACATTTTTCATTATATGTCTTTTGCAATTATCTTAGATCATTGCATTGTTGAAAATAGATGTCCTTCACAATTGATCATTGTACACTACTGATATTACTGTGTACAGTATTTTCATGATTCTACTCATTTCACTTTTTATCAGTTCTTGTAAGTCTTTCCAGGTTTTTCTGAAATCATCCTGCTCATCATTTCTTATTATGCTCTAACTTGTTCAATGTCCAGTTCTTTACCACTACAAAAAGAGCTGCTACAAAACCAAAGAAATATACATTACAACTATTTATATTTTAAATTAATTTCTATTTCCATTTTATCCAACTTTCACTTTGTACAAGTATGTCTATTATATCTTGTTAATAGCATCTTCGTGGAGAGAAAAGTGGAACAGTGAATAGAGATCTGGTATTGGAATAAAGAAGACATCTTCATGTGTTCACATCTGATTTCGCATACTTGCTAGTTGTGTGCCCCTGGGCAAGTCACTTCACCCTGTCTGACTCAGCTTCCTCATCTAGAAAATAAGTTGGAGAAGGTAATGGCAAACCAATCCAGTATCTTTGCCAAGAAAACCCCAGATGGGGCCATGGATAGTCAGACATGACTGAAATGACTTTAGCAACAAAATCAACATTTTCTCTGCCCCCTTTTATTGACTGTTAGCTCATTCATTTAGGTGTTTGTGTGTGTACATACATATATATGTATGTGTGTATATGTATATGTGTGTATACACACACACAAACACACACACCATCCCATTCTTATAGTAGTAGACACTATTCTTCAGGTGCTTTTCTCTTTCCTCATAACTTGATTTGTCTTTCCAAATTTCTTTGTTCTTGTTCACTTCTTTCAGTCATGTCTGAGCCTTCATGACCCTATTTGTCACTACTATATTATATTGTGCTAGAAATTCTAACTATTTTATAATAATTGTGGGGGAGGAAAAGATACTGAAAAAATAATCATGGACAAAGAGAAAACACAATTATTAATTATTGTGGAAATGATTTAATTAGAAAATTCTAGAGAGTCAAATAAATTGAATTGAAACAATTCCAGTAAAGTTGCAGGATTTTAAATTCATACAAATTATAAGATTTTCTGTGTATTACCAGCGAAACCTATCTGGAAGAGACAGAAGGAGAAATTACAATTAAAATAGATACAACATATATTAAATGTTTGAGAATACATCTAGCAAGAAACATATAGGAACTATGTAAGTGCAGATTCAATTATAACAGTAATTGGAGAAAAAATAATCAACTGATCCCTCATAAGAAAAAAAAAACTCCTTAAAATTATTTGCTTATCCAGTGTCATTCCAGTCGTACTACCAAAAAGATTATTTCCTAGAGCTAAAAACAAATATAGTAATAAAATTTATCTGAAGGAAAAAAAAGTATCAATAATCTTAAGGGAAATAATAAAACAAAAAGATGGAAAAGAAAGAAGGCTAACACTATTAGATCTCAGTTTATACTATAAAACAATAATCACTAAAATGATT
The DNA here is from genome assembly GCF_028583685.1 of Petaurus breviceps papuanus. Taxonomy (NCBI): domain Eukaryota; kingdom Metazoa; phylum Chordata; class Mammalia; order Diprotodontia; family Petauridae; genus Petaurus; species Petaurus breviceps. Next base: position 36,757,726 of record NW_027185797.1, read on the forward strand.
AGATATTTTTTCAACAAAAAAGAAGACCCCTTCTCATTAATCTGCTTTGTTCAGATGATGTTGCTTTTCTTGAACAAATAATATAGACTTTCCTCTTTTCTGGGGGAAGGATATATCAGAAAATCTCATCTTTTTAGAAGACAGTGAGATAAGGTACCCTTGGATTTTGAGACATCCACAAGGCAAATCTGATGAGGGAAAAAGATGATGGTCTTTTAAAATCTTCACTTCATGCAAACTCCCAAGATAACAAAAAAATTTATCCTCTAGGAATCCCAACTTACTGACCAGTATAGCAAAAGTGCAAATACATCATGCACCACTTCAAAAATCTAACATCTATCAGGACACAATCTGGTAACTATAAGCATGCATTAGAAGTTTACTATATTTCAGACAGTCAGTCAACAATCATTTGAAGTTCTTACTAGGTGACAAGTACTTTTATAAGAACCAGAGATGCAAAAATTATCCCTGAGCTCAAGGTGATCAGTGTATTAAGGGAGACAACAAGCAAACTACTGTGTATATACAAGATATATAGATGGCAATTGGAAGATAATTTCACAGGGATGTTGAAGGGGAGAAAGGCTTCTTACAGAAGGTGAGGTTTGACCTAAGTTGTGAAAGAAACCAGAAAAGCTAAGAGGAGGAGTGGAGAAGAGGAGGGAAAGCATTCCAGGCATGGAGCACAGCCTGGGAAGATGCAGAGTTGGTCATTTCGGAAAGTCACGTGGAAGTATGCCTCAAAAGCTATTACTGTGCTTACCTTTTGACCCAGTGATACTCTAAAGTGATCAAAGAAAGAACAAAAATGCCCACATATACAAAAAAATTTAGAACAACTCTTTTTGTGGTAGCAAAGAATTGGAAACTAAGGAGATGCTCATCAATTGAAGAACAACTGAACAAGTTAAAGCACATGAATATGATGGAACACTATTGTGATCTAAGAAATTATAAAGGGAACAGTTTCAAAGAAAACCTGGAAAGACTTATATGAAATGATGCAAGGTGAAGTGAGCAGAACTAAGAGAACAATTTATATAGTAACATCAATCATGTAAATACAATCAACTTTGAAAGACTTAATAATTCTGAGTAGTCCAATTCCAAAAGACTAATGACAAAATATGCTATCTACCCACAGATAGAGAGCTGATAGACTCAAAGAACAAAATAAAGAATATTTTCCTTCCTTCCTTCCTTCCTTCCTTCCTTCCTTCCTTCCTTCCTTCCTTCCTTCCTTCCTTCCTTCCTTCCTTCCTTCCTTCCTTCTTTCCTTCCTTCCTTCCTTCCTCTTCTCACTCAGTCTCTGTGTCTCTCTGTCTCTGTTGCTTTCTTTCTTTCCCTCTTCCCTTCCTTCTTTCTTCCTTCTTTCCTTCTTTCTTTCAGACATGGCTAATGAAGAAATTTGTTTTGCATGCTGATGCATATTTATGTTTTTTTCCTTTCAAGGGTGGGGAGAGGTGAAAGAGAGAATTCAAAACTGAAAAATAAAAATGAATTAAAAAAATAAAATTTATAGACTTGGGAGATGAAGTATCTTGTTTGAGGGAAAGCAAGGAATCCCATGCTGGTGGATCATAGAGTGTATGGAGAGGAGTAAAATGTAAGAAGAATAGAAAGTTAGGAAGGGATCAAGTTGTGAAGGACTTTAAAAACCAAAAGATTTTTTTAACTTAGAGATAATAGGGAAATAGTGGGTTTATTGATTGAGGATAGGGTGGCATAGAGCTAGAACCAAGGAAAAAATTCCTCTACTACAAATCCAGACAACCAAATATCTCTGAGGATTTAATAAGTAAACTTCACTTGTACCAGAAAAGAATAAGAAACAAAAATCTTGTCTACAGTCACTCAAACATAATGAAGTTTATATTTTTAAAATGTTATTAATAGATTTTACTATACCAAATACAATTTCCAAGTTTTGTGGAATAAAAGCTGCAAAATGTAGACACCAAGCAGAAGAAATCAAAATAATGAAGGAGCAGCATAAGGTACTTGGCATCCCTGGAATCTTGTCAGCTACAGCAATTACCCTGAAGGTGGTTTCAGGCAGCCTGACAAAGAAGAGCAACTTACATCTCAATACTTTTGTTAAATTATATAAAAGCACCTATTATTACCAATTTATGCACTAATCTACAGTATGTTAAAAAATAAAAGACTAGCAGCAAAATACTGACTTCCTAGGACTATTTCTATCTGAACACCCATTGGATGAGATGAGAAGAATGAGAATAGCAGTAGTAATAATGATAATAGCAATAATAAAAATAATGATATTTGCACAAAATCGAAAGGTTGTCAGGTGCTTTACATATATTATAACATTGGTTCCTCATGCCAACATTTTGAGGGAAATTATATGATCATCATTACTCCTATGTTAAACATCAAGTAACTGAGAATAGTGGTAGTTTGTATAGATAACAAAAATAGATAAAAATTTTATAAGATGGGTGCAAATAATTTACTATGTGATTTTTAAGGAAAGAGAGAGAGGTCCTTCCATAAGTGAAGACTGGGGAGAGGTTCATGGAAAAGGGAAGTTTGTGCTGAACTTAAACAATGCATAGGAACTTAGGTGAGAGTAATACTAAGTACTAAAATGTATAGAGAATTGTAAATGTTACTATGGATTCTATGTGCATTGGCTTATTTAATTCTCAAACAACTTTACAAAGTAGATATGACAGTGATGAAGTTTGGTGAACCTGAAAGTATCTAGCAGAGGACATTCAGAATTTTGAAAGTCCTTGAGTTCATGCCCTTTAAGGCTCAATTGAAGGAACTAGAAATAATGTGTCTGGAAAAAGGAAAACTCAAGTGGGGCATGATAGCTGTCTTAGAATATTTGAAGAGCTATCCATACAGAGCAGAAGTTAGACCTGTTTTCTTCATCTAGAAAGAAAAGAACCAGGAGCAATAAGTCACAGGTTCAAAGATGACAATTTATACTCGATGTTAAGAAAAACTTTCTAATAATTAAGATTTTACTTAAGTTGAATGGGCTTCCTTTAGAAGTGTTAGGTTCTTCAAGAAGAGGCTGAATGATCACATTAAAAACAATAGCTACTTTTTAATCAGAGCTCAGATGGCAGAGCTGAAAAGTCCTCAGTTGAACTCTACCAAACACCCCTGCAAACAAGTCTAAAATTATGCCTCAAATCAAATTCTTGACTGACTGAAGCAACAAAAGGTCCGATGAAGCAATATTTCAACTCAAGACATCTAAGGAGGTTGGGAGGAAAGGTCTGTCTTGGGGATGGGGGAGAACAGACCTGGAGCACAGTGAATATTGTGCAAAACAGGCAGGCCTGAAGCACTGAGACAGCACCCCTCCACTCAAGTGGCAAATTTTAACATAAAGTTAAAAGTCAAGAAAAAAAAAGTAAACAACAACAACAATAACAACAAATCTGACTATAGCAAGTTACTATGATGACAGGGAAGATCAAGACACAAACAGAAAAGTCAATGACATCAAAATAGCTGCAAGAAAAGCCTCAAAAAAAAAAGGTATGAATTGGACACAAGGCAAACAGGAATTCCCAGAAGTGCTCAAAAAGTATTTAGAAAATCAAATAACAGAAACAGAGGGGAAAATGGGGAAATAAACGAGAGTGATGAAGAAAAGTATGAAAAGAGAGTCAACAATTTAGTAAAAGAGGCAGATAAATAATGAAAGGAAAAAAAACCTTTGAAAAACTATAATTGGTCAAATGGTAAAAATAAGTGCAAAAATCCTGTTAGGAGAAAACACCTTAAAATTACACAAATGGAAAAAGATGTGCAAAATTTCACTAAAGAAAAGAATTCCTTATAAGTAGAATTGGCTAAATGCAAAAAAAAAAAAGAGGTACAAAAGCTCATTGAAAGAAATAATTCCTTAAAAATTAGAATTGGTCAAGTAGAAACCAATGATTCCATAAGACACCAATAAACAATAGAATAATAAAAATAATTCAAAATAGAAGAATATGTGAAATATCTCATTGGAAAAGCAACAAACTTAGAAAAAAAACCAAGGAGAGATCATCTAAGAATTAATGGACTACCTGAAAGCCATGATTAAAAAAAAAAAAAAGCCTAGAAATTCTATTTCAAGAAACTAGTAAGGAAAACTTCCCCAATGACTTAGATGCAGAGAATAAAATAGAAATTGAAAGAATCCACCAATAACCTCCTGAAAGAGATCCAAACATGAAAATTCCTGTGAATATTATAGGCAAATTTCAGAACTCCAAGGTCAAAAAATATATATTGCAAGTAGCCAGAAAGAATTTAAACAAAGCTACACATCAGGGCTTATATAGCCTTCTCCTGGCTCAGAGAATGTAACAACCTTATTGACTCACTGGCCAATCAAGAAGTATCAACTGAAAAACAAGCCTCCCACCCCAGGCTCCAGGTGCATTTTAGCCTAGGGGCAGGGAAGATCTTCCAAATTTGCATTCCCATTACAGTAGGCAATGCTTGGATCTTACTCTCATCAGAATTGGTTCAACAAGGGAATAATATACCCACTCAGTTTGGTTTAGAAATTTCTCTTACCCTACAGAGAAGTAGGACAGGAAGGGAATAAAAATAATTGAGAGTGGTGGTGATAGAAGGGAAGAAAGATAAAGTGAGGTAGTGTTCAAAACCAGAACATACTTTAAGGAGAGAGAGAGAGAGAGAGAGAGAGAGAGAGAGAGAGAGAGAGAGAGAGAGAGAGAGAGAAGGATAAGTAGGGGGGAAATACTATGAAATAGTATAGAGGGAAATGCATAGTTAGTAATCATAGTTGTGAATGTGAATGAGATGAACTCACCCATAAAATGAAAGCAGATGGCAAAATGGATTAAGAAACAGAATCCAAAAATATGTTGTTTACAAGAAATACATTTGAAACAGACAGATACACAAAGAAGATAAGAGGCTGGAAAAGAACCTGTTATGCTTCATCTGAGGGTTTTTTTTAATAAAAAGGGAGTAGCAATCATGATCTCAGACAAAGCAAAAGCAAAAATAGACCTAATTAAAAGATATAAGCAGGAAAATGACATTTTGCTAAAAGGCATCATAGACAGTGAAGTAATGTCAATATTAAACATATATGCACCAAATGGCATGACATTCAGATTCTTTAAGAAAAAGTTATATAGTTATAGGAAGAAATAGATAGCAAAACTACATTTGTGGGAGAACTCAACTTTCACCTCTCAGAACTAGATGAATATAACCATGAAGTAAACAAGCCATTAAGAATATGAATAGAGTTTTAGAAAAGTTATATGTAATGGACTTCTGGAGAAAACTGGAAGGGAATAGAAAGGAGTGTACAATTTCTCAGTTGTATATGGCACCTTCACAAAAATTGACCATGTATTAGGGGATAAAACCTCTCAACCAAATGAAAAAAAAAAAGCAGAAATGTTAAATGCATCCTTTTCAGACCATAAGGCAATAAAATTTTATGCAATAAAGGGTCATGGAAACATAAATTAAAATTTAATTAAAAACTAAATAATATAATCCTAAAGAAACAATGGGTCAAAGAACAAATCATAGAAACAATTTATAATTTCACTAAAGAGAATGACAACAATTAGACAATAAATCAAATTTATGGGATACATCCAAAGCAGTACTTAGATGAAAATTTATAACTCTAAACACTTACATCCATAAGTAGAGAAAAGACAAATCAATGAGCTGAGTATACAACCAAAAAAAAACTAGAAAAAAATTTAAATCTCCAATTAAACACCAAATTGGAAATCCTGAAAATCAAGAGAGATTAACCAAATTGAACATAAGAATACCATTCTACTAATAAATAAAATGAAGAACTAATTTTATTTAAAAAGCAATAAAATAAATAAGTCATTGGTTGATTTGATTAAAAAAACATAATTACCAATATCAAAAATTAAAGGGACAAATTCATCACCAGTGAAGATGAAATCAAAGTAATTATTAGGAAATATTTTGCCCAATTTTATGTTAGTAAATTTAGCAATCTAAGAAAAATGGATGGATAATTATAAAAATATGAATTACCCACATTAACTGAAGAGGAACTAGAATATTTAAATAACCCTATTTTATAAAAATAAATTGAACAGACTATAAATAAACTTCCTAAGAACAATCTCAAACTCAGGAAATATATGCACACAATTACACAAAAAAGGCATATCTTAACAACTGAAGAAACATTCCTTGCTCATGTGTAGGCTGAGCCATTACAATAAAAATAACAATTCTATCTCATTTATTTATTTATTCAGTGCCATGCCAATCAAATTAAAAAAAAAATTAGACGCAGGGAGTAAAGCGCTGGTCCCGGAGTCAGGAGGACCTGAGTTCAGTTCCAGCCTCAAACACTTAACACCCACACAAAAAAAGTAGCCGTGTAACCTTGGGCAAGTTACTTAACCCCAATTTCCCTCCATAAGGCAAAAAATAACAATTATAGAGCTAGAAAAAAAAACTAACAAAATTCATTTGAAAGAACAAAAGGTCAAGAATATCAAAGGAATCAATGAAAAAAATGTGAAGGAAGGTGGCCAGAAGTACCAAATCTCAAACTATGTTACAAAGTCATACTCATCAAAACAATCTGGTTAAAAAATAGATTGGTGGATCAGTGGAATAGATTAAGTACACAATTGGCAGTAAGAAATTACCACAGTAGTCTAGTGTTTGATAAACTCAAAGACCTAAACTTTTTGGAAAAGAACTCACTATTTGACAAAAAGTGCTGGGGAAATTGGAAAGTAGCTTGGCAGAAACTAGGCATAGACCAACCTCTCACACAATATAATTAGGTAAGGTCAAAATGGGTACACAATTTAGACATAAAGGGTGATATCATAAGCAAATTTGAGGAGCATGTCCTATTACTAATAAGGGAAGCTTTTATGACCAAACCACAGATAGAAAACATTATGAGATATAAAATGGATAATTTTAATACCTCAAATTAAAATTATTTGCACAAACAAAGCCAATGTAGCCCAGGTTAGAATGAAGGCAGAAAAGTGAGACAAAAATTTTTTACAGTAAGTTTCTCTGATAAAAGTCTCATTTCTCAAATATACAGAACAGAGTCAAATTTATAATGCAATCATTATACATACATAATTTATATGTATATATATATATATACACACACATATATATACATATAAATTTATAAGAATACAATCATTCCCTGATCAATAAATCATCAAAGGATATGAACAGGTAGTTTTCAGAAGAAGTCAAAGCTATCTAGAGTCATATGAAAATATGATCCAAATCACCATTGACTAGAGAAATTAAAATTAAAACAACTCAGAGATACCATCTCATACTTATCATATTAGCTAGTATGATAGAAAAGAAAAATAATGAATATTGGAAAGGATGTGGAAAAATTAGGACATTGTTGCACTGTTGGTACAGTTATGAACTGATCCAACTATTCTGGAGAGCAATTTGTAACTATGCCCAAAGGGCTATAAAACCTTTGACCCAGGAATGCCAATATTAGGTCTGTACCCCTGAAGAGATCAAAGAAAAAGGGAAAGGACTTATATGTACAAAAACATTTATAGCAGCTCTTTTAGGGCAGCAAAGATTTGGGCATTAAGGAAATGACCATCAATTGAGGATTGGTTGGTCAAATTGTGGTATATGATTGAATGGAATACTGTTGTGCTATAAGAAATTATGTGCGGGATAGTTTTACAAAAACCTGGGAAGATTTGTATGAACTGAGTCAAAGTAATATGAGCAGAAGCAGGAGAATACTGTACATGGTAACAGCAATATTATATGATGATCAACTGAATTACTTAACTATTCTCAGCAATACAATGATCCAAGACAATTCCAAAGGACTTAGGATTAAAAATGAAATCCACCTCCAGAGAACAAGCTGATGGAGTCTGAATGCAAGGAGATCAAAGCAAGGAAACAGCAGCACAATAAAAAGAAAATACTGGACTAGGGTGTCAAGACCATTGCTCTAATAGAGGCATCTAGGTAGCACAGTGGGTAGGGCAATACATATGAAGTCAGGAAGCCCTGACTTCAAATCTGACCTCAGAAATTTACTAGCTGTGCTACCCTGGACAAATAATTTAGTCAATCAGATAACTACATCTTCCAAAACTTCTCCACTAATGACCAAGTGATTCAGAACGTTTACTTTGAATTCCCATGCTAAAATCAGCACTCCAGATATTAATGAGTACTTTTCCCCTTAGAGGCCCTTCCCTGAAGTCCCTGGAGTCAGGGAGGCAGAGAGATGAAGGCCAATTTTGCCTCTTTCCCCAACTATTCTCCTCCTTTTGCACTGACTCCATTCAGGTGCTAACCTTCCATCACTAGAAGATTTCCCTGAGATTGTAGGTGTGTGTGGAGTGAGAGGGTAGTGGCATTTTGAAAAGAAAGGATAGATGGAAAAAGAGAAAACTTGGTCTTGGGGAGCTTTTTGGAGATCCAACTTTACAAAGCTTTTTACTTTTGAGAGACTAAGACCCATTGGTTCCTGGCATCTTATAGCAGCTACTCACATTTCAGCTGCAAAAGAATGACTGGATCTCTTTGGAGAAGACTTCCTATCCTAGGTATGTGTTTTTTGAGGGCCTGAGTGGGTAGTGGAATCATGGAGGTGGGGGATGATATGGAACCAGACACATCTTCCACTCTCCTATTTGCTCTCCTGGTCCTATTTGCTCTATCAGTAATGCTTCCAAAGATGAAATGAGAGAAAACCTTTAGGGGTGGATCATGGAGGGCAGTAAATGTATACACGAAAAAGAGGACATTATGGACCAAAGAGAAAGCTAAAGTTTCTTGGGACATCTCTCTTCATAAAAGAATAAAATATCAAAGCTGAAGAAGAATATAGTCTGTTAGAACACAAAATGAAGAGATACATTTGAACACCCAATATTAGAACTTAGGAGAGTTTTGTTAATCTAGAATAGAGAATGTCAGAAATAGAACGAACCGTGAAACATAGAATAAAGAATTCAGAGCCTCCATGGATCTTTCAGACCAACCTCCTACTTTTATAGATTAGGATATGGAGGTGAAGAGAAGTGTAGCAATACTCTGATTTCTGAGTAACCAGTCTGGGATTCATGCCCAATCCCAATAGTGAGTAGAACTGTCATTAAAAGCCAGATGTCTTGAGGATGACTCTACTGAATTTCCCTTATGCTATGCTGTCTCTTGGTGCTGTTCTTAAGTTTGAGTCACAGTCCCATGAACACCTGATTCTATTTTCTGGCAGGAACCTCTTATTGCCAGGTGTACCCTTGAGGAATCAGTGTCTGCTTCAGACTGTATGCTTTTATATGAATCATTTGATCAATTTGATGTGTTCTTGTCCTTCAGGGAAATAAGTTTTGAACTGAATCAAATGAGCTGATGCATGACAAATAATAATAACCACATTTATAGAGTCTTTAAAGTCTGTAAAGTCTCCAAAACTTATCTAATTTTAGTCATCCTAGGATTTAAATGCTATTATTATCCCCATTTGAGAGAGAGAGAGAGAGAGAGAGAGAGAGAGAGAGAGAGAGAGAGAGAAGCTGTACCACATTCAAAGAACTATGGCTAGTATGATTAAAAGAGTAAACTAAGGCAATTTGGCATTGATGAAAATAATTGGAGATAATAAGTGTGAAAAAGAGAAAACTGATAGGGATATCATCACTGTCTTAAGATATCCAAAGGTCACCCATGTGGAAAAATAAATAGGATTCTGTGTGAATTCAAGGGGACAATGGGAGCATGGTATAGTGGAAAGGGTGCTGAGCTTGAACTTTCAAAACTTGGTGAGAGTTTGAGCCATAACGTTTACTGTCTTTGTGATTTCAGGACAATCCCTTGACCTCTTTGGGTCTTAGTTTCTCCATCTGTAAATTGAGATTGTTATATTAGATAACCTTTAAGGTCCCTTCTGGCTATGAAATACAATGATCCTTTGATCCTATAAGTAATAGGAAAGCAGATATTGACTCAATATAAAAATAAACTATTTAGCTATTAAACTATAGAGATGGATAATTAAGCTACATTTCAAAATAGTGAGCTCCTCATCACAGTGAATGTTCAAGGAGCTCATGGATTCATGTCATTTCCCTTGAACAAACATGTATTAACTGTCTACTATGTGCAAGACATATTTCAAAACCAAAACAATCCCTGACCTCAAGGGATTTACATTCCTTTAGGAGAATACATCATTTATACAAGTAAGTAAATTCAAATTATATAGAGGGACAGAAGATGTAGATAAATAATTCTACCAACTGGGGAGATGAAGGAAAGCTTTGTATAGGAGGTAGCAGATGACCTGTGCCTACAAGGCAGCTGGGGATTCTTTGAGAAGTAAATGAGGAGCAAATACCTGCCAGAAATAAAGGACCATCACCTTTGCAGCCACACAAAGGGAAAATAAAATGCAATACCATGGACATACAACCTGCGATGGGTGGCAAGTTGGACTTGCTACAAATTCAAGTCCAAAGTTCCCTTCAATCTTGTGATATATGTTTGTGTGCATACATACATACACGTATACAGACATATTATTGTGGGATAAAACAGTATTGAAATATTTTTGATAAAGGTACCAAATTTATGATTCTACAAATTATAAAGAGGCAGGACCTCCTGGGAAGGTGGATTCAAGATTAATATCACAGAGCCCTCAACTTGCCCTAGAATGACTTGTCTCCTCCATTTCTTTATTTGTATAATTCCAACCCATCCTTAAAACTTCTTCCTCATCATGACTGCTCCATTCTATATTATGTCTCCATTTGAAGCTCTATAGGCTGTGGTGCTGGCGTGGGAAAAAATGTGTATAGTGTTCTTTTCAAAACAATCGTTTCCCTTCCAGGAGCCCATAAGGTCACCATCCCTGTCCAGAAGTGGCAATGCTTTGATCTATAAAGAATGAGTTCACCTATGTCTTGACTAAAGGATACAAAAGTGGCATAAGGCAAAAGGTTTTCAGGGATGGAGATATATCTACTATGAGCAATTGAATGGTCGATAAGAGATTGATGGACTCTGCATTTCGCTTTTATTCTTGGACTTGCAGTGTGTGACTGTACAGTTACAAACTCCATGCCTGGAGTTTCCTCAAGAATCCGTAATGACCTTCGATAATGTCCATATGGGTAATATGGGTAATAAGGTCATGAATATTTTATTTTTAACCTAGCATGGGGAAATAATGCAGCAATCATTCCCACTTACTGAGTGAGGAAACAGACTCAGAGACATTATTTAATTTGTTCATTGGCACAAAGTTAATAAGTTGGGGCTTGAACACAGGTCTCCTAAACCTGTGTCCAATACTTTTTTTCCGCTAACAGTGAGATCAGATCCAACCCCACTGCTTTGCAGATGAGGAAAGGAGTGGCTTTCTGGTCATAACACTGCTAAGAAGTTACACAGCGAAGACAAGCCAATGTCATGACTCCAAATTCTGGGTTGTTTTCCCATCATTCTGACTCCATGCTGCATTTGGAGTCAAAGGAGCTTAGTTTGGAAGTAGTACATCAGAAACACCACCTGTTTTCATTGAGAGACATTTTTTTCTTGTTCAGGCTCAGATCGGAAGAGTTGCTTCTGAAAGACTTCCCCTTCTGAAGTCTCTCATAGGTTTATTAATGAAAAGCCTTGAATCAGCTTCCTCTCCTCTAGGTTGAAAATTCCAATTATTCTACTCTTATGTCCAGGTAAGGATTTTCCATTTCTTTCATCATTGTTATCCCTTTCTCATTTCTCCTTAATCTTTACATGAATAATGACCAGTATTGAATATGCAAAATGACAAAATGACTACAGAGTATGGCATAGAACCACCCACATAGTAGTTTAGAATATCGTAGCTAGAACACAAACACCAGGGAGTCTCAAAATGTTAATCACAGGACAAAATTGGAAAGGAACTTAGATCATGGGAAAGAAAATGAGAGAACTGGAAGGAATGTGAGTCCCACAATGCATAATGTTCAAGCTAGAACATTGACTAGAGAACAGACCTAAGTGTAAATGGAATAAATATGTATATGCACATATTTGTAAAATGTATATATAATGTAATAATATAATATAAGAATATATAATATAATAATATGTAATATAATGAAAATATAATATTATATGATATACCTACAAGGTACTTAAGGGGGGAAATTAACATTTGGAGAAATCAGGGAAGTCTTTAAATAGAAAATGATATTCCAAAAAACTGGAAAATATATACTATTAATATTATTATTATTTCATAATCTCATGAAGTCTTTTTACGCAGGTATGTAGGGCTTCATGAATTTGTAGATATTTAGTTCTTGATCAAAATGGCATTCAAAATATCTGTCAAAATAGTTTCAATTTTTTTTAAAATGTTGTGACTTTTTCTCTGTTTTACTATAGAGAGAGAAGAGAAAAGGCCATGGATGGAGGAAATGAAACGGATGTGACCTATTTTATTCTTGTTGGGCTCTCAGAGTATCCCAGAGCCCAAGTCATCTTCTTCTGCTTGCTCTTGATGGCCTATCTTATCATATTACTTGGGAACAGCCTCATTCTCTTCTTGATCCACTTCGATTCCCGGCTCCACACTCCCATGTATTTCTTCCTCAGTAACCTGTCCTTCCTGGACATGTGCTACACTTCATCTAGTGTGCCTCAGGTTCTCATCAACTGCTTGGTCAGGATTCCTTCCATCTCCCTGAGCCAGTGTCTGGCACAGATGTGTGCCGGCCTTTACTTTGGGGTTGTGGAATGCCTCCTACTGGCTGTCATGGCCTATGATCGTTGCATTGCCATTGGGGACCCACTGCGCTATTCAGTTAGGATGAGCCCCCAGCTCTGTGTCAAGTTAGCCGTGTTGTCCTGGGTGACAGCCTTTCTTCTGACTGTGGTTCCAACCCTTACAATGCCACTGGAGTTCTGTGGTCATCACATCATCAACCACTTCTCTTGTGAACTCTTGGCAATACTCAAGCGTGCTTGCAATGACCTGAAGTTCTATGAGTGGTTAATGATGGCCACCAGCTCCCTGACTCTCCTTGCACCCTTTACCTTCATCCTCATCTCCTATGGGCGTATCCTTGGGGCTGTGCTGAAGATGCACTCAGCAGAGGGTCGAAAGAAGGCTTTCTCCACCTGCAGCTCCCATGTAACTGTTGTAGTCATCTTCTATGGTACAGCTATATCTGTGTACATGATTCCCCAGGACAAGGCCAGCCAGGAGCAGGACAAGATCATCTCCATGCTATATGGCATCCTTCCACCCATGCTCAACCCCCTCATCTACAGCCTCAGGAATAAGGATGTGAAGATGGCATTAAGGAAACTGGTAGGGGACAAGAATGTCTCCTAAGAATAGATGCTTGGTTATTTTTTTAACAAGACTGGGGGAAATGAAAGTGGTGATTTTAATAACCAAAAAAATGTTTTCTTTTCCCAAAATTCCCATAATTACTAGGGCATTAAATGATGAGGCAGTATATTAGGCAGTTGCTTTCTCAGAAGTGGAGCTTTAGCTGTGTCAGAAATTCTGAACACTACCTTTTCACATCACAAGTTCACCTTGAGGAAGAATCTCAAGAATCTCCATTAATTCAACAATGACCTTCCTCTGCACAGAAGTTAGCCTTGAGGTAGTCTGAATCAGGGCAAAGAACTGGGTGGCTTTGGAATCATAACCCACCTGTGCCCCTCTGCCACTTAATTAGTAGTATGAATTTGGACAAATCACAAACTCTATGAATCTCACTTTTTTGTTGTTTAGTCATTTTCAATTGTGTACAACTCTTCATGACCATATTTTGGGGTTTTCTTGGAAGAGCTACTAGAGTAGTTTGCCATCTCCTTCTCCAGTTCATTTTACAAATGAGGAAACTGAGGAGTAAAGTGATTTGTCCAGGGTCACACAACTAGTAAATGTCTGAGGCCATGTTTGAACTCACAAAGTTGAGTCTTCCTGACTTCAGGCCTAGCATGCACTGTGCCACCTAGCTGCCATATGCCACTTTACTAATATGTAAAATGAAAAGATTTTACTCTATAACTAATAACAACAACCATAATAATAACTGACTTACATGTAGTGATTTAATTCTACAAAACATTTTACTTTCCCCTCCTCATTTTGTTCTTTACAACCACTTTTGAGTCAAATAAAATCACTGTCACTATTTTTTGGATGCGGAAACAAACAGAATATGGTTCATTGACTTGACCATGAGCACCAAACTAATGAGTCTGGACTAGAATTTGGACTGATGTCTTCTTGATTTCGAATCTAGTTTTTTTACTCACTCAGCCAAAGTGCTTTTTGAGGTCCCTTCCATCTCTAAATCCATGATTGTGTAATAGAAATCACTTTCTGAGAAATGATGGCTCTTCTCAAAAGCTCCACAATAGTGGACATTCAATAAAGTATTGTAACAGTCTCTGGTCTTCTTCCTGAAACTTTCCTGACACATGCCACCTTTGCATGCTCTTAATGCCATCATAAATAGCAACAAAAACAAAATTGATAATTTGTTACCATTGGTAAAAAATAACAATAATAACAGTAATCATCATAATACACGTGTATGTCTGTGAATATTATATATTACATATGTATAGATGTGTATATATGTAACATTGTATATTATGTATGTGTGTGCATGTAAAGCACTTTATATGTTAATGAAACTCCGTAGAAGCTAGTTATTTTTTTTCTGGTCATGGTGTTGAATTAATCAACTGATATCCACTCCATTGCCACTCTTTATCATGATATTGTCATGAAAAAGAATGTGCCTGGTCCCTGCTAAACACTGAATGACTGCAGCAGCCCTATAAACATGTCAGATAGCATTTATCACAACCATTTGGAATTATCTTGTTTTAAAAGACGAATTAAATAAGCAATAATCACCTCTCCTGTAATCAGCATGTTGATCCCTTCTGTATCCCTCAGAAACATTGAAAGGACACTTGCAGTCACTGTATAATATTTGTACACAAGAAACTTTAATAATTCAGTCAGCACCTCAGGCAGCTCCCGGAACTCAAAGTTGGCTCTCCTTTTCCAGAATCTCTAAAGGTATCAGCGCTTTTAGGGGCAGCTAGGTGGCACAGTGAATAGAGCACCAGCCCTGGAGTCAGGAGAACCTGAGTTCAGGTCCAGCCTCAGATACTTGACACACTTACTAGCCATGTGACCTTAGGCAAGTTACTTAACCCCAATTGCCCTGCCCTTCCCCTCCAAAAATCAGCCAAGATAAAAAAAAGACACCAGTGCTTTGAAACCTTGCTTATCTGATTAAGCCACTGCTTTACCCCTATGTTTACTCTGCATCACTCAGTTCACAGAATTAGGTTCTCTCAGAGGCAAAAAATAAATAAACAAATAAACGAACGAATGAACAAATGAATGATCGAGTGAATGAATGAATAAACAAAAACCTCAGAGGTCCTCAAAATCAGTTGTTACAATAATGTGCATCCCTTCCACAATTCCACAGTCTTTGCCACAGGTATCCTGATTTGGGGAAATTTACTTCCTCTGAAGGCAACCTATCCCATTTAGGTACAGTTCTAAATTTAAGAAGTATTCCATTCAACTGAAACCCAGTTCTGCAATTTCCACTTCTTTGGCTTCTATTGCCTTAATGTGATTTTTCTCTGTACCTCATCCAGTTAGAATTTGAAGGAAAAATATATAGGATAAATGCAAACTGTGCACAGAAGGGGCACCATCTACTTCAATTAAAGTTTCCCGACAATTGGAAAGACCTATCCAGACAAGCAAAAGAATGGATGAAAACTGTCAAGGAGAAGTCAGATTTTCATGGTTTCTCAGTCAATGAAAAATGAAGAACCCATTATATCATCCATCTTGTGTCATCTCATCCATGGAGATATCCATGTCTACTCCATTTTATTAACTTCCAGGCTCATTAATTTACTAATATCCTACTACCTCTTTTTTGTGTCTATGTTTATGTGACAAAATCAATAATACTGGAACAGAAAATTTCTCTCCTTTGTTTATTATACCCTGGAATCAGCTAGCAAAGTACTAAGTTAAGAATAGATGCTCAATTTTTAAAAATTGCTAAGATATACTAGTGGAAACACTCCTCCTGAATTTCCTGTGAATATCACCTGGAATATTTTTATGTATGTGTAGATCAACTCTCAGTCCCCTCAAAATCAGCTCAGAAAGAGATCAGGAGGAGGAGTTGCTCAATACATGAGAGGTAGCTGTAATGTTTGCTCATTTTTGAAGAAGACCGATGACATCATGAGGGTGATGTCTTAACTTGAGTATGAATTGGATTTAGGTGAGGCAAAGCTGCTCAAAGTTGTGCAGCTACTTTTCCCTATTCCAGAGTCACTGAAGTCCAGTGGCAAGACAAAAGTTAAGATGACTGGCAATGGCCCAGATGCAGAGGATGAGCTTGGTGTCTTTGATGTCTGACCAAGTTCTAATTGCTTCACACCGACCACTTCAGCTACTTTCATGTTGCCGAAACAAATTGTTCTCATCCACCAATTCCACTGGGGTAAGTCTTCACATACTTGGGGTAAACCCCTCCAAACATACCAATGGGTCTGAGGCCCATCAGTTACCCTCAACCTGGTTTATCCCATATGCTGAAATGGTTTACTGGGCTGTGGTCACTGTGCATGCTACAGCTTGTTGGAAACATAGGTGAAAATATATAATGAGAGCTGTGAAAGAATTGAAAAAACAAACCAACAAAAAAAACAAACAAAGTATGGCAGTTCAAGAGAGCAGGATTTAGCCTTGGTTCTGCCAGAAATTGATTTTTTGACCACAGTAGGATATGACTCATCTCCAGGCATCAGTTTCCTCATCTGGAAAATAAGAACAATGGACTAAATTATTTCTAAAGTCCTTTACACTTATTACTTTCCATGGTCTAAGATTGTATGATCACATTGTACAAGGGAAATCGACCAGGTTCAAGGTTCCTGAAGATCTCCAGAATCACATTACCTCAGAATGGTAATTGATTTCAGAGGCCATGTACTCTGACCTGTATATACGAGTAAGTAATATCTCCAACAAGTGGGCTTCCAAACCTCTACTGGGCCAGAGCCCACTGTCTCCAGAGGTGACTGCCTCCATTCCACTTTGGATCATTTTCAATAACGAAATGCTTCCTTCCCCTCTGCAAGTTCCATGGCCCCTAGTTATGCCCTTTCGACCCTGACAGAACAAATTTAATCCCTTTTCCATTTGAAAGTCCATCAAGTACCCCAGGTCATTATACCCCACTCCTCTTCTCCAAGGTTAATCATCACTAAAATAGGTGAAATACATGAAGTGCTTTAAGTTGCAAAATCTACATTCCATATGAATCTCACATCAATGATTTAGTATTATATTCATTATTACATATATTTCTGATATCATAAATATGATCAAATTCCCTCTGGTGATGGAGATGACAATATATCCATGTCTGTCCACTCTAATGCAATATTTTCTGGAAATCCTCCACCATGAGTTCATCAAACATTCTTTTGGACTTGGGTTATCCCTTACCTTGTAGTCAAACAATTTTACTGGAAAGATTAAATTTCAGCACTTCCTTCCCCAAATCCTATCACCATATGTCCATTTAATTTCTTTCCCCGTCTACTTCCTCTCTCTTAATCACTTATTATCCTTATACATTTCTTTTCTAACTTTTCTCACTGTCTATTCTTCCCTCGTCTTCTTAGGCTTCCCTAAGAACATGAGATGTGCACATCTCATTCCCAAATGTTCATATGGACTGTCCCAGGGCAGAGATTTCTGAGCTCATCTTGATTTAATTAGTCACATTCAGACACGCTGTCCATTGACCCTGACATTATGAGGTCATTTTGGTCCTCCTTGATTACTAAGGACGATAACATTTCTTGTTCTTCCTTAAGTAGTTTTTCTAATGCTTTCCATCACTTGCCAACTTGTCCTTCATTAATACGCTTTCTTCCCTGCCCACTTCCTGTCCTCCCTTGCTCATATCCCGACTTCCTCTCCCTCTTCACTTTGCTCTTTTTCCATTTCCATACCTTCATCTGCTCATTTCATAGTCAAACTTTTTTTCTGCAACCCATGGTCAGTTGAGGATAGGCAGACTAGGTCCAGTCCTGGTGATATATGAGTAATAATTCCATGATTCATTCCCTCACCTAGATAATATGGGACCATTAGTATTTATCTGATGCATAGGATATTTGAGTCAATTTATGTGATAGAATTTAAATAAACTTATAAGCATGTGTTTAAACATCAACATGTTTATTGGACAACATACAAGGATATAAATGGTACTTGAATAAACTCACATCATGAGAGAAGTTCTTGCAATGGAAGTACAGTTAACATTTCTTCAGTGAGGGCAATATGGATATATCCCTTGGACTCTGCCTCACACTCCTTCTATCTTTCCCTGGAATGTTATTGTACTCCTTCTGTTTAGTTGAGAGCTTGGTATAGTTCAAGAATCCCTCTCTCACTCAACGACTAAAAAAATCATGTTCCTACCTGGACCCATATTAGAATCACTGCCATTTTCCCCAGGCTCAACTTCCTCCCACCTCCACAATTCTACAATTTAAGGAGGGAATCAATTCCATCATTTCATGTGGCTCTCTCTTTCCCAGACATACCCATTAAGTTCTTTCAGGAATAATTCACATGAAATTATGTTATGGGTAATTTGGTGGGTGTCATAAAGGCGTATCTGTAATGTTTGCCATTCTGGCATAAGGTAACATCCAGCCTTGAGTATTTTTCTTGTTGACTATCAGATTGAAAGATTGTATACTTAGAACAAAAAGTACACCTAAGATCATTGAATTTAACCTCCTCATTTTAAAGATGAGGACCTAGAGTCAAAGTTTCTTGGATCCACAACCCAACTGTCAAGACCCAATCCATCAGACAACTGGAAGCAATGAAGAGAGTTTCCACCATCAGGAAACCAGGGCATAATCAGTCATATCACTATCTAAACTTCTACAATTCTCATATCAACATGGAACAACTGCTCTCTGGACCTTGCACCTGACACATCAGGGAAGATCTCTGAGGGCTTGTAGTTCATTGCCAGAAAAGTCAATGTTACTGATCATAACTTTCAGTGAGCTCCAAGACCCCTAATTAAATCTGAACCAAATATTTCATCCTTTTTCTGTCTCTGTCTATGTCTCTCTGTCTTTGTTTTTGTTTCTCTCTGTCTCTATCTCTGTCTCCTCTTTCTCATACATTTTATAGTGTTTATAATACATTACCATAATATTGCAGACATATAACTTGTAAACGCATTCCATGTATATAATGGGGGGATGTATAATCAGAAAATTTTTAGCTGATATAGGTATGCATTATAAAGAATATTGGAGATCACTGGCATCCAGTACCCAAAGGGGAACAGAATGAGAAGTCTTTGAATGGTGGACAATAGGGGAACACTGAAGGTTTCTAATAGAAAGTAGCATGCAGAAGAAAGATTATTTGGGGAGTATATGCATGGGTTAGAGTAGAGTTGCAGGAAAATGCAGCCTTGAGGCCACATGTGGCCCTCTAGTCCTCAATTTTCACACAAGTGTCACACAAGTTCCCCACCCCTGGATTAGAGTATAGGATGTAGTAAGATGAGTCAAGAAGGTACAGGTGAATGATAAGAAAGGAGTACACTGGAGAAGTAGCAATGTGAAGAGACAGGAAAGGAGGCATAAGAGAGATTTAAGATACCTGTCCTTGGTCCCATTCTCCCTGGTAAGAGATCGGTAGGTATGATCAGATAATGGGTGTGTACATAACACTGTTAGCTTATTCTTTGAGGCCTCTCACTTCCAGCTGCTTTTTATTGTTTTTGTTTTTGCTTTTTGGAGGGCAATTTGGGGTTAAATGACTTGCCCAAGGTCACACAGCTAGTTGTTGTGTTAAGTGTCTGAGGCCAGATTTGAACTCAGGTCCTCCTGACTCCAGGGCCAGTGCTCTATTCACTGAGCCACCTAGCCACCCCCTTCCATCTGCATTTTAGTTTGGGTTTTTGAGGGGTAGCTTTGACACTTGGTGAGATTTAACCCAATAACTGAACATCCTGAAAAAAAGACTATTTGAATTTGGTGGGATGGTACAATGAATTCGGTAACTATTGACAAGCAATCATGCTGTCTGAGTTCTCTTCAAATGTGTCAGCATGGTATACAGGAAGGACCACTGAACTGGACTCAAGTGAACAGAGGGACAATACTGAAACTGGCATTTCACCACTGTGACCCTAAGGGGTTGTTTCCCTTCTGTAGGCTTGTTTCCTCAATTGTAGAATGATGGGGTATACTATATAATGATAATAATAATTAATGCTAATAAGATTTATAAAGCACTTACTGTTTAAACACTTTATAATCATCTTTAAATAATTATAATTATCACTTTAAAATCATTTGATCCTGGGAGGTAGGTGCTAATATTATCCCCATTTTAAAGATGGGGAAACTGAGGCAGACAGAGGTTAAATGACTTGCCCAGTGTTGCAAAGCTAGTAAGCATGAATTTGAATTCAGGTCTCTCTGACTCAAAGCCTAGTGCTCTAATGGCTGAGCAACCTAGCTCCCATAATTACTAAATCAACTACTAGCTATGACATTCTGTGGGCCTATTCTCTAAAAATAAACTGGTACACCTTCAAATCTCTCTTAATTTGGGGGTCAATGATTTAGATTCATTATACATATATGTGTGTGTGCATGTATATACATTTTGTGTGTATGCACACATGTGTATATGTATATGTGTATATTTGTGTATACATATGTGTGTGCATGCATGTGTGTATGGACTTACCATGAAAGAGGGTTTCAGTCCCCTACTCTCTTGACCTTCAGATTCTGGCAGTCTCTGTACTGTGTTACCAGTGAGGTCAATTAGCTATCCCAATAAATACACTAATTGCACTTGTAGTATGGCCTCTCTATTTTCCACCTCAGCTGTGTCAGGGTGTTTTCTTAGCCCCTGAATCACTTGTTTTCTGATTTGATCCAATAACTACATCTTCAAAAACTTTCTGATTCTAAGTGAGCCAGAAAGTTTCTTCCTGATTCCCCGGGCACTCTCAGAACTTCTGATTTTAATGAGCACTTGGTCCCACAGAGGACTCCTCCAGCAATCCCTAGAGACAGTGAGGAGCAGAGGTGAAGGGCAATTTTACTTCCTTCTCCAATAATTCTCCTTCTTTCATTTTGACTCAATCTAAGGACCCGACATCTGTTACAAAGGGAAACTGAAATGGGAAGCCTCAAAGAAAACAGAAATAGTGGCCTTGGTGACCTCTTCAGCTCAACGAACTGATCTTTGGAAGAAACTGACTGGTTTTTGGCATCAGCCGATGATGCAGTGCAGAGAGATAGGCTGGACATCTTTGGAGAAGATTTTCTGTCCTAGGTGTGTGTTCATGGAGCTGTGGAAAGGGGAAGGGATTTTTTTTTCTTACCCAAAGTCAACTTCAAATATCTTTCCTACTGTCCCCTTATACATTCTCTGTTGGGAATACCGCAGAATAAGAAATGAGAGAGAGCCTCAGGAGGGGGCAGCACGGAAGACAATAAAAGCATATCTGAGACAGAAAAATGTAAAACAGGGAGAGGGTTAGGTCTCCTTGAAGGATCCTATTAAATAAAAGAAAATGTCAAAGGTGGAAGGTACCTTCAAATGCAGACTCCTAAAACAGAACATAGAAAATATCAGTTTGGAGAAACATGAGGACACAGGAAGTTAGGATCTTTGGAATGAGGAACACAAAATGTGGGACCGAGGAATGACGTTAGAACATAAAATATTAGCTCTGGGATGGCTTATAGAACATAAAATGTCAGAGTGAGAAGTGCCTTAGAACACAGAATTCAAAACTGGAACAGACTTGAAAGCACATAGACTCCAACCCCTTTATTTTACAGACAAGTAAATCACAGTTTAGCAATGAGAAGTACTGTTCCTAAGAGCTCACCACAAAAGAGTGGCCGAATTATAATCCAGCCTGCCAATGAGTGGAACTGGGAGCAAAGGCAACCAGCTGGCTTCTCAAGTTTGCCCAACACCTTCATGCATTATTTCTTTGGAGCCTCACTATATCCCTCTGAAGTTGTTACTACAATTGTTGTTCCCATTATACAGGGGGAAGAATTGAGACTTAAGGAGATTAGGTGATTTGCCCATGGTCACATGGCTAGGAAAGTGTCAGGGGGCAGGGATGACAGGCCATGGCGAGAGGGACAATAAGAACCTATAGTATAAACAGAATGGGGTGACCAGGTTAGCAAAGGGACACACACACACTCACACACACACAGTCACACACAGACACACACACACTCAGTCACACACAGACACACAGACACTTACACAAAGACACACACGCAGTCACACACAGAGCATATTTGGGTTGGACAAAATGGAGATGGTATAAATGGGAAGAAGATTGAGTCAAGAGGACTTGATTGCTATGTGATAATATTTTTAGGTCTTGCACATGGAAGAGGAACGAGACATTTTCTGTGTGACTCTAAAGGGGAGACGGAGAGCCTGCTAACATGGAAAGTGCCTTGGGCTTGGAGCTAGAAGTCTTTCTGTGAGTCCTCATTTTGGTGCTTAATAGTTGTGTACTATCGCGAAAGCCATTTCACTTTTCTGTATCATCTTCCTGAGTTCAAATCTTACTTACTAGATGTGTGACTCTGGGCAAGTCACTTAGCCCTGCATGCCTCAGTTTCTTTCTCTGTAAAATGAGTTGGAGAAGGAACTGGCAAACTGCTCCAGTCTCTTTGTCAAGAAAATCTAAAACGGGGTCATGAAAAAGTACTGAACAACAACATAAGGAGAGGATTGCATTATAGGTTATCTAAGTTTCTTGGGGCATCTAGGTGGCACAATAAATACAACACTGACCATGGAGGCAGGAAGATCTGTTTGAATCCAGCCTCAGATACTTACTAGCTGTATGATCCTGGGCAAGTCACTTAACCTCCATTTGTCTCAGTTCCTCATCCGTAAAATGGGGAAACACTGGAGAAGAAAATGGCAAACTTCTCCAGCAGCCTTGTCCAGAAAACAGAGCCAGACATAACTGAAGAAGAACAAGAACAAAGCTTCTTTCACATCTTAAGAGCCAAGATCCTTTGAATGTATTGCAATAAAGGTAGGTAAATATTAGCTCAATTAACAAAATACTCTCAAGAAATCAGGTCTGAGGAAGAGCAAGATAATCAGCTATTTCTCACTAGATGGTTTGGAAAAGATTGTCAATGACCATACGTCAGGAGCACTCTAGACATTACCGCCCTGGCGTGAATGAGAAGTTGACTTCTAAATCACCTCCAAATGAATGAGCTAAAACTTCCATTTATAAATGCAAATGTTTCATCTTTGTGAATCTATAATTTAGAGGGAAGGTTGTAGCTCAGGAAAAAGGACAGCGAATCCAAAGTCAATGAACCTAGATTAGTATCCTTAATCTGCTTTTCTCTACTTGTGTGACCATGGCTAAAGAACAAGCTTACTAAGCCTCAGTTTCCTCAACTGTGCAAGGAAGAAGATGTATT
The DNA here is from genome assembly GCF_028583685.1 of Petaurus breviceps papuanus. Classification (NCBI taxonomy): domain Eukaryota; kingdom Metazoa; phylum Chordata; class Mammalia; order Diprotodontia; family Petauridae; genus Petaurus; species Petaurus breviceps. The sequence goes on from NW_027185797.1 coordinate 36,781,366, forward strand.
AGATGATATCTAAATTCTCTTCCAGATCTAAGTCCATGGTCTTGTAGTCAGTCATCTAGCAATATCATAAGTCAAAAAGGAAGCCAAGGCCAATAGCATCAACCCACTGACCTGTCTGGAATAGATTCAATCCTCCCTGCCCCTGTCTGCAAAATCCTGCCCATCTTGCAAGCTCTCCTCCTCTGGATGCAATGACAAGGTCAGCAGCCTCACTTTTCTCTCCAGACCATCTGGGTCCAATGGCAAGATATAGATCAAGATGACTGGAGATAGCCCCTTCTTAAAATTGGAAGGGGGGGGGGAATGTATTACACTCATGAAAAATGTTGAATGAGATGGTTATGAGTTGAGTTGCCTGGCCACACTCTCCCATCCTATACTTGAGGCTCTCTATGCCAACATGGATAGATCATGGGGCTGATCTGGGAGTAAGTTTTTGAAGTACTTTTTAAATGACTTATTTCCCTTTAAGAGACCTCACAGAAAATCACCTCTTCCTCCAGAAGTATCTATGTTCTGATGAATGGAGACAAAGAGAAATAAAGATGCATCCACAAATGTTAATCTGTTTGCTAATAAGTTACCTAGTTGGTTGGTATTTCTTGTCTTTGCCTTTGGTTCAAGAACTAGACAATTGCAAACCTCAAAGCCTGTAGGTTCCTGAAGTATCCTTGATGACCTCACAGGATGGACATGATAGGGGTAAGAGTTCCTGTCCCATGGTGGAAAAAAACCACTCTAGCAAGGTTCAGTCACAACACTTCAAATGTCCCTAATGTTTTCTGGTCTACAAATATGTTTCCTGGAAGATATTTCCATTATTACCATTATTCCTACTTTTTATATTGTTCTTGAGTCATTTTTGAGTTCTGTCCAACTCCTCATGACCTGATTTGGAGTTTTTTTTGGCAAAGATGCTGGAGTGGTTTGCCATTCTCTTCTCCAGTTCATTTTACAGATGAGGAAACTGAGGCAAACAGGGTGAAGTGATTTGTCCAGAGTCACCCAGCTAGTAAGTGTCTGAGGCTAGATTTGAACTCTGGAGGATGAGTCTTCCTGTGTTGAGGTCTAGTACTCTATCTACCACCTAGTCATCCATTCTTAACTTTACAGGGAAGAAAATATTTTTAAATTAAAAAATAATTAGTCCTACTCTATAGGGAATAAAATTTACATGCAGAGAAAAGAATTGATTTCCCCAGGATGCTAAAGAGAGCGACTGAACTGTCTCTTAAATCCTGGATCAAGGTCCTGTGATTTTCTCCTTGAAATCCTTACACTAGAACTTAGAAATAGCTCAATGCAATACCTTTGCCTTACAAAAAAAGAAAATTGAGTCATAGAGATAAAAGTACTTGCTGATACCATGTGACAGATAAACTTCTACAATGAACTCAAACCGAAGTCCTCAAATCCCACATTTAATGATATTCCTATTACACCACTCTGCCTACACTGCTTCTATGATGAGTTTGGAGTTGGGTTCCAGATTCATTTTATTTTATAAGATAATAAAATGCAGAATCATTGATAAACCCAGAAGGAATGTCAGAGATCATCGAATTATGCCTACTCATTTAACAAATGAGGAAATTAATATCCAGGTAAAGAGATGAATTTCTTGTCCATAGTTGTGTTCAGTCATTTACATTGTGTCAGACCCTATTTTCTTGTCCAGCTTATTTTACAGGTGAGGAAACTGAGGTAAGCAGGTTAAATGACTTACGCAGGGTCACACAGCTAGGAAGTGTCTGAGGTCACATTTGAACTCAGAAAGATGAGTCTTGCTGACTCTAGGCCTCTCTACATACCACACTGCACCACTTGGCTGCCCTGTCCATACTCACACTGGCTTTAGCAGAGTTGGAACCAGAACCCAGCTTTCATGTCTTTCAGGCAAAGACACAGTTCATTTCCTGGTACTGTAAATACCAATTGTCTCATGATGGATACTGCTTATCAGAATCAATCCCATGCCTAGCAATATCATCTCAATGACAGGGCTAGGATATCAAGATATTCTTTAAAGCTCTTCAGGTAGCTCACTTAGATGAAGCTGTACCAGACATAGGGGCCAATAATGGAATAAAATAAACAAATAAATACGGACAGATTTGTGCAGTTTCTTGTGACAGGTTTGCCTTGCCATCCTATAAAACTTTTCTCAAGGCGTAAGAGGTCATTTAAAACACTACTCTCTAATAATAATAATTCAGAATAAACTAATGTTTTATTTTCAGAAGGTTTTGTTTACTTTGCAACATCTCTATAAGACAGATTGCAACTATATTCCCATTTTACAAATAAGGAAACTGAGTCTGTGAGAGAACAAGGATTTGACTCAAGTTTATGCAAGCTTTTGTGATAGGACTCTAAGCCAGATCTTCTTTCTATAAGTCCTGTAAATTTTTCAGTACTCCAAGAATGGGCTTGACTTTGGGGCACAATTTTATAGCCTGGAGAATTGTGTTTTATCTCGTTGAGATAGTAAATAAATAGACAAGGATGTGAATGGGAGCTGAGCAGAAAGAGTTCAGAGAGAGGAATGCCATGTGGTGGCGGATGCATTGATATGTCAGCAAGACTTGCTAAGCTGCTTTTCCCCTTCTTTCTTCTTCTTCCTTGCAAAGGATTGTTCAGAAGGTAGGACTAATAAGTACGATAGTGAGAGAGAAGATATATGTGGATATCTTTGGATTTAAAGATGATAAAATATAAAGCATAAGTAAATTTTTAATGAGATGCCAATAGGCAGAGCCTTGTGAAGTACATTTCACATTGGTGTTCAGGATATCCACATTGGTTTCCTCATCTTCAAATGGGCAGCAAAATGCCTACCCAATGTGGCTCTGAAGGTTGTTATAAGGATAAGGCAAGATTGTTTATGCCAGACTATGAATCAAAAGGTACCTCCCAGTCCAGAGAGGGAACTGATTTGCCCAAAAGAAATCACTGAAAGAATTGGGATTAGATTTAGGGCCAGGTGATTCCTAGTCCAGTGTCCTCCGTTCTTCCCACCCACCCCTACTATTCTTGGATCTCTCTAAGTGCTTTGACAGTGTAAAATATGCATCTGAGTTTGAGTTTGCCATTCGTCTTGTGATTGTAATTGATTGTCTCAACTTACGTCCTATGCCTCATGTCTCATTATGGAATCAGGGTAACTCTGAATCCTTAAATACAATATCTTATAATGCAAAACATGATGGCAAATCTTTATATATGAAGCCAACACTTATTACACTAGATGACATCTCTGAACCAACTCAGCTAAATGTAGAGAAAGTTCTCCCGAGAAAGACGGACACCGGGTCATGAAATGCTTTGGCCACAGTCACCAACGTAGATCCTCTATGTAGGCGCTGATGGGTAAACAAAGTCAAAATGACTTTGAGTAAGAATGTCCTCATGCAAGTTGGTCTGTCATGAACACAAAAAAGTCTATTATAATTACTTTGAAAACTGATGTTTTTTTTTTCTCTTATTACTTCAGGTAGAGGAAAAGAAATGCTATGGATCGAAGAAATGTCACAGCTGTGACCTATTTCATTCTGGTGGGGCTCTCAGAGTATCCCAGAGCCCAGGTCATCTTCTTCTGCCTACTTCTGCTGTCCTATCTTGTCACTCTGCTGGGGAATAGCCTCATTCTTCTCCTGATCCACTATGACTCCCAGCTTCACACCCCCATGTATTTCTTCCTCAGCAATCTGTCCTTCCTGGACATCTGCTTCACATCATCTATTGTACCTCAAATGCTCATCAACTGCTTGGTCAGGGTTCCCACCATCTCCCTGAGTGAATGCCTGGCACAGATGTGTGTCCTCCTTTACTTGGGGGTTGTAGAATGTCTTCTTCTGGCCATCATGGCCTATGATCGGTTTGTAGCCATCAGCGACCCACTGCATTATTCAGTGAAAATGAGGCCTCAGCTTTGCGTCCAGCTCGCAGTGGTACCCTGGTTCATATCCTTTCTACTTGCGGTGATTCCAGTCCTGACCATGCCACTTGATTTCTGTGGCCACTACATTATCAACCACTTCTCCTGTGAACTCTTGGCTATCCTCAAGCTTGCATGTAATGACTTGAAGTTCTATGAATTATTAATGATGGCCACCAGCTCCCTAACTCTCCTGGTACCTTTTACATTTATCCTAGCCTCCTACGCACGCATCTTGGGAGCTGTCTTGAAGATGCGCTCAGCTGATGGACGAAGGAAAGCCTTCTCCACGTGCAGCTCCCACCTCACTGTGGTCATTGTCTTCTATGGCACTGCCATCTCCATGTACATGATGCCCCAGGACAAAGCCAGCCGAGATGAAGACAAGATCATCTCCATGTTGTATTGTATTGTGACACCCATGCTCAATCCTATTATCTACAGTCTTCGGAACAAGGATGTGAAGGGAGCTTTGAGGAAACTAATGGAGGGAAAGAATGACTCCTAAGAAACAGATCTTTGGTTCCCTTCTTAGAAGATCCAGAAGAGGAGTGGATATTAAAGCAAAATTATTAAAAATGAAAGGAAGTTGTGATTCTTAAGGTATCTTGCTTTCTAGAAATCTATCCATCCCCCATGGAGATCTTTGTTGTGGTTTCTACCACACAGGACATGGAGAGGGCACAGTTTTAGCTACTTACTATTACAGATATATAGCCTAGGCAAGCACATAAAGTCTGAATAGTTGTTATCAGTCTTCTATTTTTTGAGTTTTGTATTGTGCAGTGGAAGTGAAATTAGTGGGAGTGAAAGATGTTGAACACATTATATACATGTACAAATAAAAGGGACAAAAACATGTTGACAAGGCAATAATAAAACAGTTACTGCCATGCATTGCTGGAGCCACTGCAAATCCATCCAAATTTTTGGAAGGAAATTTAGTAACACACAGAAACGTTCGTAAAAATGAACCACACCCTTTTACCCAACAATATCCTTATTACTTATCAACCATAAGAATGCTTTACAAGAGAAAAATATTTATAAAATAATATTTACAGAGGCATTATTTGTAATAAAACTCTAAGCAATATAAATAACTGATGGTTGGGATACAGCTGAATAAATCCTAGAATATTAATAAAATGAAATGATTAAGCATGATAAAAAATTGTAAATATATTGTATATAAAGATACGTAAAGATAATACAACTCCAAGAAAGCAGAAATAAGTGAATTGCATACATATTGATTTTCATATGTATTCATATATATCCATGTATATGTATGTATGTGTATATCTGTGTGTGTATGTGCACACGTGTGTGAATCCTAGAGGGAAATGTACATAGAGAGTGAAGGAGACATAGAGGGAATGATGGAAATGTTATCATTAATTTTCTAAAGTTGTAAATAGCTGTGGGTTTCATTTCATAGCAGTTTCTTTCTTGTATTGAATTTAAAAACAAAAAAAATTGGGACAGCCATATAGCATAGTGAATAGAGTACTGGTCCTGGAGTCAGGAGGACCTGAGTTCAAATCCGCCCTCAGACACTTAACACTTACTAGCTGTGTGACCTTGGAAAAGTTACTTAACTCCAATTGCTGCCTCCCCCCCCAATAAATAAATAAAAACAAAATTGAGGAAAGCAAAAAAGTAATCTTTATCATCATATTTACTAGAGGACTCTTCCTGCAAACAGGGAGTTGATTTCAGCTGGATATATCTGAAACTAAATATTGTAAAAATTGAACTAAATTTCATTTTCGAAAGACACACAAACACATATGTACAGATATACACACATACACAGACACACACACACATCCCTTTTCCAAACATTTTTTTTTCTGTTGATGCCATCACTATCATTCCAGGTACCCACATTCACTACCCAGAGTCCTCGGGTCTTCCTCCTCCACCATGTACCTATCCTATCAGCTGCCACTTCTTGTCAAGTCGTGTCCAATCCAGAACACATCTGTCCTCTGTCACCTCCCCCCACAGCTTCTATTGCAGATGACCTTCCCTACCTCTCACTTAGACTATTGCAGGAGTCTCTTAGTCAATCTCCTAGAATTCTATCTCTTCTTCATCACTGAGGAGATCCAAAAAAAAAGATTCATACTGATGGCACTGAGCTGATATTCCTGAAGCACAGAGCTGATCAGGCCTCTGCCCTGCAAAAAAAAAAAAATCCTCATTGCCTTCAACAATCTGGATCCCACTTACATTCTCAGTATTATTTCATGTTCCTCTCCCATTACAAACATCACATGTCATAAAACGTCACTTCATAACTGTTTTATCTCTTCCCTCCATGAATTTTCATGGCATTAACCAATGTCGGAAACCCACTCCTGCCTCCCCCATGAATCCCCCTCAGAGCACACTCTGCTTTCACTTCCTTCATGAAGGCTTTATTTCTTATTCTCTCAAGTTCTTAATAACCACTCCCTCTTGACATCAGTCTATGTCTGGCTGTATTTACTTATCTGTGTATATCCTGCATCCCCAAATAAAAGGTAATTTCCTTGATGTCAGAGACTATATTTTAAATGCATGTCTCCATCACCTTGAATCATGTCTTGCAGATATAGAATGTGCACCCTCTCTACAGCCACCACAAGCTCTAGCACACTGGTATTTCTCACCACAGGACCACCAACCAAGACCGCGACCCAGATCCAAGCAGGTCAAAGCAAGACCAATTACCATCTGAAAAGTTGCTGGGTCCCCCTACAATCTGCAGGCAAGTAGCTTCACAGGCAGCCACGTGGCAACAGCTGCAGCCATCATGCTTCTGCCACCTCTGTTGACCCAGGGGCGAGGGCCAGAGCATGCTCTTCTCTCACCCAGTTCTAATAGAGTTCCCCACCGACCTTTCACTTTCTCTTTGGCGCTTATGGGTTAAGAAATCTGGAAACCACCACAGCTGGTGGTGAATTGCTCTCCTGAAGTCTGCTCCAGCTAGTCTGGGCCACGAGTCTGGGCCAGTGTAGTTCACATGTGACTGTGTGCAGCTCCCAGTCTAGTGTGATAGACCCTTCCTGATGGCCTGCCAGGCTGCCTTCAGCAGGGCATTTGTTTCTCTCTGTCAGTTTGTGGGTTCTATAGCCCTAAAATTTGTTTGGAGTTACTTTTTTACAGATATTGGATGTGGTTAGAGCAGGAGCTCAAGCAAGTTCCTTCTTTTACTCCACCATCTTGGCTCTGCACCGAGGAGCTATCTTTACCCAGTAGAATGTAATTTCTGTGAAGGAAAGGACTGTATATAATTAGCACTTAGCATAGTATCTGAAACAGAGCAACTGCTCAGTATATGCACATTATTATAGATACTGGGCAGCTTTGTGAAGTGGATAGAGTGCCAGTTCTGGAGACAGGAAGACTCATCTTCATGAGTTCAAATCTGGCCTCAGAAACATACTAGCTGTGACAGGTCACTTACCCCTCTTTGCCTCAGTTTCCTCATCTGTATAATGAGCTGGAGAAGGAAATGACAAACCACTCCAGTATCTTTGCCAAGAAAACCTCAAATAGAGTCATAAAAAGTCAGAGACACCTGAACAACAACAACATCTGGAGCAGCTAGGTGGTTCAGTGGATAGAATGTCAGACCTGGAGTCAGGCAGACTCATCTTCCTGAATTCAAATCTGGCCTCAGACACTTATTATCTGTGGGACCCTGGGCAAGTCCCTTCACCCTTTTTGCCTCAGTCTCCTCATTTGTCAAATGAGCTGGAGAAGGAAATGGCAAACCACTCCAATCTCTTTCCCAAGAAAATCCCAAATGGCATCACAAAGTCAGACAAAAGGGGATACCACTGCAATAACTGCATTGCTTGGGCATATTTCTTATGTTGGACAGTTTTGAGAGTTCTTGAGCATTGAAGAAAAAAATTTCTTGTCCATCTTGTTAGTCATGTGACCTAGAAGTCAGTAATGACTTTTTTTGTATATACACATGCCTCTTAGTGAAATCTGTAGACTTCTTGGACCAGTAAAATTTTTTTTTCTCTTTTTATTGTTTGATTTTTTTTCTCTATTTTATTTTTTAGTTTACATCATTCATTTCCACAAGATTTTGAGTTGCAACTTTTCTCCCCATTTTTCCCTACCCACCACCCCAAAACAGTGAACCCACTGAATATCCCCTCCCCAAATCAGCTCTTTCCCATATCTCCCTCCATCCCCCCTCTGATTTTCAAGTAGGGGACAGTGGATCTCTATGCCCCAGTGCTTGTATATCTCATTTCCCAGTTACATGTAAAATAATAATAATTATATTATATTATATATATATTTAAACATTTGACTTTAAAACTTTGAATTCTGGATCCTTTCCCTCCCTCCCTCATTACCCACCCTTACTGGGAAGATAAGCAATTCAATATAGGTTGTACATGTGTAGCTATGCAAAACATTTCCATACTGGATATATTGTGAAAGACTGACTATATTTCCCTCCATCCTATCCCATCCCCCACTTGTTCTGTTCTCTACTTTGATCCTGTCCCTTTTTAAAAGTGGATGCTTCCAAATTCCCTCCCCCCCCAGCCTGCCCTCCCTTCCATCATCCCCCCTATCATCCCCTTCCCCCCTACTCTCTTGTAGAGTGAGATACCTTATTTAGTGTGTATGTCATTCCCTTCCTAAGCCAAATTCAATGAGAATAAGATTGACTCATTCCTTTTTGCCTTCCTGTTCTTCCACTCCATTGTAACAGTTTTCCCTTGCCTCTTCTATATGAGATAATGTACCCCATTCTATCTCTTCCCATTTCCTCTCATTATATTCCTCTTTCACCTCTTAATTTCACCTTTTAATTATCATCCCTTCCTATGAAATTGGTCCTGTGCCCTCTGTACACATATACACACACACACACACACACACATATATATTCATATGTCCATATATCCTCCTACATAGACATATATATATACACATATTTGTATTTCCTTCAACTATTCTCATACTGACAAAAGTTTCATAAGTTATAATTATCATTTTTCCATGTAGAATTATAAATAGTTCAACTTTGATAAGTTCCTTATAATTTCTTTCCCCTGTTTAACTTTGCATGCTTTTCTTGCTTCTTGTATCTGAATGTCAAAATTTCTATTCAACTCTGTTTTTTTCATCAAGAATGCTTGCAAGTCCTCTATTCCATTGAATGACCATATATTCTCCTGAAACATGATACTCAGTTTTGCTGGGTAGGTGATTCTTGGTTTTAATCCCAGCTCCTTTGCCCTCTGGAATATCATATTCCAACCCTTCAATCCCTCAGTGTAGAAGCTGCCAGATCCTGTCTTATCCTGATTGTGTGTCCACAATATTCAAATTGTTTATTCCTGGCTGCTTGCAATATTTTCTCCTTGATCTGGGAATTCCGGAACCTGGCTATAGTATTCCTGGGAGTTTTCTTTTTGGGACCTTGTTCAGGCAGTGATTGGTGGATTCTTTCAACCTCTATTTTGCCCTCTGGTTCTAAAACATCAGGGCAATTTTCTTTGAGAATTTCTTTAAGGATGACTTCTAGGGTTTTTTTTTTTATCATGACTTTCAGGTAGTCCAATAATTTTTAAATTATCTCTCCTGGATCTATTTTCCAGGTCAGTGATTTTCCCAATGAGATATTTTACATTGCCTTCTATTTTTTCATTTGTTTCAATCTGTTTAATAGAATCTTGATTTCTCATAAAGTCACTAGCTTCCATTTGCTCAACTCTAATTCTGAAGGAATGATTCTCTTCAGTGAGTTTTTGAGAATCTTTTTCCATCTGGCAAATTCAGCTTTTTAAGGCATTCTTCTCCTCGTTGCCTTTTTGAGCGTCTTTTGCCATTTGAGTTTGTCTATTTTTATGGTGTTATTTTCTTCAGTCAGGCTGTTGACTCTCATTTCATAATTTTCTTGCATCATTCTCATTTCTCTTCCCAATTTTTCCTCCACTTCTCTTATTTGTTTTTCAAAATCCTTTTTAAGCTCCTCTATGGACTGTAAGGTATCTCATATTTTTCTTGGAAGCTTTTGGTACAGGAGTTCTGACTTCACTGTCTTCCTCCTGTTTCATGTTTTGATCCTTTTTGTCCCCCAAATAGTAGTTTAATGTCACATTGCTCTGCTTGCTTTGCTTCCTTTGCCACTCAATTACTTGACTTTTGAGCTTTTTGCCACAGTAGAACTCTGCTACCAGAGAGGAGAGCTTTGTCCTAAATTGCTGAGGTTTTCGCAGCTGTTGGAGCTACTAGTTGGGTGCCCTCTCTGAAGCCTCCACATGCTTTGGCAAACTGGTCATGCACCCCAGGACTTCCACCCTAGATCACAATCCAGATCCAAGCAGGTTAAAGCAAGAGTGATTACCCCTCAGACTGGTTGCTTGGTTCCCCTACAATGTACAGGCCAGGAGCTCTGAAGCAGCCATGTGGTGGAGGCTGCACGGCCGTGGTGCCTCAGTCACTTCTCCCTTCAGGGGGTAAAGGCTGGACCGTACTCCCAAACTACCAGTTCCCATAGTCCACACTGCACTGACCTCTCACTTTGTCCTTATCATCTATGGGTTGATAAGTCTGGAAACCACCACAGCTGCTAGTGATCTGAAATCCCTCTAGCCAGCAGCTGATTGTGGCCACCATGAGGCTAAAACTTCCAGCTCACACAGGGCTTGGCTCAACTCCCAAAGTGCTGTGCTGGCCCTTTCCTGCCAGCCTGCCAGACTGTCTTCAGTGGGAAGTTAGCTTCTCTCTGTCATTTTGTGGGTTCTGTAGCTCCAAAGTTTGTTTGGAGTCATTTTTGACATGAATTGGAGGAGGTGGATGCAGGAGCCACATGGAAGTCCTGTTTATACTCAGCCATCTTGAATCTGCCAATCTTTTTTTTTCTTATCATCTCTAGGACATTTTCTTAACTCATATGCCAAAGGCCATCAATGTATTCATACATATTGGGCAACACGCTCTGGGTAAAACCATCTATTTCCTGTTTCCATCTCTCAGCTTTGGGAATTTTGTGGCTCCTCTTCTCATCTCTGCTTCCTTCCAGTCACAGGTAAAATTCAATCCTCTATAGGAAGCCTTTCCCAACCCTTCTCAATTTTAGCACTTTTTTCTCTATTGGTCATTTCCTATTCATCCTGTATGTAGTTTGTTTCTTTATAGTTTTTTGCATGTTGTAACCCCTTTAAATTGTGAGCTCCTCTAAGGGAGGCATGGTCTGTATATCCCAGATGCCTTTTTTTGAATCCCTAGCACTTGGCACAGTGCCTGGAACATAGTGGGTATTTAATACTTGCTTGCTGACTAAAAGTACCATATCCCACTGTATAGCTCCACCTTCTGCCATTGTCACCGCATGCAGGTGGTGTCCTGCTGACAACTTCCAATTCTGAAAATCACTCCTTTTTGTGTTTTGTTTTGGATAGTATTGCTTGTCTTTATCCCTTATCAGTTACCTGTTCTCACTGCCATTATCTACAAACAACTGTGGCCATGAAGGTTGGTTCAATGAAACAAAATTTGTATCCTTTAACATTTGTCACCCTGTCTGGTTTAGTCCCAGACTCTTAGATCTATTTCCATTTGATTGTGGTCTATATTTTGGGGGGTCACTGACTGTCCTCCCACCTCATTCTGATTTCACCACAGCTCTCATTTTATGTGTTTTTTTACATAAGGCATCCTGAACCACATCAGTTTTGCTAGGCTGGTAGTAAAACCTAAAAATCCTGATTTGTTGGTACTACTACATCAACACTGGAACTGGTCAGAATATTTCAGTGGATTGTTGCCTTCCATACTTGGTGTTTGGATCCTTAGACATTGTCTCAGAACTCTCAATGATAGCCTGCTTCAAAGTCAAAAACTCAACCTCATGGACAAGATGATGAAATTCACAGGCAGTCAAACCTGTGCCAGTGCATACAAATTAGTTCTGCTGACCAATATATTCTTGGTACTCAACATCTTCCAAACCTTCCAGTTTGGAGTCTGTATGGAGAACAAAAGGTCTGCTCTCTTCTGTTTAAGCCAATACTGGTGCAATGGGACATTTCCCTGCCCATCTATCTCCAAAAGGCTTTGTAGGTTTCAAGTCAATATTGGATAGTAATTAACAAACTTATAACAATAACCACCAAATCCCAGAAATTTCTTGATTCTAGGATTTTGTAGGCTTACCAACTCATGAAGTTTTCTTGTGAGCAGCTGTGTAGCACCTAGCCTGGAATCAGGAAGACCTGAGATCAAATCCAGCCTCAGACACTTATTTCACTCAACCCTGTTTGACTCATTTCCTCAACTGTAAAATGAGCTAGAGAAGGAAATCGCAAACCACTCCACTATCTTTGCCAAGAAAACCGCAAAAAGGGGTAATGAAGATTTGGACACATTGAAACAACTGAACAACAGCAAGGTTTTGTACCTTTCTTTGAATCAATCTTCACATCCTGTTGGGATATAATGTGGTTCACATATACAACAGAACCTCTGAAAGATTGGCATTTGTTAATTCAACATTTTAGGCCGTCTTGCCACAGGCAATCCAATGCTTCCCTTGATCTCTCCTCCTGTTTTTCCAGTGTCTTATTATTGATAATGATATCACCAAGGTATACATACACTTCCAGGTAATTAATATTTCCAACTACTTTCTCCAAGAGCCTTTGGATTGTTGCTAGGACCCTTGGCCCTGTGCCTTGGAATATTTGCTCAAACTAGTAAAATTCAGCTACACATGTGAAATTAGTATTTGGGGTCTTCGGCAGACACAGGATTCTGTTAGTATCCATTAGTGTAGCCAAAAACAGAATGTCACTTGCTACCTAGAATACCCTCCAGAGTACCTGGAATCCAAAGTCATAATGTATTTGTTCACTTTATTTCTTTTTGATTTCTTTTTTTTTTTTTCAAAGTTCAGTAGTCTACACACAGCTAGATCTTTCCATTCTTCCTGAGTGTCACCAAAATGTGTGATGAATAAAGACTGCTGGATTCCATGATAATGTTATTTACCAACTTTTCTTTGAGATGGTTCTGAGGGTTTCCATTATAGATACAGGAAGCCTCTCAGATCTTTTGCTGATCAGTAAGGAATCAGAAAAATGATCCAATGAATTGTACCCCCAAGTGGATCCTACAGAGAGAACATTCTTGGCATTTTGCTGAGTTTTAGCTCTAACCTATCCTTCCATTCTTCTGGTCCTAGAGAGTAGCCAAAGTCCAACATCTCAGTGTTCATTTTGGAAATTGAATAGTGAAATTCTTTCTGGTGTCCACTGGGTTCTCTTGTCTCTATCCCACATAGTTAAAGTGTGCAGGTAAAGAGCCTTGGTTTGTAGCTTTAAATTCTTGCTAGAATTCTGAAAATAAAATCTAGAATTTATTCCATTCAGTGCTGACACTGCAGTGAGCACTAGAGGGTCTGGACACACCAGAGCCACAGTGTCTATTCTCTTGTTGACACCACCAACTTCCCTGGAGAGGCTGGAGCTTACATTTATGTATCTGGAGTATGAATGTTCTTTATAATACACAAGAGTTGATGAGATTGTCAGCTGGGAGGGAGATTGGGTCTCATCTAAAATCAGGGTAGAGAGAAATCTCTCACCCATGTGAGGTCCATTCTCAGTACTCTGTACAGCTTCATTCCCTTAAAGTTCAAGGAATATGACGGAGCCTGATTCCCATAAAAATCTGTATGTCGAAGGTCTATAATCCACTATTCAAAAAGTTGCATATTTCAAAATCTCTTTTAAATGCTTCCCTGGTGGTCCTCTCTCAATTTGTACAACCAAAAGAATTAAGTCATTTATGGCAAGTATGCAACATCTCACTCAGCATTCACTCAGCCAGTCAGAATTCCTGTCTCCCTTGGGGGTGGCTAGGTGGAACAGTGAATTGAGCACTGGCCATGGAGTCAGGAGGACCTGAGTTCAAATCCAGCCTCAGACACTTAACAAAAACCTAGCCATGTGACCTTGGGCAAGTCACTTAACCCCAATTGCCCTCCAAAAAGCCAAAAAAAAAAAAAGAATTCCTGTCTCCTTGTGTATATTCAGTATGTTGTATAATATTGTTTTTCTGGACATGGGAGTGTTACATTTTTATGTACCTAACTAATTTACATGTTGTTTCTCCCATCAGAATGCGTGATCATTAAAGGAAGGGAGTGTTGGGACAGACATGGGACACAACATGGAATCATTCGGATGGGAAGCCTCGTTATTCCTTCAAAAACACTGGGGAAATGTTTCCCTCACACTCAGGAGAATAAGGAAAGCTGAGGTCTCACCGGGGAAGATCAAGGGCAAGAAAAACCTAAGAGGAGACAGTACTTCAGTGGCCATAGAAGTGGAAGCAGGGGCAAGCAGCATCTGTGGGTGGGGACTCATGGGAACTGCCAGGGCTTGCAACCCAAGTAACAAATGACAAAGTTCCTGCAGAGCAGCAATTCAGCTCTAAAGAGAGTTCCAAACTCAGCAAACATCTTAGAAGTAAAAATTGAGAGCTATCCATCACCAGGAAACCAGGACAGACCCAGTATGTTGCCTTCTGCCCTGCCACTGCCCTTGCTTCCATCAACATAGAATAGCCCCATTGAACCTGAGAGCTTACCTCCAGAAACCTTAGACATCATAGGAAATAAACATTTCCATAACTGACGAATGGAATTTAAAATGAGACATGATTTGGTGAGTGTGAACGGCAGGTGGCACTAGGGAGCTGATTAGGCAAAGTGGTTAAACCTTTGAACCTTAAAACCTACTGAATATTGTCTTACCACCTGCCCCATCTCCCTTCATGGGGATGGAGCTTAGCCAACAACTCACTCTTCTTCAGGGGTGCAGCTGCCCCCATCCAAGTAACTCACACTCCTTTCCTTCATAAGATGTGACTCTATTTTCAAAGCCCAAACTATCAAACAGCCCTCAACAGTGAAAATGCCCATACTTGGCTTGCTTCTCTGATTAATGGCTGTCCTTACAAGCTTGGGCTTTTATTTTTAGGGGCATAAGGAATCCAGATTCATTGCCAAGCTTATCAGTTATACTCCACGACTTTACCTGAGTGCGAAGTTATCCCTAAGACCCCTCATACATTCTGAACCAAACTTTTTTTTTTCTAGAAAAAGGAACTTTTATTTCTGTCTCTTGTCTCTCTGGCTCCTTCTGCTTCCCTCTTTCGAATCCCTCCCCCCATCTACTTCCCTCTGTCTATTTCTTTCCCTCTCCCTCCTTCTCTCCCTCCTTCCATTCTTTTCTCCTCTCCTTTCCCCTTTCCCTCCATCTCTCTCTCTCTTCTCCCTCTCCTCTCCTTTCTCTCTTTCTCCTTCTCTTCCTCCCCCTCTCTCCATTTATCCTTCTCTTCTCCTCTCTGTTCTCCCCTACTCCTTTCTTTCCACTTCCTACCTCCTCTCCCCACCTCTTTCCTACCATGTTATAACTGCAATCTTTAAATAATGAATACATGCAGCTTGGCATTTCTGTTGATGAACAATTAATCACATTTACAAGTTTTAGAAACTAAGTAACATCCAAGACCAAGCCAGGAAGGGTCCAAATGATACAGACAAAAGAACTCAGGACCCACTATCAGGAAACCCTGGGTCATAGGACAGGTTCTTGTTTTGCATCTCTGGGCCAGGCTCTTCCTTTCTGCATTTGCTTCCTCATTTGTAGAACAAGTACTATAGACCAGAGAATTTAGTAAGGCCTCTCTGAGCTCTGTCATTTCATATTTTGTGTCTTCTCTCCCTTTGGGCATCTGATGCTTGAAGTTTCCTTTAAACTCTGGCATTTTAGGTTCCAAGCTCTGTTATTCCATGTTATGAGGTCATGCCCAGTTCTGACATTGTATGTTTTAAGATATCTCCCAACTCTAACTAACTTTGAGTTATCAAATTGTATGAACTAAGGTCCTTTTGAATTCTTATACCTGATATATTGAGCGTCCTTTCAGTCTCTGCCTTTTGAAGTTCTCTTATTCAGTTTTTCCCACAGATAAACTATTGTTTTCTTATGACATAATCTCTCTGTCTCTGCCTGTCTGTCTGCCTGTCTGTCTGCCTGCCTGCCTGTCTGTCTGTCTGTCTGTCTGTCTGTCTGTCTGTCTGTCTGTCTCTCTCTCTCTCTCTCTCTCTCTCTCTCACACACACACACACACACACACACACACTGTAATGGGGATGTAAATTTTGAAGATCTTCCCTGCCCCTAGGCTTAAGTGCACCTGGAGCCTTTGGTGGGAGGCTTGTTTTTCAAGAGATACTTTGTGATTGGGCAGTGGGTCAAGAGGGTTGTTACATTCTCTGACCCAGGAGAAGGCTATATAATCCCTGATGTGAAACTTTGTTTTGGGGCTCACTTTGAGAAGTGTTGTGTGATTAGACCAAGTGAGACTCTGGGCAGCCATTGAGAGCCCCTCGGCTTTGAAAACCCAGATGTTGATGCTTCCCTCTCCGGTAACTGTGATTTGGTATGGATGTAATGGTTGGACAGTTGGAGGCCTGTCTGCTTGAAATGTTTCTGTCTATACACTCTGAAGTTTGAGGTGCTGACCTTTTTCCCCTGAACAAGGTAAATGATATGTTTGATTGATTAAAGCAAGATTGTTAACTCATTTTGAGTTGCTTTCCTTTAGAAAAGCAGATCTAAGAATGTGTGTTGGCAACCACCCTGGGTATGCTGAGGTGCTTGCTGCTACACACACACACACACACACACACACACACACACACACCCCTTAGCTGTCACAGGGTGTTTTCTGAGCAGTTGATTGACTTTTTCTTTAAGTCAATCTGATAATTTCATCTTCTAAAACTTTCTTCCCTAATGAGTGAATCAGAAAGTTTACTTCTCAGTCCCAAGTCAATCGAAACACTCTTGATTTTAATGAGGTCTTGCCCCCCTCAGAGGTCTCTCCCACAGTCCCTGGAGAAAGTAAGGAGAAGGGAAGGCCGACTTTGCCTCCTTCTCTAATTATTTTCCTCCTTTCCCTCTGGCTTAATTGAAGTGCTAGCCCCTCTTTACAGAGGGATTCCTTTACATGTTGCAGGAAGAGAAACTAAATGAAAAGAAGGGGCAAGAACTTGACCTTGGGGATCTATCTAGAGGTCAGGGTCTACCTTTATCCATTTTCTTCCCTGTGGCAGGCTCTGAGGATGCACCCATGATACACCAGGGGAGATGGGCCAGTCATGCTTGAAGGAGAATTTCTCTTGGAGGTGAGTGTTCATGAGAGCCTTGACAAGGAATGGAGCTGTGGAGATGGGAAAAGATATTGAAAGAGGACTGATTTCATGTTTCTTTTTGCCTCTTGCTGTGTATTTTGGCCTATGAAATTAGATATACCACAAAAAGAGTAAGGAGAGAAAGCCTGGGGGGGGGGGGGGATGCGGGGAGGACACTGACTGTACATACATAAGAGAAAACTGTGAATCAGAGAGGGAGCAGCACCTTCTTAGTGAATTCATAGTCATAATAGAATAAAATGTCAGAGGCATAAGGAACTTGAGAACATTAGAAAACAGAACCTAAGATATTAGTTCTGAGCATCATTTTATAACAGAGAACAGAAGAGCTGGGAGTGTGCTTAAAGCAGATAACCATAGAACTGAATATCTAGAATTGCAATGGACCTCAGAGGCTGGTCAGGCATTGGACTGGATCTGGAGCTAGAAAATAACTAAAGACCATCTCATCAAAAACCAGAATGTTGCAATGAGCAGACAGAGGCTATGAGAGCTCACACAGGCAGTAAGCATCAAAAGTGCCATAGGATGTCAGAAATCGATGAAACCATCAAAGAAAGAAAAAAAGGAAATGGCTGTGACCTTATGACTTAAAAGGTAAGAGCTAAGAATGAACTTAGAAAATGTTGAATTCAGCTCCATACTTCCAAGGAAAATGAAAGAGTCACAGGTAAGATGGATTAAATGCAGCCACACAGCAAGTCAGTGACCAAGCTGGGACTCATGCCCTGGCCACTAAAATCATCTCCCTTGAGGTTTACTGACAACAACCTTATGGGGGTAAAGCTATTATCAACCCACTTTACAGATGAGGAAATTGAAACTCAGAGAAACCAACTGATTTCCCCATAGGCACACAATTAAAGTCAGAGGTAAGATCAGAACACACATAGTCCTGACTCCAAGTCCCACACTCTAGGAATAAAATTGCGCTATGTCTCAAAAACAGTCAGCCTAGGGCTATGGTTAGGTCTATGTCCAACTGTTCCCCCCTTTTGGATAAGTACTATATAATTGACATATCTATTAACCAGTCTAGAGAGGCAATGTCAACTCAAGTTAATGGATTTAGCACAAAGCATGAAGTAACTAGTTAGTTTGACCCAACCTGTTTCAAATATGTTCTCTTGCCCCAAATAGAATTAGTTGCCTGATAAAATGAAATTAATTTACTCATGACCAGCCCATATAATTCTTTTTGAGAATATTATTCATTGACCTACATAGGAATATTGAAGATGTAATACATTTGTAATACATTCATAAGAGGGAAAGCATTGGGAATACAAATAAATTCAAAAAGAAAGGCAGCCTCTGCCTGAAGGACCTTACATACTAAAAAGGAAGGAGGCAGAGAAACACACAAAAGGGATTTTTTTGTGGGGCAGAGGGCAAAAAAGTGTCTAGGAAAATAAGAAAAATTCTAAACCAAGATACATTTGTATTGGTTAAAGGAACTGAAGATGTTGAGTTTGGAGAAGAGAAGGTTGAGGGAGAGATTCAGTCTTTCAATATCTAAAGGGCTGTCACATAGAAGACAAATTCAGTTTGTTTTGTGTGGCTTCATTGGAGAGAATAAGGAACTGGTTAAGCAGGAGGATCATTGGACATGGGGACATAAGACCTGGCCTCCTGCTTACCTCTGACGCCAAGCAGTCCCATCAATTTGGGTTACTATACACCTCTATTTCCTCATCAGTAAAATTGGGGGCCTACAAAATGGGGCCCCTCTTTTCCCTTTCAGCTCTCAAAAGTTACAGTCCTTTAATTCTATGTTATTGGAGAGGGAAGAAATTGGCTGATTATTTTTAAAAACTCAGACAGATGTGCAGCAGGTTTCCTTACAATGCAGTGAGCTTTCTTATAGGTTTTCAAGAAGATATTAAATAATGTGCCAGGAATGCTTTTGATATGACTATCCTGCAATCAGCGAAAAGTTGTAATCAATTATGTCTACAGTGATTTACAATTGTGTGAGATAAAATGAATGTTCAAACTAAAAATTCCAAGTTTGTGATTCTGTAAATTTATGAGAAAAGCAAGGTGCACTGCAAAGGGCCCATGATTTGTAATTATAGGTTAAAGAACCAGGATTTGGAACCTGGATCTACTACTTCCTTGGATAAGTCACTAGCTTCTCTGAGCTGTGGTTTCCTCATCTGGAAAAGGATGGAGATGGGCTAGAATGAACCCTAATGTCCAGCTCTACAGTGTTTCAGAGGTACTAGAATATGCCTTCTGGGGACACCATATCTTGAGAAGTCGACCAAAGTCAATAGCATGTACCCCCTTCCCTGGGTCCTCCCTCTCCTGTTTCATATGTGAAATTCCTATGCATCCGGAAATGACTCCTACTTTGAATGTCATGGCACAGAATGAATTGGAATCAGAAACCAAATGCCATGGCCTAATCAGGCTGCTGGGACACGTTTGTCCTTTCTCTTGCGCTTGTTGAGCTATCTGAAGATGATTGAGTCGCGGGATATCATATGGGCAGATGTCTTATTTGTATTCTTTAAAACGGTCTGCTTGCCTTTCAGTCGATCTCATGCAACAGCCTTGTTTTTTAAGAGTGTCCATGTTCTGATTAACGGCGACCAGTTTTGATGAGTGCAGGACAAAGGGATACAAGTCAGACAGATCCTTTTGGTCCCCATGAAGGAAAAGACATTTTCCAGGCTCATTCGATGGTCAGTAAGCGACAGATTTCCTTTGTGTTACGTTGTCCCTCCTATGCCTTTGGCTAAGCACCATGCAGTTGTAGCCCCACCCTGACGTATCCTGAAGCATCAGTGGTGCTTCAGAGGATGCCCGTGGCATGGGCTGAATTTCCTCTCCCTATTAGGGGGAGAACACTCCTGGACTTCCTCAAGGAACAGAATGATCTGATTATGGCTTCACATTTTTATGCATTTTTTAGATGCTACCATTTTTCCCCTCACAACAAGCCAATGAGAGAAGTACTGCAATTATGGTTGTTTCCATTTTACAGATGAGACAAATGTTCCTGAAGGAAATGCAGTGACTTACCCAAGGTCACAGAGCTCCTAAGTGGGAAGGTTGACCTCAGGTCTCCTGACTCCAGGTTCTACTTCATAGAATGTTATATTTAAATAGGACTTCAGGACTACACCCCTTTTGCTTTACAGATGAGAAACACCTGGGCAAGAGAGTCTGAGTGATTAGGCTGCCATCACATAGCTAAGAAATGGAAAGCCCTGGACTCATATCCTTAAATTCAATTACAGTGATGGCTTCGGCACCCCACATCTGTCACACTACCTGTTTCAATCTTGGTTTTGGAGACAGAGCACCTGGATTCCAGCCACGATCCAAGTTTATAGGACCATATGATACAGAATCATTGGTATAGGAATGAGAATTCTCAACAATCACCTCATTCAACCCCTTCATTCTATGAATGAGGAAACAAAGACTAATAAGTTAAATGAGTTAACCCAGAGCACACTGAGTTTATTGCAGAGTTGCAGCTAAAATCCAACTCTCATGATTTCAAATACAGGTCTCTGTTGACTACCTTCTCCATGAATATCCTTGACTATCTCTTGAATTTCTTATTTATTTTGGAAACAAACTCACTTTGAGTTACATGATCTCAGTGACTGTGTCTGAATTATCAACAAGACTTGAAAATCCTACATATGGATGGAACAATACTAGTTATGACTAAATGTCACTAGTCAGTCAACAAGCCCTTCCTATTTGCCAGAAACTGTACTTAACACCAGGGATGTAAAAAGAGAGTAGAATCCCTGTGACAGATTTGACCTGATATTTTCATGACCCTCTTCATGACCTTCACTTTGAATGTTAGTGGCTCTAAGCAACACTGGTCTAGAAAATAAAAACAAGTACATGCACATGTATATATGCATATATGTGTACACACACACACACACACACACATACATATGTATTAGTTATTTTTGTAGATTTTATTTTCCAGTATCTTATTTGGGTTTTTAAATGGTCTTGCATAGTAGGACTTACATATTAGGAATGGCATTGTGATTCATTCCTATTTGAGAGATAAGGAAACAGGCCTCAGAGAGGGTAATTGAGTTGACTAGAGGTTACAGAACCAATAAGCAATGGGGCTGAGCTTTTAACACAAATCGTTTACCTCTACTGATAATCCTGTTTCCACTTGACTAGAATTAGCCTTGACCTTGGGGCAAAGTTACCAGCTAAGGGGAATTTTTGAGGGTTATTTTTTTTTCTATCTGTAATTTAAATTGACTCACAGTAGAAAGTACTGCCCTGCATATTTGTGAAGGATGTGGAAAGACTGAAAAGACAGCAATTGCCAAAGGTTCAACTCCATTGAGGAGGATGGCATTTAAAGTTGGCATCCCAGAAATAAGCAATAATCTAGCTTGGTCCACATGACAATATTTATAAGATGTCTACTTCAAACTACTTGGGTTCATAATATATCCTTACCTTAAGTACCCAACAATGTTTTGCAAGGTTCAATAAGATCATTTATATCATAGAATATCAGACCTAAAATGGACTATTCTAGTCCAACCTTAGCCAGAGAAAGAAATTACTGTGCCCAGGGTCACAGAGCAAGGTAGTGTCAAGACTAAGATTAGAACCTAGGTGCACGAGACTTCCATGTGAGAGATCCCCCCTTCACTATCTAATGGTTCTACAAGGCAGTGAAATTGTAATGAGCAGCTGAATGGGAATTGCCATGGTTATTGTTTTCTCATTTATCCCCACCTAATTGAGGCGATCAAGGCTTAGAGCTGGAAGGGACTGTAGAGAGCACCTACTTCAACCTTTTCATTTTCTAGATGAGTAGACTAAGACCCAGGGTGGTAAAATAACTTTCCCAAAGTCACACATTAAATATTTGTCTTCCTCATATAAAAATATAAGTTCCTTGAGGACAGGAACAATATTTATTGGATTGATTGATTGATTGAATGAATCATAGATGCAAGATTTAGAAATTGGTTATCTGACATCACGGCCAATATATATTTTTTTAATGTTATACAATTTAGCTTCCCATCTTCTTAAGGGAATACTAAATTGTATCTCAGAGGTCACCATGAACTCTTCACTACCACTGCAACTTTTCTGCAATGTCTGGCATATCTGAAGATATAAGATCCAGCAAAGTAAGAGCTAAGGCTACATTGCTAAGCCTACTCAGGTAAGTGCAGGAGTTTGGCCACCACATAATGATTATTTCATTCATAACAATTCACAAATACACTCTACTATTGTGTGCTGGGGTTCATGCAATCATAGAGACATAGGGCATAGAATACCAGACTTGAAGTCAGGAAAACTAAAGTTAAAGCACTATATTGGTCAATTGTGGGGTGACCCTGGGCAAGTCAATAAACCTCTTCTAGTCTCAGTTTCCTCATCTAAAATTATGGATGATAATTAGTGCCTACCTTTCACATTATTTGAAGGATGAAATGAGATATGTGGAACATTTTTCAAACTTGAAAGTATTATTTAAATGCTAGTTGTGATGATAGTGGCAATGGAGATGTCTCACTAGATGGTTGAAATGGACAATGATAACTGATCTGTCATTTAAAATTCAAAATGTCTGTCAGCACCATTTGGTGATTCAATGTTTTCCCCCTCTTTGGTGGTATAGACAGTGAAGGAAGACTATGGATGGAAAAAATGACACATCTGTGACGTATTTCATCCTGATAGGGCTCTCAGAGTACCCCAGAGCCCAAGCCATCTTCTTCTGCCTGCTCCTGGTGTCCTATCTTATCACTTTGCTGGGGAACAGCCTCATTCTCTTCTTGATTTATTATGATTCCCACCTCCACACTCCTATGTATTTCTTCATCAGCAACCTATCTTTCCTGGACATCTGCTATACTTCATCCAGTCTCCCTCAAGTACTAATCAATTGTTTAGTCAGGATCCCTACTATCTCCCTGGGCCAATGCTTGGCCCAGATGTGCGCTGGTCTCTACTTGGGGGTTGTAGAATGTCTTCTTTTAGCTGTCATGGCCTATGACCGTTGCATTGCCATTGGTGACCCACTGCGCTACCCAGTGAGAATGAGTCCCCGGCTCTGTGTCCAGCTTGCAATCGTATCCTGGTTCTCATCCTTTCTGCTCACTGTGATCCCAACGCTGACCACCCCATTAGAGTTCTGTGGCCACAACCTCATCAATCACTTCTCCTGTGAGCTTTTGGCTGTCATTAAGCTTGCTTGCAATGATCTGCATTTGAATGAGTTGTTTATGATGGCCAGCAGTTCCCTGACTCTCCTAGCACCCTTTGCCTTCATCCTTGCCTCCTATGGCCGTATCCTGAGAGCTGTGCTGAAGATGCGCTCTGCTGAGGGTCGAAAAAAGGCTTTTTCCACCTGCAGTTCCCATCTGACTGTGGTAATTGTCTTTTATGGTACTGCCATATCCATGTACATGATGCCACAGGACAAGGCCAGCCGGGATCGGGATAAGATCATTTCTATACTGTATGGTGTCCTTCCACCCATGCTCAACCCCCTTATCTATAGCCTCAGGAACAAGGATGTCAAAGGAGCCTTGAGGAAACTAATGGGGGAGAAAAATGACTCTTAAGAAGGGATGCTGGTTACACTTTGACAAAATGGGGGGAAATAAAAGGAGTGGTTCTCAATTTTTTTATAAAGACTGTGAACACCATTTTTTACATATTTCTCCAATAACAAGGGTTGTAAATGATCGGGTAGAATTGCACAGAGTTGTTACTTCAGAGCAGTAGCTTAGGCTGCCACAGAAAATCTGTATTCTCTCCTCAGCCACCAGGGCTGTGCCAAACAATCAAGACATGCAGGTGCCAGGGATGAAGGGAAACTACAAACATAACACTCAGCTGCCCTGGCCTCTTTTTATTGGATCAGCACAGCAGGAGAGACACACAGTCAACAGCTAGTCAATCAACTTTTAAATGTCTACTATTTGCCTGACACTTTCCTAAGTGCCGGGGATATTTTTAAAGGGTAAAAGATATCCCCTGATCTCAAAGAGTTCACAATCTAGTGGGGGAGACAAAAATGTGAGATGATGAGGACCATGAACCATGGTGGTAGCCATGTCAGAGGAGAGTAGGAAATATATTCAAGAGATATGATGAATATAAAATTGACAGGTCTTTAAATAGATTGGAAAAAGGGAGCGTCAGAGACAGTGAGGAGTCAAAGGTGTCTTCTAGGTTGTGAGCCTGGGAAACTGGAAGGACCAGTTTCTTTGACAGCAATAATAAGGAAATTAGGAAAGGTAGAAGACTTGGGGGGCAAGACAATGCTTTGGATAGGTTGAGTTTAGTATGTCTGCATAACATCCAGCTCAACATGTATAACAGGCAGTTTAAGATGAAAGACGGGAGGTCAACAGAGAGGTTAAGGCTTGATAAGTCGATCTGAGAATCATCAGCATAGATAGGCTCACTGAATACATGGTAGCTGATCAGATCAACAAAGGAAATAGTACAGAGGGAGAAGGGAAAAGCAGCCAAGGCAGATCCATGTAGGATATCCATAGTCAGTGGGTGTGTTATGAATGAAGATCCAGCAAAGGAAACTGAGGAAGAATAGTCATATAAGTTGAAAGAAAAAACAGGAAATAGTGTCACAAAACCCTAGAGAGGAGAGAGTGTTAAGGAGAAAAGGATGATTGGCAATGTCAAAGGCTGCAGTCAGGTCAAGAAGGATGAAGATTGAGAAAAAGGTCATTAGATTTGTCCATTAACAGATTGTTAATAACTTTGGAAAGAGTAGTTTTGTTTGAATTATAAAGTCAGAAGTTAGGATGTAAGGAATTCAAAAAAGACCAAGAGGAAAGGAAATGGAGACATCTGTTGAAAATGGCCTTCTCCAGTAGTTTGTCCATGAAAGGTAGGAGACATATGGATGATAGCAAGAATGGATTGATGAAGTGAGAATATTTTGAAGAAGGAGATATGGGCTTGTTTGTAGACCACCAGACAAGGAAAGATTGGAGGTAAGTAGAGAATGGGGATGGTAGGACAATTTGCTAAAGAAGAGAGCATGAAATGGGATCACTTATGCAAATAAAGGCGTCAATAATGATGAGAATAAGGTCTCTCTGTTCATGTGAGACAAGAAAGTTTGTGATAATTCATGCCTGTTCCAAGCATCCCCATTAACAATGTCCTTCCCACACAATGAAATTCACCTAAAGGTAGCCTGATATGGAATAAAACTAGATTTGGAATCAGACAACTCAGGACTGAATCCTGTCTCTGTCACTAATTACCTGTATGTATGTATTTGGGTTAATCAGGGAAACTCTCTGGGTCTCACTTTCCCGATCTGTAAAATCATGGACTGTATTTTATATATAATACCTCTTTTTTTTGCTTTTTGGAGGAGCAAATGCAGGGCAATTGGGGTTAAGTGACTTGCCCAAGGTCACACAGCTAGTATGTGTTAAGTGTCTGAGGTTGGATTTGAACTCAGGTCCTCCTGACTCCAGATCAGTGCTCTATTCACGGTGCCACCTAGCCACCCCATTACAATACCTCTTATAATTCTTTCTCATTTTGTTCCTCACAGCAATGCTGTGAGACATATAATAGTTATTTTGACTTTTTCCCAGGTAAGAAAGCTAAAACTGAATACAGTTAAGTGACTCGGTCATGGCCACAAAACCCGATAGTGAGAGATAGGATTTGAACCTGAGGTATTTTTAACTCCAAGCATTTTAAGATCCCTTCCATCTTTCAGGTCCTAATCCAATGACTAGAATTATTTTTTATGAAATAACAAACAGACAACAATTCGATCTGCCATGTGTTGCCACCATGTGGGCATTCTCCAAAGTACTAGTCACAGTCACCAGTCTTCCTCAAATTTTCCTAATCTACATCTCCCTTACATAATGGCATCCCAGTGAAATTTATCTGATACTAGCTAATTGATTTCTCTAGTTATAGCTTTAAAATAACTAACTTACACTTACTCTATATACAGTTCTTACTATGATACAGAATAGAAGTAGAAATTACCCCAGCCCTTGCACATAGTATCTTTCATGGTCGTTTGAGATTATCTTGTTTTTCAGGACCCCCTGAATCAAAGATACAGACCTCTCCCAAATTCAACATTTTGGTCACTTCTCTTGTAATTCATGATCCCTGAAGGGACTCATTTCTAGAAAATGAAATGTGCACAAGAACTTAGACAATAAAGTCAGCATTGAATCGTTCTCCACTCTCAGGAGGAACATTAGGATCTGCTCTTTCTGGGTCTCTCTCAAGACTGCAGTACAGAACCTTGAGCATCCATCCCAACATCTGACTTTTTCCAAAGACACTTTCATCTTTTTTGGCACACAAAATCATGGACTTCAGAAGTCTTCTGAGATGATTTCTACCAGAACACAAATCCTCTTTAGAATAGGGTGGCATGGTGGAGAGTACTAGACTTAGAGTAAGGAAGATCATTTGAAATCTTGCAGACATTTATGCTGTGCGACACAGCTCAAGTCAGTCAACAGCAGTTTCCTCATCAGTAAAATCAGGGGATTGGATTCAGTGACTTCTAGGGCCCTTTCAGTCCTAAATACTCTTAAAAATATAATGCTATGATTTAGTGACCACAGCCTTTGCTAACAGGCATCCCAGAATGGGAAAAAAAAATCCCTCCCTGCTAAGGAATCTTAGCACTTTGGTATAATTTAATATTAGGAGATTGTCAAGTATATTGAAATTCATCTTCCTACAAGTGTATCCATTTTTCAGAAATCTATTCTATACTGAAGAAAATCATAAAAAGGCCAAGCACTCTTCCATATGATAGCCCTTCAAAGATGTGAAAATAAGTGACCATTACCCCAAGCCTTCTCTTCTCTAGGATAAAGATACCCAGTTGTTTCAGCTAATTCTTGTGTAGACAAACACTGATTCCTTGATCACCCTCGCTTGTTATTCTCTGGATGCCCTCCTGCCCTCCTCCATTTTTCAATAATCTTCCTAAAATTCATTCAGGATGGAAATATGTGGTCTGATCAGTGCAGATGACAACAGGGCACTCCCATTTTGTGGCGATGCTTATCCTCTGTTCCTTATCCATTCAAATGAAAGGAACATTGTGTAATGGGATAGAAGACTCCTTCAAACTGTCCACAAAGGGATGCTACTTACTTAAGGCTTCCCTGTGAATGTAAAGGGACGTTAAGATCAACAAAAGAATCACTAGAATGTTTGAGGATGATCCTGTCTGTGCTGTTACTGGGTTTCTCAGTCAGTAAGACATGAAGAACTCACTATATTTGTCACCCCTTAGAGTGAAGCTGATGTTTCATTTCACTCATCTCCATCCACTCCACCCTGAAATCATCTCTACCTTGGCCAAACTCTTCCATTTACTCATATCCAGGAATTTATGTGGAAGTGATTAGACAAATGAGGACCTTGTGTCTTTCTTGGAATGTCATCTAATACTTTGCCTTCCAAAGAGGGGTCTTCAGTAGAGTTGCTGAATCAAACTGATGAAAATTTTCTTTTCAAACAGCCCTATATTAATCAGCTTAGATAGCTTTTCTTGTTGTAGATTGATTCTCATCAGTAGTGAGATAAGCCACCAAAAATGCTAATGTATAAGAGTATATGTGAACCAAACCAAGAGCCATAGCTTCCTGAAGGGGGGTGGGGGAGAGGGAGGTCCTTCTTCATGAAAGCATAAAATAGAAAAGGTCAAATGGACCTAAGAAAAAGTCAATGTGGTATTGAGAAAAGCGCATAGAATTGGATGTCAAGAAGCTAGGGTTCTAGTACCAGCCGTCTCTCTGGCTGTTATTTGTAGTCTAGGGCCAGATTCTTCCTCTATGGATCTATTTTCTCATTTGGAGAATGAGAGATCCTGACCAGCTATGACATTTTCAGTCCTAAAAAGTCTCAGAGTCCTGGCATCCTCTGTTCTAAGGCCCTTCCCAGTCCTGACATTCCCTGTTGTAAGGCCC